>NC_133335.1:176522160-176844182 GCF_042186555.1 Aquarana catesbeiana | reverse complement strand
TCACACTTGTGCGATGCCAAACATCGCATGTAATTCGCAGTGCACTGCTGTTCACATTACATGCGATGTCTGTGCGGTGCGATTTCAGCCACACAGATAGTATGGCTGATATCGCACCGCATTCGGTCCAAACACGCACAGGACCCTTTTTTCTGTTCGGACCAGAATCGGATCGCATGTGTGTTCACACATATGCGATACGATTCATGTCCGAACTGTCAGTTCGCAGTGCGATACGCGAGCTGAAGTGTGGGTGTCGTTAACAATGTATTGACACTCCCCAGCAGTTTGCATATAGCAGTGTGAACTGCCATGCGAGTCGGTGCGATGCGGGAACCCGCAGTGGATTCGCAGGGTTCTCGCATTGCACCAGGTTCACACTGATGCGCTGTGATTTCCTTCCGTTTTTTTGTCCTTTGTGAGGTGCGAATTTACCGCAATTTTACCGCAATTTTACCGTGAATTTCAGGAGTTGGACATAGCTGCGATTGATATTCTAGTCAATGGAATCATAATGTAAAAAAAAAAAAAAAAAAGGTGTTAACTTCCTGTGTACTTCCTGGTTTTTGTGGAGAGTAGTGTGGTGGAATTCGCACATATGTGAACCCTCAATGCGATTCAAGGATGATTTACATTGATGTCTATGAAGACTAAATTCGCAACGCAACGCAGTAAACTCGCACAAGACCCTTTTTTTACTCGCATCGCATTCGTAGAGGAATCGCAACGCATGTATGTGAACGACCGTCATTGAAAACAATGACTTTAGGGATGACATGCAAATTTAAAGTGTTTTTGACGCATCACATTCGTCATGAACTCGCATCAGTGTGAAGCCTAAAGCCTGATATGAAGGCTGCTATTACCCTCCTTCTGGGAAAAAAAAGCATCCTTCTGTTGCTTTTACACAGGTGGCTCTTGTACTCCAATAAAATACATTGACACTGTACGCTGGGCACATGTAAGCATTAACACAAACATTTACATGTTGTGTGCAGTGAGTCAAAAACAGTCCATATGCAGGACCTTAGACTCAGATTTTTCCTTTTTTTTTTTTTTTTTTTTGCATAGGGGCCATAAGGGCTGTGACATAGGGCCCTAGGAAACAAACCTGTGTTCTGTTCCGTAAAAAAAAAAAAGAATGAAGGAAATTACTGATAAAAGTGCATTTTTCACAGACATGTGCATAAGCCCTCAAACTTATGCCCCCAACACAAGCTCAAAGCTCATAGGCACAGGCCCTAACTGTAATGGCATTAGCACTATTCAATGTGTCTCAATATGTGAGACAGTAAGGTAAATCTAATATTGAAGAGCTTTAGTTGTTAGACTAAAATAAAACAAAAATGTTTTATTTAAACACAATATTTTCATTTAATTTAGGCTGGTCAGTATGAAATGCTGCATATGATTTACATATTTTTATTTCCAGCCAGAAGGTGGCCCTGTGGGGAAATCCAAAATTCTGGAGATGTCACAAGAGCAGGAAATGATGAGAAATCCTCCAATGGCCAAACGTGTTGTGGTGTCAGCTGTCTAAGAGGGTGGTTCCCCTTACTTTAGAGCAGGGGTGTCAACTCAGTTTCACTGTGGGCCGCATTAGCATTATGGTTGCCCTCAACAATTGTATCTTTTAACACTAGATGTCCAGAATGCCTTACATCAAATGCCAAAAGCCCCCCCCCCCCACCATCAGAAGTCACAAGTCCCCCACCCTCCCTTACATCACAGTGCACCCCTCTTACCTTCTTAGGAAGAAGCTGGGGCAGAGCTGGGAAGCAGAAAGTGCAAAGTTTGGAGGAAGACCCTAAATGCTGGGACCAGAGAGAGGCGCTGGATCTGTAGGAGGAGTTCTGTCCTCCATTCTTCTGCCAGCTGGGGGGGGGGGGGGGCAGAGACGAGTATCTCTGCGGCTGCATGGAGAAGCGCAAAATCTATAGGAGTTCTGTCCTCCTCTCTTCTGTCTAATGGGGGGGGACGAATATCTCTGCGGCTGCACTGAGAAGTGCAGGATCAGGAGGAGGAGTTCTGTCCTCTCTGCTGCCAACTGCTGAGACAAGGGGGGTGCCGCAGCTGCAGGAGGAGGCCACATGAAATTACCTGGTGGGCCGGATTTGGCCCTCGGACCTTGTGTTTGACACGTGCTTTAGAGAGATCTCAGAATTCCAGGTGCACCTCTGGGACAGGATAAAATGGCACAGTGGTGTAGTGGTTAGCACTTTCGCCTAGCAGCAAAAGGGTCACTGGTTTGTATCCCAACCACGACACCATCTGCCTGGAGTTTGTATGTTCTCCCTTTGCCTGCGTGGATTCCTCCGGGTACTCCGGTTTCCTCCCACACTCCAAAGACATGCTGGTAGGTTAATCAGATCCTGTCTAAACTGGCCCTAGTATATGTATGAATGTGAGTTAGGGACCTTAGTTTATAAGCTCCTTGAGGGTAGGGACTGATGTGAATGTACAATGTATATGTAAAGAGCTGTGTAAATTGACAGCGCTATATAAGTACCTGAAATAAATAAAAATAAAAACAAATGGAACTATCCCTGACGGGCCACAACAAGAAAATGTCAGAAACCATGAAATCAGACCGAGACAGAAGTACAGTTAAATCACACTTGTTTAATAATATAAATAATTAGAACAAATGTAGTCAAAACATAGCCAAAGTTTGGTAACCGGAACGGATAGTCAGACAAGCCAAACGTCAGGGAGCCGGAGATGAGCGTGGTAAAACAGCAAGCAGGATCTGGAGCCAGAAGGAATGTCAGTCAAGCAAGTCTTTAACAGGAATGCAGGCGATAGTCTCTGTGATGTTGACCAAGGCGAAGTCAGAGATCCTCTGGGCTGGATGGCTTAAGTAGGCAGGGCTGACGAGCAGGATATCATCAACAGCTGAGTAACTGTGGAGAGATAGGAGCTGGCAATTAGCCGACAGCTGAGCGGCCAGCTCAGAGAAGGAAGGGCTGAGCCCAGCCCTGACACAAAAGAACTAGACAGAGGTCATAAACATTCTCTATTCCATTCAAAACAAAAAAGTTTGGCTTTAAAAAATACTAAGGGGTGGATTTATAAAGAATTTGCATAGATATTAGCCCAGTAAGAGTACATGTACATTTGTTCTGTGTGAATGCAGCAAAAAGCAAATGTAGATAATGTAAATGGACTATATCCTGTGCTGTTTTATTGTAAATCATTCATTTTAAACAGAACGTACCACATTTGACCATTAGTTGGAGCGAAGTATCATATGGATTTCTTATAATGCTTTACTCCATCTGTGGCCAAATGTAGTATTTCTTTATCATACATCACGGGACACAGAGTTAAGCCTCCTACACACGGTACGAAAATCAGAAGAGAAAATTCTGAGGACGAGCTGTCTGCAGATTTTCGGATCATTAGTATGGTGCATTCGACTTTTCAACGATTTGACTTTTACATCAGACAAAAGCTGGATGTGCAGGCTATAAAAAATTTGTCTGATGTAAACTCAACTACAACTACAAACACGCATGCTCGGAATCAAGGAACGACTGGGAAGAGTTTGTTCTTGTAAACTACTGTTCGTAATCTAGAATTAACATTCATGACGCGGCAGTTGATGAAATGTCAAAATTCTAATCTTCTTTAATGGGATAACAATGAAGCTGCTTTGCATGTAGTTATGCCAAACATATTTTAAAAGGCATTTGTTTTGTACGATCTGAAAATCGCAAATCAACGCTCACCAAACTTCTTCTAACAGGAAATTAGCAGAAGGGGTCCAAAGGATGGCGCTTGAGAAATGAATTTTCTCTTTATACTCTCAAAACACACAAGAAAACCAAACTAGCGCTGTCCCTCATAAGCAACACACAGATTATAACAGTCTATATGGAAAGTTCTCTTTGCTCTAGGTGCTGCAGCTTTCTCAAGGATCCACTGGGTGGCGCTGTGTTAGCTAGGAGGAGTTACTTCACTTACTTGGTATTTCCTTCAAGGCCGTGAGTGATGTCACGTAGCGCCGGCTGGACCGTGCACGTGTTCTGCAGCAAACACAGCCTGACACGATGAGGAAGCGTATTTTGCAATAATATCCCCCATTCGTATCACTCGCCAACCCATTCATACAGGCCAGGAAAGAAGACATCTACCTTGCTGTACATGCGACAATCAGTTCCATGTTTGTGAGTGTAACCCTTTTTAATTTGACTTTGCATTTTTAACATTAAACAGTATCACACTAGGGCAGTCTTGCGCTCTCTTTTCTTTGTATATCTCTTTATACTCTCGTAGTATGTCACTACGTTCGTGTTTGACGAACGATATTTTGCGGATAGTTAGTATGCTAGACAAAATCCTGCACACGCCCTTTTTGACAAAAATCAGACACTCGGTCATCCAACAATCAGACCGTGTGTACGAGGCTTTAGGCTAACATTCATTACCTGCTGGGTTATACTTCATCTCCAGGTGAATGGGCACTGGTAGATCAAAGTTCTTTAGACATGACGTGATCCTCTATATAACCCCTCCCATTGCCCAATCACCTGGAGATGAAGTATAACCCAGTAGGTAATGAATATAAGTCTAACTCTGTGTCCCATGATGTATTCAAAGAAAAGGATTTTACAGGTAAGTATGACGAAAAAATCCTATTTTTCCATTTAAAATCAATTAATTACAATCAAACAGCACAGGATATATGCTGTTTACATTAGATTTTTTGATCTATTTGCACAGAAGGAATGTACATGCTTTTTCATTTGAAAAAAAAAAATGGTTTAAAAAAACCATAAATCAACACACTTATGGGCAATGACATTTTTTTTTTTAAACGTTTGAGAATGTGTTTAGTAAATTATTGTCTAAAACGTTGAGAACACCTTAATTTTTCCTTTTAGCAAAATCATTTAGTGTTGAGCAAATGATCCTTGCTAGCCTCTAGAGCCGCCTTTCGCAACCTTTTTAACCCAGGGGAACCCTTGAAATAATTTTCAGGTCTCAAAGAACCCCTGCTAAAACCAATTAATTGTTGGCCAGTGGGTATGTAGCGCTACCCCTGCAGGAGCCGCTGGTATTTTGTCCAGGTCTTCCCCACTTTTGCTTACATAGCCAGGTGCACACAAACTTCCGCTCGTTGTCTTCAAAAATCAGTCTAGGGGTTTTGTTTTTGTTGTTTTATTTTTGGAGAACTTAGATAGGGAAGTGGATTTAGTAGGATACTCCAAGAAATAGAACTGTTCACAATTGAGGGCATCTAACTGATCTCTCAGTTAATCTCTGGTGAAGTCCTAGCTGATAGCAGATAGCAGGCTTCTCCTTAGAAATAGCACAAAGTAGTTTCAGAAGTGACCAAAGTCCTATGCAGTAGCAAACAGTTGGACAAGCTCGTCAGAACACCAGCCAGTGTTCCCCTTGGTCAGACCCTCCTCAACTGACTATGTAGCACATCAGAAGGGGTTAAATGCAAAAGTCTATTGATCCTTTAGGTTGTCTGTACTCACAAAATGTCCAGGGACAGCTGGTAGCCTCCTTACAACTTCCAAGCAACACTCTATAGGAAGAATACCAGACCAGATCTTGAATAGACGGCCCCTTCAGCTAGCTCTCTGCAGAACCAGGGTCAATCTCACTAACTTCAGGCCTTCAGGACTCCTATCTGAGGCCGCATGGCAGCACACTCTCTCTCAATCCAGGCCCTCAGGTCTCCCACCTGAGACCACATGGCAGGTGCTAGGGGAGGCTCTGCTAGGAAAGACCCAGAGCTCACATGCTCCTAGAGTATAAATACAGGCACCCAGCATGCATAGGGGCACCTCTCCTTGTAATTGGCCAGGGCTGTATGAATATTCATGCTCCCATCTGCATGGTTTCTGCCTATTATCCAACACTTTCCTTAGCTGCTAGGATACAGTGAAACTTCAAGGCAGCATGAGCAGCCCCCAAAGCACACTGAGCAGACTACACTAGTCGATCACCACTCTCTGTTAAGCAGACAGCAATTACTTTTAGCTAACTGTCTCTGATGTAGCACCCTGATGTTTAGGCATGGTTGCTCCTAAATTTACCTGCCAGGTGTTTTTGCCTTGGCCTATTGTTAGGGATCAATTGAGTTTACCCTAAGCCTGGAATTGCTGCACTTCTCTCTTCTGCCGTTAGGTGGCCAGGTACCTAGTGACATTAGATAAGACAAGGGCAAAGCAAAGACAGATTAGGAGTATATGGGGCATCTCAGCCAATGGGCAGGGGTTTTCTTAAATCCCTTGGCCTGCTGGGAGAACCTATATATTTGGGTGGAGTCAGGTGATCGGGGTTCTGTGCCACCTGGGCGGCTGTCTGGGTGGACGTGTGTTGTGCTGCCCAGGCTGCTGGGCCTATCCTGGGCACATCTGGCTGCTAGGCTGTCTGAGGGCCTATCCAGAATCAAGAGAGCAGCGTAGGGTTGGGATTGCGGCTTGCAGTCCAACCAAAAGTGACGGTTCTGCTGGCCGGTGAACCTGTCGTGGACGGCGGTATAGGGGAAGCTGTCGCCACTAAGGGACCAACCACCTTGTTATCAGGGACCACAGTGAGTAGCTGAAGCAAGTACCGGAGCAGTATTCTCACCAACCAGGGACCGTGAAGAATCGGGAAACTTCAGCAGGTACCAAGCCAGGGACCCAGCAGGGTGACGCTTGAGGAAGATAAAAAAGTAAGAAGATTAGAAGAGCTCACGGGATTCAGTGGCAGTGAATCAGCAAGTCTAGTGAGAGAGACTGGGAGCTCAGTGGGCTGAGAATCTACAAGAAGTGATTGTAAAAATGTAAAGGAGTACAATTTGTGTTAGGAACTGTACACATGCAGATGTGGTGTCTTGCTGGATGCCTTTCCCTGCATGGCTGTCTACCTGTAGAAGTCTCGAAGTCTGCCAATTGACATTGCAACTACCTAAGGGAGTCCTGGCCCTAAACCCTCTCTCCCACCATTCTGTTCAAGAGAAAATAAATCTTTTTGCATTCAAGAAGTGTCTGGCACCCATGAATCTACCTTACATTACACCCACTATGCCTTGCAACCCACTCTATACAGAAGGATGTCAGCTGTCCCTGGCTCTGGAGTTTCTCATTAGACTAAAGGAGGCCTGGGACCTTGCTACACTTTGTTAACCAGAGAAACCAAAAAATATTATACACTAATCCTAGCACCTACCTAGAAGAGTGCAACAGGCAAAATGCCCATTACATTGGTGGTTAGTGAGAGGAATGCCACCCTTACAGTGGTGGTCAAAATGCAACATCTACAAACAGCTAAAAAGATCTTTGGTTTCATGCATTAACCCCAAAACTATGGAGGTACCATGGGGGGTCAATCAGCCACAGCTCAAGGAACCCCTATTAACCTCTGGAGGAACCCTGGGGTTTCACGGAACCCCCGTTGAGAATGGCTGGTTTAGAGCATGCTCGCACGCTGCCATTGACTTGAATTCAGGCATTTGGTAAGCAGCGCAAATTGCCCACGGCTGACAAATGTTCTGAAGGGTTCTTTCTGTTTTATTTCTGCAGGCAAGTTACAGGGTCACTTTAAATAACTGAAAGAAAATTGTCTGAAAACCAATATGGTTTCTCTTAATACAAAACCATCCTGATGAAAGAATTCTAAAGGCTTTACGCATTACACATTTTGTGATCAAAAGGTTCTAGTAGATGCTGGTTAGGTGGTGAATGCTGTGTTACATATGTGCCCAGTGTATGTCATTATGGTGGTTATACTGTAAAGGATGTATGTTGTAGTTGTGTACAGAAGAATTATAGAATCTGGAAGGTAGCACAGCTGCAATTTAGCTGACATATATGTGCTTTGTTGTAGCAGTGCTCTTGTCACATGAAAGCATTCCTTCACAACTGTTTAGAACAGAGACGAGGATGTATTGAATGCTGCTGTGTGTTTCTTTATCATTGTATTAACGTTAATTATTAAAAATGTACAGTTCTAAATTGAGCTGTGACTCTAAAAAGAAAATGTCACCAACGTACAAAAAACTACACGTAAGGCACAGAAAAATCAAATATTTTAAATTCTTACTTTCTATGTTTTCCTTTCAATACATTTTTTTTTTCAATTGCAATGTGTCTTTAAACATGCCAGAAAATGTGACTATTTCAGGTGAGTCAGTTCCCTTGCTCAGCCCCCTCCCTCATTGCACGCCTTAGCCCTCTTTCCTTTTGGGGTGTCTAATTTCCTGGTGCCTTTCATGTGGCATGGGAGACGCATGCTGCCTTTAGCACTTTTTGTGCGGCCCTTGGGGCCTCTGTGGACACTACTCTGTCTTTCTCTATTGCCCTGTTAAAGCAGTGGTCTCTAGCAGTCTCATGTAATGTGTCTCCAGTCTATTATTGTCTGGTGAAGCATGTTCCCTGTCTTCAACAACTCCTATATCATGTTCGCAGTCTCTGACAGTCTACTGCAGCATGTCTGCAGTCTCTGACCATCTCTTGTATAATGCCTAATAGTCAGTGACCATCTCTTGCATTATGCCTAATAGTCTTTGACTATCTCTTCTATAATGCCCATATTCTCTGACCACCTCTTTTATCATGCCCATAGTCTCTGACCATCTCTTGCATCATGCCTAATAGTCACTGACCATCTCTTGCATCATGCCTAATAGTCACTGACCATTTCTTGTATCATGCCATAGTCTCTGGCCATCTCTTGTATCATTCCCATAGTCTCTGACTATCTCTTGTATCATGCCTAATAGTCTCTGACTATCTCTTGTATCATGCCTAATAGTCTCTATCTCTTGTATCATGCCCATAGTCTGACCATCTCTTGTATCATGCCCATAGTCTCTGACCATCTCTTGTATCATGCCTAATAGTCTCTGACCATCTCTTGCATCATGCCTAATAGTCAGTGACCATCTCTTGCATTATTTCTAATAGTCTTTGACTATCTCTTCTATCATGCCCATATTCTCTGACCACCTCTTTTATCATGCCCATAGTCTCTGACCATCTCTTGCATCATACCTAATAGTCATTGGCCATCACTTGCATCATGCCTAATAGTCACTGACCATCTCTTTTATCATGGCCATAGCCTCTGACCATCTCTTGTATCATGTCTAATAGTCTCTGACCATCTCTTGTATCATGCCTAATAGTCTCTGACCATCTGCTGTATCATGCCTAATAGTCTCTGACCATCTGCTGTATCTAGCCCAAAGTCTGTAACCATCTCTTGTGTCATGCCCGCAGTCTCTGACCATCTCTTCTATCATATTCACAGTCTTTGACTATATCTTGTTGGGTGTCTGCTTCCTCTCAGACTGAATATTCACTGAATTTTTTGTGCAGACCTTTGGTGATGTCAGGGACCATACGTGAGGCCCCTCATAGCAAGAAAGTTGACCACCACTTGTCTAATTATTCTCTGTACAGGCACAGCTCCTCCATCTTTCCTCTCACCTCCCTACATAACCTTTTACGTAACTGCTGGAGGAGGAGTGAGGGGGATATACTATAGAGAGTCACTTGAATGACAGCTGACATCACATCCAAAAATGGCAGTGTCAAGCAGCAGTCTCAAGGCTTTTGAATATTTACACATTGGAGGATTTTCCAGATAAATAGCATACATTAATACGATAAATGTGCATATAATCTTATGGAAACATTGTTGTTGAAATTTATAGTCTGCTGACAAGTTCTCTTTTTAAAGTAATCCTGTCCTAATTGATATGTGAAAGTGTCCAATGCTGACTTGTTTTAACAAGCGGCTAGTTCCTTAGCAATCATGCTAACCCAATGGCTTCATAGCTAGAAATGAGCTTGGTCGTCCTCCAAATTCCTCTTTATCTGTACCTGGGCTTTGTGCTATTTTGTAATCCAATACGCTGCAGACGGGTCATTTCCTGCCCAACCACACATGTAAACAAAGGGGTGGGATGCTGGACTTTAAAAGAGCGCAAAGTAGACTATTGCATAGAGATGAGTTTGGAGGGCACCTAAGCTCCTCTATATTCACAGCTTAAAGGGACTCTGTCATGAGAGAATAAGGGAGGGTGCCATTGCTGAACTTTTTTTGGCTGTTATGCTAATATTTGGCTTCAGTGCAATCACACTGCAAACATGCAATCAGTCACAGTCACTGACCCACAAAAAGTTTAGAGACAAAGGAATTCTGACACTTATTTACAACATGCTTGTTCCAGGTCTGTGATTTAAAAGTACTTGTCAGAGGCAGCCAGGCAACTAGTTTTCTCAAAAGGAGGCCAGAAAGTGCAGCCCCTACATTCTCATGACAAAGTCACCAAATCTTCTTTGCTTTTTCCATGTTTTTAAACTGACATTCATATCGTTTTTAGTATTTACATAAAATCTTTATTTTTCCAACAAAACATTTAAAGTATTTTTTTCATGAGAGAAATACAAGGCTGCCATTTATGACTTCCACTGGCCCTAAATACTTTCCCCAGTCAACATTGGTGCAGATCAGCACACGTATGCCGCGTACACACGATCGGACATTCCGACAACAAAATCCATGGGATTTTTTCCGACGGATGTTGGCTCAAACTTGTCTTGCATACACACGGTCACACAAATCTTGTCGGAAATTCCGAATGTCAAGAACGCGGTGACGTACAACACGTACGACAAGCCGAGAAAAATGCCAATTGCCAAATGCCAATGTTCAACAGCCAGTGCGGCTCTTCTGCTTGATTCCGAGCATGTGTGGAATTTTGTGTGTCGGAATTGTGTACACACGTTCCGAATTTCTGACAACGGATTTTGTTGTCGGAAAATTTGAGAACCAACTCTCAAATTTTTGTTGCCGGATATTCCAACAACAAATGTCCGATGGAGCCTGCACACGGTTGAAATTTCCATCAACAAGCTCCCATCGAACATGTGTTGGAAATTCCGATCGTGTGTAGTCTCCATCGGACATTTTTTGTTGGAGTTTCCGACAACAAAAATTTGAGAGGGTTCACACTAGCTGCAGGGGGTCTGGTGCGTCCCTGTCCACCATTTCAGGTGCGAATCAGTCTGAATTTTTGGCTAAATTTGCACCTGAAACGGACCAGAAGATGCACAGAACCCTTCTGCAATCCAAACCGCGGCCACCCTGGAGGTGTGTGAACCAGCTCCATGGAGAGTCAGTCACACTCTCCTGTCATGCGAATTGGATGCGGAGGAACCCTCATCCAATTCGCATCAGTGTGAACCCAGCCTCAGAGAATAGGTAGAGGTACTTATCTACACACTGGTGCCAGTTCAGTGAAGTATTGAAGCCAGAGGGTCAGCATGCCACTCAGGCAACTAGGATAGGGCGAGCAAAAGGATAGGTGGGCAATGGCAGCCTCCATGATTCCCTAAAGATCGGTTTCTTTTAATAGACAGTGCCCTCATAACATGTTTTTGTAGAGCATTGTCGGATTGACACGGGTAATGCACAGCAGCAGATTTTAATTCTGTGAATCAATCTCTTTCTCTCTAAATGAATCTCCATATTGACCCACCTTAACAGGGTAGGGGGGTTAGGTTCACTCCTACATACCCTTCCCTGCATGTCCATTGATTAACATACAGTATCTCACAAAAGTGAGTACACCCCTCACATTTTTGTAAATATTTTATTATATCTTTTCATGTGACAACACTGAAGAAATGACACTTTGCTACAATGTAAAGTAGTGAGTGTACAGCTTGTAAAACAGTGTCAATTTTCTGTCCCCTCAAAATAACTCAACACATAGTCATTAATGTCTAAACTGCTGGCAACAAAAGTGAGTACACCCCTAAGTGAAAATGTCCAAATTGGGCCCAATTAACCATTTTCCCTCCCCGGTGTCATGTGACCCGTTTGTGCTACGAGGTCTCAGGTGTGAATGGGGAGTAGGTGTGTTAAATTTGGTGTTATCGCTCTCACTCTCTCATACTGGTCACTGGAAGTTCAACATGGCACCTAATGGCAAAGAACTCTCTGAGGATCTGAAAAAAGAATTGTTGCTCTACATAAAGATGGCCTAGGCTATAAGAAGATTGCCAAGACCCTGAAACTGAGCTGCAGCAGGGGGACTATCTAGGGATCCTAATGTAAGTAGGGGGGCTCTAAGCTCTGAGCTGTAGCACGGTGGCCAAGACCATACAGCGGTTTAACAGGACAGGTTCCACTCAGAACAGACCTCACCATGGTCGACCAAAGAAGCTGAGTGCACGTGCTCAGCGTCATATCCAGAGGTTGTCTTTAGGAAATAGACGTATGAGTGCTGCCAGCATTGCATAAGTTCACTTTAAAGCTGTATTAAACCCAAAACCAAAAAATTTATATTTTGCAACTTACCAATCATTAGATGTGGTGGCTGCATTCGTTTCCTTTTCTTAGGCTTTTTTCCCTCTGTTTCGTCTGGTGATCTGGCCAGTAACACACGTCCTGTATTAGAATGCTCCCACTCTGGATGAATAAGCACAGGGGGCACCTTTGGACAGCAGCATTGTCAGTCTGGGGGGAGGTGAGTGTTAGATGTGCTAGCAGATTTAAATACATCAACACATTTAAGCCAAAGTCCAGCTAATATGTTATAAACAGTTGCAGCAAACTTTCCTTTTGCGATAGTTCACATTAATGCCCTGTACACACGGTCAGACTTTCCGACGTAAAATGTGCGATCGGAGCTTGTCGGAAATTCCGACCGTGTGTAGGCTCCATCGGACAGTTTCCATCGGAATTTCCGTTGCACAAAATTTGAGATCTGGATCTCAAATTTTCCGACAACAAAATTCGTTTGCGTAAATTCCGATCGTGTGTACACAATTCCGACGCACAAAGTTCCACGCATGCTTGGAATAAAGCACAAGAGCTGCACTGGCTATTGAACTTCATTTTTCTCGGCTCGTCGTACGTGTTGTACGTCACCGCGTTCTTGATGTTCGGAATTTCGGACAAGATTTGTGTGACCGTTTGTATGCAAGACAAGTTTAAGCCAACATCCGTCGGAAAAAATCCATGGATTTTGTTGTTGGAATGTCAGATCAATGTACGATCGTGTGTACGGGACATTAGGCTGGGCTCACACCATTGCGAATTAGATACGGGGAAGGAGATTTTGACCAGCTCTCTATGGAGTCGGTTTACATATCTCCGCTATGAATTTGCACAGGAGCTCTGTGTGTTTTTTGGCCCGTTTCAGGTCTGAATTCAGCCAAAAATTCAGGCTGAAATCGGACCTAAAACGGTGAACAGGGATGCCCCAGACCCCTGCTGTAAGCCGCCTGCGAAGATAGTGTGAACCCAGCCTCAATCTGATCATTGAAGCACCCCGGTCAGCAGTAAATGGGTTGTCTCATCCCTGTAAATCTGCAGGATAGCTTGATCTGTTGAAAAACAACAGACTTACTGGCCAGATCACCGAGTAAAAATAAAAGAAAGAAAGCCTAAAAAAGAAAGCAAATCCAGACACCACATTAAAGAATTGGTAAGATGCAATATAATAAATGTTTGCTTTGGGGTTTAATACCGCTTTAAGGCTGCAAAAAACCCTTAAGTGTTACTAACTGGATTACATAATTCAAATGAATATCATTAAAATGAGCTTTTCTTTTTTCCTGTGTCAGTCATGGTAAATGCTGCGTTGGAGCAGGCACAGACAGCATGGCTCTCGCCAACTCCCCATAACATGACAGCAGGGCAGGCACAGCCAGGCAATACATTTATTCTGGACATCTGGTTTAGGCGATAAGCTAATCTCGCAGGTTAAAATTAATTAACCTGTGCATTTTTATCTAAACAGCTTTGCCAGTAGAAATTAGACATCCATTTTAAAGTTTTTCTTGAACCTGTAATTTAGAATGGACAATAAAATTACTCTTTTAAAAAAAAAAAAAAAAGTCTAAACTTAGTATAAAGTTGAGGTATCTAGACATGCCTCCACAAAAACCTACAGTAGTCTGCAAATCCCGGCTGTTCTACTCAAATCCTATTCAGATCTCTGAGCTACGACACTTCCTAGTAGTGTCAAAGTTTATCCATCTCATCCCGCCCCATGGAAACTCCTGTTGGCCATTGAGGTAACCCACTTTAGGGATGGACCAATAGGATTGTGTGGGGGAGCAGGCAAGTCCTTACAATATTAGGATTCAGGTTTAACAGTGAGCACTGCAGACTGCTGCGGTGTGTGCAGGCTTCTCTTGGTCCCCTGGTTGCCATTGCTGAACTTCTTCTGAATATGCTGGTTTCTATGTTGATCTAATGCCGTGTACACATGAGTGGACTTTCAACGGACTGAACTCCGAAGGACTTTTTGACGGAGTTCCGATGCAACGAACTTGCCTACACACGATCACACCAAAGTCCGACTGAATCGAACGTGATGATGTACGACCAGACTAGAATAAGGGAGTTCATAGCCAGTAGCTGCCCTTGTGACGTTGTTTGTCCGTAGGACTAGCATACAGACAAACTGATTTTTCGACCGGACTAGAATCTGTCGGAAAGGTTTGAAACATGTTCTATTTCTAAAGTCCATCTGATTTTTCAACAGCAAAGGTCCGATGAAGCCCACACACGATCGAATTGTCCGGCGGATTCGTTCCGTCGGACCTTTGCTGTCGAAAAGTCCGGTCGTCTGTACACGGCATAATGGCTCGTTACTTTAATGCCGCGTACACATGATCAGATTTTCCGACGGGAAATGTTGGATGTGAGCTTGTTGGCGGTAAGGCTACTTTCACAGTGAGGCGATATAAAGGCGCTACAGCGCTAAAAATAGGGCTTTCATACAGGAGCGGTGCGTTTGCAGGACGGTCAAAAAAGTCCTGCAAGCGGCATCTTTGCAGCGCTATAGGTGCGGTGTATTCACCGCTCCTAAAGCGCCCCTTTCCTTGAAAACAATGGGGCAGCACTGCAAACCCACCAGCAAAGCGCCGCTGCAGTGTTTTAACCCTTTTTCAGCTGCTAGCGGGGCGGACGAAAAAGGACCGCTAAAATGACGGTAAAGCGGCGCTAAATATAGCGCCGCTTTACCGTCGGCGCCCGCCCGCCCCAGTGTGAAAGTAGCCATAGTCCGACCGTGTGTATGCTCCATCGAACATTTGTTGTTGGACTTTCCGCCAACAAATGTTGGCTAGCAGGTTCTCAAATTTTCCGCCAACAAATGTGTGTTGTCGGACTTTCCGATCGTGTGTACACAAGTCCGTCCCACAAAAGTCCATGCATGCTCGGAATCAAGTACGAGCCGGAAGCGCTCGGTCTTGTAAAACTAGCGTTCGTAATGGAAGTCTGATCGTGTGTACGGGGCATAAGATTCACTGACGCCAAGAACAAGTATGCAGATTGGGAGTTCTGGCTTTAACAGCTACATACAACATCCATCATACAAAGCTAAAAATTGGGTGCTGGGCACACTGGCTCTGGTTCAGCAGCATTGCACAATATGGGGGTACCCATATGCGTGCTGCCTGCCTCCCCCCCCCCCCCCCCCCCGTGTCCCCCCGCACCGCTTACGGCTTCCTTCCTCTCCTCTGCCACTGGCTACTGGTGCGGGCACATGGGGATGTTTCAGCATGGAGAGTGAGGGAAGGGGACAGTAAATATGTAGTTTACTGGCCTCTTCCTTATCTGAATGAACACAGTGGGTAATCAGTACCGATCACTCACTGTGTATATTTATAACCGAAGCATAGTAACTAGGGCTGAAACAACTAATCGATTAATCGACAACTAATCGATTATGAAAATAGTTGTCAACTATTTTCATAATCGATTAATCGGCCAGCTGATTAGTTGGCCTGCATACAGAATGCATTATTTGTTTACATATCAGAAAATACAGTGCAGCGCACATACAGCTCAGTACACCATCCATACATGTCAGTAAGTGCCTGAATGTGAATGTGTAAGGAGCAATGCCTCATGGGCATGTAGTCCTGAGCAGGAAGTGTGTGGGTCTAAAGGCAGTAGTTTTTTTACCTTGCTATAGGGGCTCGCTATACTATAATTTGCAGTTTGTTATTGGGGCACTCTGAAGGCAGGAGGAGCCAGAAGCATCGGTGGTGGACCCCAGAAGTCAAGAATAGGAGCTCCTCTATGCAAAACCATTACACAGCGCAGGTAAGTATAAGATTATTGTTTTTAAAAAAATTGCTTTATCCTCCCTGGCATTATGATTATTTCAGATTTTTGATGCTGAAAGCGGTACAATTATTTTGCACGGAAATTTGGCGTTTTATATTGTAGGCCTGTAATTCTTAGGAATAACACACTTAAATCTGTCCAAACAAGAGTCTAGTAGACATCCCGGGTATGATAAAGTTTGAAACACAAAATCATAAATTATAATATAATAAATAACTATAAATAATTATAACAAATAATAATATAATAATAATAAAAATTATTCAATAATGTAATCAAATCAAAAACACTGAAATTTGCTTAGTTGCAGAATTGTCACTGTCTGTTACTTTCAGTGTTTGATGACAGATTTCCCCACAAATCACTATCACTCAATTCTGCAAGTGATTCTAATTTATTATCGCTGTTTTCTAGCTGGTCTAAAACCACTTTTGATATAAAGGGGCGGTTTTGGTTGCTATGGACAATCTCCAGTTTCCAGGCAGAAAGAACAGTTCTTATAATATAAAACTGCACGCAGGGCACAGGACAAACCATTAGGGACAAAAGGGATGTGAAATAAATTGATGCAGTAATGTAATCTGTAAGATTCCAGTGTACTGTATATGTATTGTGTGTTTTACTTTTTGAATTTGGCGCCGTTCTCGCAGGGTTACTGCTTTTGGTGCTGAAAATCCACCCCGAGCCACACTCGGGAATACCGCCAGGGAGGTTAAAGACTGTGCAGGGAAGATCAGCATCTGAACCCAGAGAAAGTGGAGGCTGATAGACTGGAGGTAATAGAAGGCATTACTTTTAAAGTAAACTTTTCCATGGAAGCAGGGCACATTACGTGGGGGCAGGGCACATTACTTGGGGGCAGGGCACATTACGTGGGGGCAGGGCACATTACATGCGCCCCAGTGTGAAAGGGGTCTAAATAAAAAATGTGATCTCTGAGTCTGATGATATTTACCATATTCAACCTCCAATAGTACATACAATATAGCTCTTCTGTCTGTTATTCTCAGAGTGGATTAGAGATTTTGCTCCCTAATCATATAGTTGATTATTTATATTTAATGCTGCATATAGATTTTTAAGAATAAATTGCCTTTTTTTAAACTTTACATATTAAATTATACACCACACTTTTTTTAAGGTTATCCGATTAATCAAAACAATAATCAGCCAAGTAATCGATGGTGAAAATAATCGTTAGTTGCAATAGTAACAATAGTAATAGTAGTAGTTGCAATAGTGTTTACTATGCTTCCGTTTTTGAATGAACAGGAAGCCATTCAGCACAGATCACTTCCCATTCAGTAACTGTCCAGTGCAGTTAAGGCTGCAGAGAAAGGGACTGGGGAATCTCTGTCCTCAGTCCCTTTCTCTGTCTCTCTATTTAATGATAAAATTATCTCATAGCAGAAAAACAGTCAATGAGTTTCAGAGGCCAAACAGCCCTTCATCAGAGCTTGGGGATTTGTACTATGCTTAAATGGACTTAAATAGATAGGGAGCTTCTTTGCTGCATAAAGTGCCTTGTGAAACTGTTTCAAGCAGAAAACCAGAATACAGATCTATCTGGTATCTGCCTATCTGAGTGAGTGTAAGCACAGTTAAAATCTCTGAGACCTGATGAAGGGGGAGTCTGTTATGACTGCTATGACCCATTTTATCATTAAAACCTTTTTTTTTTTAAATCAGCATAAGGGATGGTATGTACATTCAGTGAGAAGTGTTCCAAACTCCTCTGCACCAACCCCCCAATACCCCGCTGCGTTAATCTTTTGGTGCTGCCGGGGTTAATACAGTCACAAGTGTGCCAGCTACTGTATGTGTACCTTTTCTGACCCCCTCCTCCATTCATAGAAGCTGTACTATAGTTTCCATCAATGAATAGTGTTTTATGAATGGAGGACAAGAGAATGAATTAAAGTTCCTCCTCCTCCATTCATAGAATGCTTTTCACTGATGGAAGCTACAGTACAGTCTCTATCAATGAAGAAGGGGGGAGGAAAGGTCGGGGCATAGTCAGCACTCTTGATGAGTACCAATGACTGGTCCAGTGGCTATATAAACCTCGACAGCACAGGAAGATTACTGCAACGGGAGCATAGGGGGTGGTGGGGCCAGGGGCAGAGGACTTGAATTTCAAGGTTTGAAGGTAAGGACCATCCCTTCTGCAGATTTTAAAAAATCAGAAAAAATTTAAGTTCAGTTTTTGGAACTTTGGACTCTTGGACATTGGTTTGGCGTTCAGAAGGTATTATAGCCAGAAACAGCTAGAAAACTTGCATTTTTCGCAAGGAGGACAGCAATGGTAGCCTCTGTGGCCCTTGGTTTCCTTCAAAGTGTCAGCTCACAAAATGTTTTATTTTTTTTGGATGGGTACCTATAACCCATATATAATCAGTCAGTGGACTGAGCCCCCAAGCATTACAAGAATTTAAAGCTTGGTTACTAGAATAATAAATGCAAGGCGGGCTTATGTTCCAGTTATACCTGCAGAAAATATTGGACTGACTGGGAAAATAGTTACTTTCTTCTGTCATTTATAATGCATTACCTAAATCCTCATAAACAAAATTACTCATTAGATGACAAGCCTTCCCCCACACTGTGCAATCATCGCCGTTATCCCTTTGCTGGGATGTCAGACAAGAACCAGCACGCTATGATGACACAATACATTAGAAGAAAGGATTTACTTGCACAGCCCGAGGCGACTCCACCTCTGTGTAAGGAACGTGCCAGTACTGACAAAACTCAACGACCCGGAGAACAATGGGGCAGGTGAACCCACACTTCATAGGGGGACCCACCTTGTACATGAGTGCTGAGTCCTGGACAAGTGGCTTTTGGACTGGAGTGTTTACCTTGTTTGCTGTGATCATTCTGATCTGGGCTCATCCCATGTTTTTCTATTATTCTTTGTGTGCACATTACACAGTTAGACCTATGAACTCATCACTTTAATTACTGGATTCAAAAGTGATTCATAGCCGCTCTCTCTTGAACTCATACCATGCCTTGAACTTTGGTCGATGTGGCCACAATAAAAATAGAAAATAGATTGCCTACATACTCTTGATACCACTAAAAATACTCCTTTAATGTGTATTTAAACTCCAAAAAGCAAAAATCGAATTAGTATATTGCAGAATACCAGACCTTAGGCATACCTCCCAACTTTTTGAGATGGGAATGAGGTACACCTATCAGCAAAAATATGCAGGCATAGGACACACCCCCTGCCACGCCCACTTAAAGGACAATTGTACAAATAAAACAAAATTGATTAAACCCACAAGTGCTTTTTTACCACTACAATTCCTTTATATTGGCTTTTGGAATTTAGAAATGCAGCAATTTAGAATTCAGATTAAAGGTTTAGCACTGAGAAACATTTTTTGATAGATAAAAAGTGAATTTTATATACATCTATATAGATTAGACCAAAATGAGGGACAAATGAGGAGGAATAAGGGATAGAGGGATATTGCTCCAAATCAGGGACAGTCCCTCCAAATCAGGGACAGTTGGGGGCTATGCCTTAGGCCTCTTTCACACGGCCCCTCCGTCTTTCCGGATTCCGCTTGCTCAGAGGGAGATCGCTCCGAAGAGGCAGATGACAGGTCCTGTCTGCTCCGCTGTGCAGAGCAGACACAGTCCCACTCTCCTCTATGGGGAAATCGGATGGAAATGGACCGCCTGTCTGTTTTCATCCAATCCTATCCAATCCGACAGACAGTTGGAAAATAGGACCACCATCCGTCAGGTTTTTGCTGGGAGAATCGGATGGCAACGGTGTCTGCTGACATCCACCACTCCATGTAGCAGACTGCAAGAGACTTGAAAACTATAAATGTTTGTGCCTTTATTTTCACCTGGTGATCCTGCAAACAACACTTCCTGACCCTTCATGGCTGCACTAATTCCTGCACTGTATCAGTGGAGGGCAATAATGCTTGATGCACAGGCTGGACTCCAAACATGGCTACTTTTGTTTATCATTTGTAAGGATGTTTGTGCTTTCTTTTCAGCTCACAGGAAGTGACAGGGACACTGCATTTCTGGCAAGATCAATGGGTATTTTCTGTACTTTTTGACAACGTTCTCTGCCTAAGCCCTTTCGGTCACCATATCTAAGGGCTGGTAAACTGCAACATACAGTGCCTTGAAAAGGTATATATACCCATTGAAATTTTCCACGTTTTGTCATGTTACTTCCAAAAAAGTAAATGTATATTATTGGGATTTTATGTGATAGACCATGTGACAGACTCACCCGGGACAGAGGCTATTGGAGGGGACTGAACGCAAGCCTCTTGCCCACCGATTATGGGCCCTAGCATTTGGGGGAATGGTGCTCTCTGTGAGCTGTATGCCTGGGGACCCTGGGGTTGGTGTTACTTTGGATTCAGCTCCATGTCCCCCCAAAACACACAGACTCTGGGAACCCTTTATATGCCATATTAGAATGATAAGACTGAATTATACTGTTGGGACACATCCTGTGAGGAGAGGCTGGTGTCATCAACTCCAACTACCTGTGTTTATGTTAATTGAATGAGCTGATGACATTGTCCTCTATACAATGTAGGAGACGGGACGACTCCTATTGGAGCTGCTGCTATCGTGAGAAATGTCCTGTGATAATTAACTCAGTCTGGGCAATAGGTCATGTCTCAGTCACCTAGGCTGTATAAAGGATTAGTTAATTAGCTCATGTTAATTAGGTTAATTAGGTTACGTTTGTATTGTTAGAGTAATATTTTCTCCTGTATATAAGACTGTATTCTGGTTCTGAATAAAGTGAGTTCATGTTAGCAACAAGCAAGTGTCGCCTTGTTTTGTGCTCAGAGAGGTTGGAATATCTGATATCTGTATACAGACTGGGAGGAAGTGGTATATGACGGAAGCACTCAAGCGGAGTGTGGGACGTTCCGTGACAGACCAACACAAAGTGGCACATAATTGTGAAGTGGAAGGAAAATAATAAATGGTTTTCAAATATTTTTACAAATAAATATCTGAATAGTGTGGCGTACATTTGTATTCAGCCCCCTTTACTCTGATACCCCTAACTAAAATCTAATGGAACCAATTGCCTTCAGAAGTCACCCAATTAGTAAATAGAGTCCACCTGTGTGTAATATAATCTTAGTATAAACTTTTGTGCTGGTCAATCACATAAAATCCCAATAAAATACATTTATGTTTTTGGTTGTAACATGACAAAATGTGGAAAATTTCAAGGGGTATGAATACTTTTTCAAGGCATTGTATACTGTAAAATGCATTTGGGTTTAAGTATGCTTTAATGCTTCATGTACATCAATGCTTTGCACTAGTAATGCTCTGTAAGGCCCTATTCACATCTGTGTGTTGCTTTCGTCTTTTTTTGAACGTTTTCACGCGGTACCCGCACGCCGCTGAAAATGCAGCCCAATCACTTAAATGAGCTGCCCTACACACGACAAACACCCTAAAGAAGCTCCTGTACTTTTCCAATAGTTTTTATTATTTTATAACAATGACAGTCGGCACCTGCAGCTGTCATAATACCTGAACAGTGACATGCATCTGATCTGATACCTGAAAAGTGCATCTGGATGCAGCTGCTCTTTGGCGAGAGGGACACAATAGGGCCACCCATGTAGCATTTGTTAGCCGGTAACGGATGTTTGATGAGAGGGAGCCAACAGTGCCACCCATGTAGCATATGTCGGCCGGTTCCTGAAAGTTCATAATGACTCTTCTCGCTGAGCTAGCTGAGATGCTGGACAACACCCTCTCTAATCCATTGGACAACCCTGTCTTGTTCCTTGACTTCTGCAGAACACTGAACTCTTTGCTCCTTTCATGAACTTCCTGATTTAAGCCATGTCTCTGCACTTCCTATTTGCCAGATTATTGTGCTCTCCTCAGTCAGTATCTCACTCTCGACTTCTCTGCTGCCGTCCATATTTTGCTACCACTCTTTATCGACCCTTGGCTTGTTCCTCCACTATGCTTCTGCCTGATCCCAACTTGCAACAACTCATTACTGACCTTTGACTTGTTTACCGATTATGCTTCTGTTTGATCCTTACCTGCTTATCTGCTACTGGACCCTGGCTTGCTCACCTCCTGGTGGGGTGATCCTGAGGACCGCGACTTGGTACTAACATGCAGCAAAATCCATCTCCACCATCAGGAGCTTTGGTGAACACCAGTTAGTACTTAGACTCTGCTCCTAAGGTGAGCCTGTGTCGTCCGCCAGGGTGACTACCTTTGTACTTATCCTGCTGGTCAGTGGTAGTTGCACACCTGCTATAGCGACTGGTCTTCAAACCTGACCCCTGATCGTGACACATACGTTGCAGTGCAGTGGAGTATAGTGTGAATAAGCCCTGCAGTGTATGTATGGCTAAAACTTTTTTTAGTCATTATTGCTTTCCATGCTCCATTACAGTAGGTAGATTCACCTGCTCTATGGTTGACAACATTTGAAAATATTTTTGAAGGATGCACTGAAGGCCTCAAGAAGAAAAATGTGGCCTGTCAAGCCTCTGTGTTCCAGCAAAGAGATAGTCAGAGTTATGGGGCAACTAATATTTAAGGCCAATTGTATTGTATTTTGTTTACATTATTAATTTTTTTAAAGTGGTAAGTAAACTCCATCCATCACAAAGGTTGCACAGGACATTATGTGTTTTCTCATGAGAAAGCATAGCAGAGGCTGTTTGCCTTCAGACTTTTTTTCAGGTATAAAACTAATCTGCATAGAGCAGGGGAGTAAGAGAGCTCATGCAGCTATATGTGAATTTTATCTTGAGCTTTTGATCTCTACAAACAAATGTCATGTTTCATCAAAACGGCTAATAAACAGGAAAACATTAAAAGGAGGCTAGAGCTCCATCAGCTGGTTTTAAAAATAAAATTATAAATAAAAATGCATATATTCCAAGAGACTGAATGGCTTGACATCAACCTTTTAAACCAATGGATTGGAAGTGCAGGAAAACAAAAATGAGTTATATTTACACCTTAAATTGATTTCCTACTCTATCGCCTATGCTGTGGCACTGCCCTTTAAGGAAAAGGTTACTTAATTGTGCCCTACAGCTAGAAGATTACAGCAGCAAACATTATTTGGCATAATAGCTCCTATGCAAACATCAGTGCGGTCTCAATTTATTGGTTTTCACCACTGTGTACACTGTAAACAACCATCATCCGATCTCTGTGGTATTAGTAAACAATGACGGTACTGTCTTTTCAGTAAGTTAGATCGGCGAATATTCTAATCAATATGTGTTAAAGCGTATATAATCCAAAAACATATCTTAGCTTACTAGACTTTAGCTGTGGTAACTGCGTTAGTTTTATTTTTTCAATTTTTTTTTTTTTGCTTTATTTTTACCTGATGATGCTGCAAGTAATGCAATTTGTGTCCTAGGGTGACAACGATCACTCACTGTACTGTGTCTATGCAGAAGCAGAGTTGTCACCTTAGTACAGGGCCACAGAATATCTCCCTCTCTCCTCTTAACATGAAGAGAGGGATTCTGCACTACACAAAGAGAACTGGGAATAACGTACACACAGACAGAGAGCACAGAAATGTATCAGTTTCCAAGAGTTCTGGTAAGATCTTTTTTTTTTTTTTTTCGTGCACGTATCAAACATTTACCAGAAAGCTGTGATGGTATATTAAACAGACCGAAGTGACCAACTAAGAGAACTTCATTGTTAGTGTTTACTTTAAAGTTTAAAACCCAATTCCAGCATGGTAGAAAATAAAAAAGGTTTCCCTAGCAATATGTTCCTTGGCTCAGCCATATTTTCTCATTACATTTGCAGGCTCTACTTCCTCAAGTGCCTCTTCCTCTACTTTCTTTCAAGCGCCTTGAGGCGATTCAGTTCGCATTTGCAGCGCTATACAAGTCATTCATTCATTCATACTTTCTGCTTTGCAGTGCTACACAAGGCTTGTGCTTTACTGCTTCTTCTCATGATGCAAGTCTTTGAGCTGGCTGACTCTCTGAAAACAGTATTCTCTGTTAGGGGTCAGCAACCCGTTGATCGTGATCTATCTGTTGATCGCGGGCAGGTGATGGGTAGATCCTGTCCCTTTCTTGCTGAGCCCCAAAACTTGGACAGGATCAGGGGCGGCAGTTACTGGAACCGATCCCTTGTATTTTCCTCCTGCAGCAGATGTAAGCTGGCTTTTCCTCCTCTCACTCTCACCAGCTTTTAGCTGCTGCAAAATGCAGGGATTCGGTTTCAGTAAATGCCAACCCATCGCTCCTGCTATCCAGGTTCCCCTTCCTTCTAATGCCCAGGCCCCCCTATGTGCTCCTCTAGTCCCCCACCCCCTCACAGCGCTGTCAGTTTCCCCTCCTCAGGATGGAGAGTGGGGGAAAGGGCCAGTAAATATGTATATGTAATTACCGGCCCTTCCTTTTCTGAATGAACACAGTGAGTAATCGGTACTGATCACTCACTGTGTTCTTTCATAACTGAAGCATAGTAGACTGTGTTTACTGTGCTGCTTCAGTTTGTGAATGAACAGGGAGACTTTGCATACTGTAGGTACATCTTGTACCTCCTACAGTTGGGTGATTGTTGGGATACAGTAGATGATTCTGTCCTCTCAGACCTTAATTGACAGGTAAGAGGGTAAATTTGTCTTACAAATTAGTTTATCGTTATAACCTTTAAATTATTTCTAATAATGTTCTCCACCATCACAGCATAATGTTTACCTATAGTCTGGTCAGTAAATTGTTTTTTATTTTCCTCCTCTTAGTAAAATGTTGAGACCAACATCTAGAGTTTGGAAACATTTACACAGTGTGATTACTGCTGAGAGCAAAGCTGCAATTTGCAAATATTATGAGAAGAAATATTATTTTCCAAATGCTACAATAATGACAAAACATATCCTTGCATGCCAGAGGTGCCCTAAAGACATATATATAAAAATACTTTATGGAACTAAATAACGAGGAACAGAATGAAAGTGCGAGGAGCTTTTCCCTCCAGAGTTCTCATTACAGAAACACTCTTTCTGCTGCTGGATTATCACAAAGTGTTTCTTCACCAGCAGCATCTTCAAGTTAGGAAGTGTTTCAAACCACTGCCTTCCAAAAACAATGTAATACTGACATATAATCACACACATAGGTTGGACTTGATGGACTTGTGTCTTTTTTCAACTTCACCTACTATGCAACTATCTATTTAACTATGTATATATACTACCCTAGCCTGTTTTTATACCACCCTAGCTTGTCAATATACTACCCTAGCCTGTCCATATACCTGCAGACCATGGCTGGCATGAGGAAGTGAGCCGGTGCCGCCACTATTTATCTTCAGGCCGGGTCCAGAGGCACAGTTGCAGGCCTGTGGACCATGGCTGAAGAAATAGGTAGAGAGCATAGTTGCCAACATTGAAAACAAATTTTTAGGGACACTTTTTTTGGCTGTAGGCAAAGTCTTGTTTTAATTACCCCAGTGGAGCCCCCCTCACATCAGGTGTCCCCAGTGCAGCCCCCCTCACATCAGGTGTCCCCAGTGCAGCCCCCCTCACATCAGGTGTCCCCAGTGCAGCCCCCCCTCACATCAGGTGTCCCCAGTGCAGCCCCCCTCACATCAGGTGTCCCCAGTGCAGCCCCCCCTCACATCAGGTGTCCCCAGTGCAGCCCCCCTCACATCAGGTGTCCCCAGTGCAGCCCCCCCTCACATCAGGTGTCCCCAGTGCAGCCCCCCTCACATCAGGTGTCCCCAGTGCAGCCCCCTCACATCAGGTGTCCCCAGTGCAGCCCCCCCTCACATCAGGTGTCCCCAGTGCAGGCCCCCCACATTAGGTGTCCCCAGTGGAGCCCCCCCTCACATCAGGTGTCCCCAGTGCAGCCCCCCTCACATCAGGTGTCCCCAGTGCAGCCCCCCTCACATCAGGTGTCCCCAGTGCAGCCCCCCTCACATCAGGTGTCCCCAGTGGAGCCCCCTTACATCAGATTCCCCCAGTGGTGCGCCCCCCACCTCAGTTGTATTAGAAGTGTATTAGTAGTGTAGTAGACAGTTTATACTGTCTCCCTACGCCGGCCGCATGGCTAGAACCCTGCCCCTTTCCATAACAGACTGGCAGCGGGGCGGGGGGTAGGCGGGGCGAGGCGGAGTGGGACGGAGGGTGGGCAAATACGACACAGGAGCTCTGTCTAGCCCCCACAGCCATCTTCCTGGTCTTCTGAAAAATGGCGGCCGGCAGAGACAATGTCTCTGCCGGCCGCGGACCTCTAGCAGCAGGCGGCGGCGAAAATCCGTGAAAAAACTGATTTCTCTGGACATTTACCGGGAAACAACAAAATTGGGAATGGAGTCTAAATCCCGGGAATGTCCCGGGAAATCCGGGACAGTTGGCAACTATGAAACTATGAGAGAGGTGTTGTAAAAATTTCAGTCAGGGACGGAGTCAAATGGGGGGGTACAGAAAAATTAGGTTTTGCCTAGGGTGTCAAAAATCCTTGCACCAGCCCTGATTTTACCTTCCCAATGTAACAAAAAAAAATGACTTTCAGTTTGTAAAACTATTCCATACTGCATTGGGTTTTCAATTTTTCCAAAATTTAAATTTTTTCTGGAAAAAAACAGGGGGAAAAAAAGTTTTTTTTCCCATGGCTTCAAATTTCAGTTTGGAAATTTTACATCTCTAGGCTTTGCTAGTTATTTATTTTTTTTAAAAGGGCACTGTTCAGGTGGATCTCCATCTCTCAAAGGTTACCTGCCACTGCTTTATGTTGTTGAGGTAAAGGCAAAATTATAATAAACTGGTACATTTTCAAGACCAGCTTTTGGGGTATAACACCTTCTTCTAAGATCCACATTTAAAAAAGGGGATACACCCCGAAAGCGTGTCCTGAAAATTTAACAGTGCAAATAAAAATGATCACAGAGAGTACTAATATAGCTGTAATCAACCGAGGCATTTAATACAATAACAAAAACAATATTAAAATACTACAAAGCAAATACTCTTTAAAGTGGAACTGGAGGAAAACCATTTTTTTTATTTTGGATGGAGTAAAGGAGGGTTACATTCCCTATCAGCTTTTTGCCATCTGTGTCCCATTAGGAGGAGATTTTCCTTAATTTCCTGTCCCACAGCCACAACACGAAGTGAGAAGAAGCCCCTCCATATAGATGGAAATTTATGAATTTCCTGAGTCACCAGAATAAGTGTTTCCATTGGTGGATGGAAGATCCCCTCTATTCCAGTTCTAGTGACCATTCAAAATTTGGAATTTTCTTTCACTTTCTGTATTAATAGCCACTGGGACAAAATGAGGAGGTAATTCTCCCTATCTGGGACACAGATAGCTATAAAAACCTGACATGGTTATTATCCCATTCCACACCACACAAAATGAAATAAAAAGTTTTGCCTTTAGTTAGGCCCCATTCACAACGAAGAATTTTGTAGCTCGAAGCTCCAAAATGTTCAACATCCAAAATCCCATGTATTTCAATAGCTGCTGTTCACATGTGAGTGCTCAGGTGCCTGCAGCTTGATGCCTGATGCTCCAAAAGCTACATAAGCCACTTTTTAGGCAGAATGTGGCATTTTTGAGCCCATAGACTTGAATAGGAACGTCTGAAAACGTACAAACCAAGCTTCTTTGCACCTCTTTTGAGGTGTATTTTGTAATAACTAATCTTCTCACCCTAGTGCTTTACATTGATAAGAACAAAAATATCTGAAGCTTGAGTACACTTGCAATATGATTGGAATAGGCTTCTAAATTGCTTGTTTTTTTTGTTAATCAAAAAGGTTTTTATTAAACAGATTAAACAACTTCCAATGCACAAGCCATAACTTTCGAACAATGACAATTACATATTCCAGTGAACATTGCAGCAGCTATAGTTCAAGACATAGCATGCATTTACTCACTTCCACAATCCCCCCCATATTGTCATAGATCCCTTCATATGTGTATCATATATATAGCATAATCACCCCGAGGGACACTGTAGCAGTCTAGACAATACCAATTCCCTGGGACTTAGTCCAGGTGTGTCTAGCCAATGTGACCATAGCCTTTCAAACCTACCCAGGCATCCCCTATGTTGGTAGATATACCGTTCCATAATAAGGGTTTACCATATTTGTTATTCAGAAGTCAGTATTGGGTGGTAAGATTGATTTCCATCCCATTAGGATGAGATTCCTGGCCTGAAGAAGTGCTCTAGAGAATGCAATCCTTAGCAGATCCTCAGGGATCACGTCCTCCAGAACCTCCAGTATGCAGCATATTGGGTCTAAAGGTACCTTCGTTTGAAACACCTGGCTGAGTGTTCCAGCCACCTCGCTCCAATAGCGGTTGAGCTTCGGGCAGCGCCATAGGAGATATACTGTATGAGATCCCCATTGTGTTGTCAGCACCGACAACATATAGGATCCTCCAGTCTGCCCATTTTATGAAATTTCATCAGGGTGTAGTGTACTCTCAGTATAATATAGAGTTGGGAAACTTTTTGTGCCACATTCAGAGAACAGGTAGATATGAACTGCAGGGCCTCCTTTCACTGATCTCCCGTAAGTGTCCCTAGGTCTCTCTCCCATAAAAACACTGCCCTACTGGGGTACATCTGTAAGTGTTGTGTAAGTAACATTTGGTAACACTGAGATATGATCCCCTTAGTTTCAGTGCTGGTCTGCAGCACATGAAAAATAGGAGTGGGTGACAATGCCCCCTGTGCATTAAGGGCATATAGGAGCTGAAGGTAAGAGTAGAACATAGTGGCGGGTAGTTTAAATCTGGTTTGTAGGTCAGGGAAGGACAGCAGTTTACCATTGTTGAATATATATATGCCACCTGGGCCCCTGCTGCAACTTAGCCAATTCCACATGAGAGATTACTCCATAGTGGACTAAATTCGGTGAATCCCAGCACCCCCTGCAGTTGCCTGCCCTTATTCCATATTTTTTGGAGTAGTGTGAGTGTTGGCATCTGTTTATTAGATTTATGGAACAATTGCACCTCCAGACCCATTGGGATGTCTCAGGCGAAAAGCATCAGCCGAGCCGATGAGCCCATAGGATCTTGGGACATAGAGCCAACCAGATGTTGCATCTGGGCAGCTTTATAGTACAGCCAAGGGTTGGGTACCGCCAAACCTCCACTGTCCTTAGAGTGCTGCAACTGCTCCAGTTTAATCCTGGGGGAGGCTTAATGTTCCACAATAACCGTCAAAAAAGGGGTATTGGCCACTCTAAAGATTTTGAGATGTATCACTACAGGTCAGTTGTGGAGGAAGTACAGCAGCTGGGGCATTAAAATAATTTTAACTAGATTGGCTTTGCCTGCCAGTGACAGTTTAAAGTTGTTCCATGTATTAATCTTATCTCGAAAGCAGGACAATAAGGGATGCACATTTAGGGAACAATAATCTGTGAGCCGGGGCAAAATCTGTATTCCTAGGTACTTGAGAGTGGTGACTACTGGAATGGGACAAGAATCAGGAAGTTCCGCCTTCTGTACCTTGTCCAGAAATATAAGGGCCAATTTAGACCAGTTTATGGTCAGGCCAGAAAAGTGACCAAACTCTGATATTATGGACATGACACCCATTAATGAGTGATTGATGTCTCGAAAGAAGAGCATCATGTCATCCGCATATAGCATGATTTTTTCATGCAGAGCACTATATTGGAACCCACGGACCTGGGTGCTGGCCCTCACCAAGGCTGCTAACGGTTCTAAAAGCAATCGCAAAGAGCAGGGGAGAGAGCGGACGACCCTGCCTAGTTCCCCTGCCCAGAGCAAAAGCAGGTGACATCCTGTCCGCCACCCTAATGGTCGTCTGTAGGGAAGCATATATATTGGGAGGCTGGGTGATCAGCCATAAAGCTAAGGGGGAATGATCAGATACTCCCCGTGGGAAATATTTCACCCTGGAGGTGTAGTTAATTATGTTCGGGGTGCTCACACATAAATCAATACGTGACAGAGAGCTATGGGTTTTGGAGAAGCATGAGAATTGTTTGTTGTCTGGGTTGGGAATGCGCCATATGTCAGTCCATCCCACCTCCGCCAGTAACGACTAAGAGCAGTGCCCCGACCTCCCTTAGGGGGTGACATGGGAGGGTGTCTATCCAGGCTGGTATCTAAATAGCAGTTAAAGTCGCCCATACCGGAGTGTCAGGTTTGTTCGCCAGGTATGACAGTAGTAACTGCAGTACCTCCCGGGAAAACGGGGGGTATATATACAAAGGCTAGAATTAAGGAAATTGTATACAGCTTGCAATACAGAAAGATAAATCTGCCTGAGACATCAATAAGAGAATCCAGCTCTTGATAGGCCAGCGCTTTATGTATCAGTACACTCACCCCGCGTGAAAAGGCGGAGTAAGTGGAGTGATAAGCTTTCCCCACCCAAGCATACGGTAAGAACCCAACAGTGTCCCCCTGAAGGTGAGTCTCCTGTAGGCCAATAATGGCAGGATGGAATTTGCGTAAACAAGTGGAAATCATAGTTCTCTTCAATGGGTCATTCACCCCCCCAGACATTCCATGATACTATAGGGGTAGAAGACATGTCAGACATACACATATATATTTACGGGATTGTCCCTTGGGCGGAAGCAATGTTCTGGTGAAGCAACAGCACCTGTTGGACAATCTGGAACATTCAGTGGAAAGTGAGTGGACTGCAGATTGTAAAGGCATCTGGAAAGTGAGGTAGTTCACCTTGAGCAACTGCGCAGCAAAGCAAACTGACTGGGATATGCAAGAGTTGCTCTCAGCCTGTGGCCCATTTACCGCTATCGGGGCGGAACTGGAGCCTCCCAAACAGTATAGGGCTCATTCAGCAACAGCACTCCTCGTGCCAACAGGGCACTTAAACTCATGCCATGGAAAACATGACAACAGGCAATGTACAAGCAGTGTACACGTTAGCATTTCACATGTACGCATGTACCACTGTGGTAACCAGTAAGGAAAAAGAAAAGAAGTAGATTTTCACTCACTGTAGGTGGATATCATGTAAAGGCCCTCTGAAACAAAATGTAAATGGTAGGGGTGGTTAGACACCCTTCATGCCTTAGAGGAATTCCAAACAAAGCATCAACCTTCACCGTCTTCGCGGCCACTTCGACGGAGATCTTGCTCGTTTTGATCCAGCCACACTGCGGCATCTTGTGCGTGTTCAAAGAATTGATTCTGACCTCTGGCAGTCACACGTAACTTGGCCGGTAACTCACATAGGATAACTGTTGTCTTTGCAATCTCTTTTTGACATCAGCAAACTTTGATTGTCTACGTTGTTCTTCTGCAGAGAAGTCAGGGTAAAAAGATATTCTGGTGCCATTGTATTGTACAGCACCCTTTTCTCTGGCCAGTCGTTGCACCACTTCCTGGTCCCTGTAGTTCAGGAGTCTGGCTAGTATCGATCTGGGAGGGTTGCCCGGTGGAAGAGGGCACAGTGGCACCCTGTGGGCCCGTTCTACTGTGTAGATTGGTGAGAAGGCCTCCTTGCCAAACACTTCTTGCAACCAGGCTTCAATAAATGCAGTGGAGTCCCTGCCCTCCACTTTTTCTTGGTGCCCCACAATGTGTACGTTGTTGCGTCTGAGGCGGTTCTCAATACCATCAGTTTTATTGAGGGCCTGGAAGGCTTGCTGGGCAGCCATTCTCACATTATAGGGAGCATCTGTTCTTCTATGTCGCTAACTCTGCCCTCCACAGCAGTGGTTCTCTCCCTGATCTTCTGAATGTCTTGGCGGAGGAGAGACACTGACTCCTTCAGCCCCCAAACTTTTCTTTCAAATCATCCACAGAAGCAGTGCATCTATGTACAGCATGCAATATTTCACTGAGTGTGGGCTGGGGACTATCCTCCGAGGGCATATCAAACAAGTCAGGCATGGGATCAGGTACAGACTCCATGGGTGCAGTGTCATCAAGCCTGTCTGCATTCTCCCTGTCTGCAAGCTCCGGGGAGAAAGCAGTGGTCTGAGCTTTACCTTGAGAGGATTCAGCAGTACCAGCTAGCTTTTGGGCATAGTACAACATGTCTCTGGGTTGCTCGTTGGGCTTAAGGGGTTTGTTGGAATTACCCCCCTGCTCCATTTTCTTGTCTGTGTCTTTGTCCATGGTATCCTCTGAGGCTGAGATTGCCAGGCGCCATCTTGGAATTCCTTATGGGCTTCGGGCGTGGCGTCTCCTCAGTTCCCACGGTCAGGATGTTAATTTATCTTCCAGCCACCTGGTCCTGGCGGGTCAGGGGATAAGCGGGTACCGGTATTAGCCAAATCCGAGCGATAAGTGTGGCGAGGAAAGGATTAGTATCAGGATCACCAGCGGGAGCTCTGTGGAACAGGTCTGTTCACATGCCTCGTCAGGCCACGCCCCCAAATTGCTTGTTTAAGCGCGCAAAGATACTCAAATTCATACATTGTGTGGTGACCTACGTTTTTTTGCACTGGATGAATGCAGGTCACCACTGGGACACACAGAAAACGATTGTTTTCTACAGTATATATCCTATTCACACCGCAGTGCACCCTGGATGTGTGGTGCAGTGAACTGCAATAAAATGCAGACATGCTGCATTTTATAGCAGCATTCTGAGCAGAATCACATGTCACTGTACAGCAGTGCAGTGCGCCGCACTGCTGTACAACTCCATGAGTGAAGTGTCACTTTTGTACACTTCTAATAAAGTTTGTACAATAAAAAAAGGCAGATAGGTAATGTGCATCACAGCGCCCCTATGCCCTGCCCATCTCACTGCAGCTGAAAAAGGACAGCTGCTGCACAGTAAACCGCTGTGGTTTATGGTGCGCCAGCTATCCGTTTATATATGGCTCTTATACTTTAACAACTTGCCAGCCGCCCCATAGCAGATTTACTGGTACAGAGCGGCCGCGCTGTGCAGAATCACGTATATATACGTGATTCTGCACTTTCGGGTATTAGGCGCAAGCCGATCAGTGGGACTTTTAATCAGCGGGACTTTTAATCAGCGGGACTTTTGTGATGTTACACAGCGGGAGCCAATTGTAAACAAGGCAGATTGCCGTTCTGTCAGTACAGAAGGCATGGATCCATACCTCCCAACTTTCTGAGATTGGAATAAGGGACACCTATCAGCAAAAGTATGGGCATAGGACACACCCCCTGCCAGGCCCTGCTCAACCGCTTGCCCACCAGTCGCCGCAGTTTTACTGCGGCAGAATGGCACAGCTGGGCAAAACGACGTTACCTTACGTCGCTTCGCCTTTTGGCCACTAGGGGCCCGCACCGTGTGACTGACCCTGATGCGAGTGCCCGACGGAACTACATTTCTCATGATGCTCATGCACTCTGCAGTGTAGTTGAGCATCATGGGAAATGTAGTTCCAAAACATCTGGGGTGACAAGGTTTGCCATTACTGACAAAGACCATCCTCCGTACCGCCGGCTCTCACCGCTGTCAGTCTGCAATCGTGACCTGGAAGACTACCCTGCATTAGAGCTATCAGAAAGCGAGTCTTGAAGCGCTCATGAAACACAGCGTGGAAGGGATGACGTCGATGGCGGTGCGGAGGATGGTCTGTGTGGACAGCTTTACCCCGGATGCCTGCATACTTAGATGTGTCTGTTTTCATCATCAACCATGTGAGTTACTAAATCTTGTACTTTCATTAAATGTAACCATATTGCTACACTTAGAGGCACCTCTATACTCAGTTGTGACATGACGCTACTTCGCTTGTTTCAAGTCAAAATTTATAAAAAAATGTAGTTTGTCTTGCAAAACACTCTCAAACCAAGGTTTTACTGTTTTTTTTTTTTTTTTTTCAAAATTATGGGTCGTTCTTTGTTTCTAGCCTAAAAATTAAAAAACACAGAGGTGATCAAATACCACCAAAAGAAAGCTCTATTTGTGCGGAAAAATGACATAAATTTGGGTACAGTGTTGCACGACCATGCAATTGTCAGTTATAGTAACGCAGTGCCGTATCGCAAAAAATGGCCTGGTCATCAAGGGGGCTAAACCTTCCGGAGGTGAAGTGGTTAACCCTAAAGTTGGAAACGTAAAACCATCATTATTAAAGAGAAACCAGGATCAGAGGGGTGCATAAGAGACTTTGAACATAGTAAGCACCGTGTGGACTCTACTTGCCCTGCATCTAAGTACCATGTGCTTCCAGAAGATTTGACTTATTTTAAAACATGTTGGCAATGTAGGAAACATCCAATTGGTTAACAGTGTGGTCACCGAGGCCAAGTATGGCCACAAGGAAAAGACAGCTAACTATACAAACAAGCGTGTGTTCTGGTTTTCCAGACACATTAATATACCCTGACACGTGCAGTCACCACAGAGAAAATGAATTTGTTGCCGGTTCACAGGGCAGCTACTACTTTCAACTGTACTGTGCACAAGAACCCTTCACTTATGTCTCAGCTTCATTATAAATGATATCTATCTCTTGTCACCACTGTCCCTGCCATCTTAATGTACTGTATTATGCCAGCCATTCTGCTAGTCAATGAAGTGATGAGTGACAGCGAAGAGGGGTGACACTTGGGTCACATTCCTCAACTATCTGCACGCAAAGATGTCCAATGCGGTCATAGGTAGACAGGGCAACCTTGTCACCCCTGAATGACCCTGTGCGTCCCCTGCACCTGACTGAACAGCATTGCCTGGAATTTGGGTAGAAAACCAAGCAAAAGATGACAATGACATTTTTGTTTTTCAGCAGAGATTACTAGAGAATGCACCGCACCCACAGGTGGGAAATGTTATGGGAAGTGCTGTGCTTTCACAAAAAGCTTTAATGACACTGTATCTATAGCTTGTTAAGCTCCATTGGGTGGTGTTTTGATACAGAACATAAGCGTTGTCAGCAGGGTAGATTAGATGAATTCATGAAAAAAAAAAGACTTTTTGTTAGAGATGTTAATGTACTCAAGCTAGAACCATTTGTGGTTTGAGAAGATGATGAACCAATGTTGTCGTTCACGTCTATAGCAATTAGTTACTAACAACGCACTTTCTGGCCTAGAAATGCCAGTCATGGGGGTTTTCTTATATGCCAGCCCTTTCCTATAAATGACTGATGTGGGTCCTGTTCTGTATTTAGGGGCCTTTTTTGGCTAAATAACTAAGGTTGTGTTTTTTTTTTTTTCATTTAAAATCTTGCTAGTATCTCTCCTGTTCAAAACAAGGCCAGTAAAATGATTAAATACCGTGCACATAGTCACTGCAATATTTTTCAGCTAAATAAACATTTTATTTCATTTTTATTAAAGCTTGCTAGAATATATCCTGTTCAAAATGTTGCCCAGTCAAAATTATTAAATACTGTGCATGTATGTACTAAATAGATTCTGCTCAAAATGTTGCCTAGTCAAAGAGTTTTAACACTGTGCCCATTGTCACTACAGTATTTGGGGGGATTTTTTAGTGAAAAAAATACACTCCAATGTTGATTTTTTGATTTAAAAATGGCTGGTGTAGGTCTTGTTCAAAATGCAGTCTAGTCAAAGTGTTTAAAAACTGTGTATGTAGGTACTACAATGTTTTCAGGGATTTTTTCAGCTAAATAGATATTGTGGTTTTACCTGCCTATTTCTAAACCTGGAATCTTCTGCAGCTCTGTGCACTCTGCCACAGTAGGGTCTAAAACCGCGTACCCGCGATTAGATTTTCTGACAGGAAACGTGTGATGACAGGCTGTTGGTGGAAAATCCGACTGTTTGTACGCTCCATCGGACAATTGCCAGATTTTCCGTGGATAAATGTTTAACTGTTTTGCGAGAGGTTGAGAGGAGTAAGGTGAGATTAAGTGAGGTGAGGTTAGAAAGAGTAAGATGATATGAAGCATGGTGAGGCCAAGTTAGGAGGAGTAAGGCGAGAAGAAGTATGGTGAGATGGATTTAGAAGGAGTAAGGTGAGATGAAACATAGTTAGGTGGTGAGGAGTAAGGGGAAATCAAACATGATGAGGTGGGGAGGAGTAAAGTAAGATGAAGCATCGTAAGGTGGAGTAGGGTGAGATGAAGCTTTTTAATAAGTGAGATGAACTTAGAGAAGGTGAGGTGAGATTCAGTAGCACAAAGATGAAATGAAGTGAGGTGAAGCTAAATGAAGTGAAGTGATTTAAGGTGAGGTGAGATGATGCAAAGTGAGATAAGATGACATGAGGAGTGGTAAAGGGAGGTGAAATGAAATAAAGTGAAATGAGATGAAGCATGGTGAGGTGGGATAACACGAGGGGAGGTGAGGCAAGATGAAATGAAGTGAGGTGGAATGACAAAACACGGTATGGTGCGATGAAATGAGATGAAGCACCCTGAGATGAGACGAAATGAAGTGATGTGAGATGTGATGAAGCATGGTGAGATAAGATAAAATGAAGTGATATGAAGCATTGTGAGGTAAGATGAAGTAAGATATGGCATAATGTGGTAAGATGAAATAAGATAAAGCGTTGTGAGGTAAAATAAAAGGTGAGGTGAGATTAAGTGAAGTGAGGTGAGATAACATAAAAGGGTGAGATTATTTAAAGCAAGCAAGTAAGGTGAGGTGAAGTGTGATGAGGTGAGATGAAGCATGGTAAGGTGAGATGAACTGTGAGAAGATGAAGTTCTGTGAGGTAACATGAAGACCTGTGAGATGAGGCATGTGAGATGAAAAGAAGTATGGTTAGATAAGAAGAAGTATAATGAGATGAGATAAACTGAAGGGAGATAAGATTTGGGGAGGTGGGATGAAGCATGGTGGGGTTGAAGAAAATATGATGAGGTGAAAGGAAGAGCTGTGAGATGAGATGAAACACAATGAGATATAGTATGGTGAGGTGAGATAAAGCCCAGTGAGATGGCCTAAGGGGAGATGAAGCATGGTGAGGTGAAATGGACTAAGGTGAGATGAAGCACATAGGATAAACTGATGGGAGATCTAGTTTGCTAAGGTGATATGAAGTATGGTGAGTGAGAAAAAACATGGTGAGATGAGACAAAGCATAGAGAGGTTGGATGAAGTATGGTGAGGTGAGATGAAGCACAGTGAGCTAGGATGAACTGATAGGAGACGAAGCCTGCTGAGGTGGGATGAAGTATGCTGATGTGAGATGAAGCATGGTGAGGGGAAATGGACTAAGGTGAGATGAAGCACTGAGCTAGGATGAACTAATGGGAGATGAAGCTTGCTGAGGTGAGATAAAGCATAAAGAGGTTGGATAAAGTATGGTGAGGTGAGATGAACTTAGCGTAGATGACGCTCATTGATACAAGATGAAGTGAGATAAGATGAAGCACAGTCAGCTGAAATGAATTTTAGTGAGATAAGATAAATGGAGGTGAGACAGGATACAATGAGGTGAGGTGAAGCGCGTTGAGGTAGGATAAAATTAGGTGACATTAGATGAGATGAAGCATGGTGAGTCGAGATGAAGTGAGATGAAATAAAGGACAGTGAGGTGAGATGAAGCCCATTGAGGGGATATAAAATGAGGTAGAGTGATATTAGGTGAAAGATGGTGAGATAAGATAAAGGGCAGTGAGGTCAGGAAAAGCGAGGCAAGATGAAGCATGGCGAGGCGATATGAAATGAGGTAAAGTGAGATGAAGGACGATGAGTGAGTTTGATCTGCCTACTTGTTGTGGGCAGGTGACTGTCACTGAAACCAGAGGGTCAGCAAGACAACCAGAAGGCTAGCATTTTGAAAAGGAGGTCAGCACTTATAGAAGTCCTCATATTTTGCTTCGGACAAGTTTCCTTTAGATATCCAGATGAAAAAGAGTATTATAGACAGGCTACAAAGGGGACACATCTCCAAAATAAAATTAAATTAAATGTGACATTCAGGTTCTTATTGCCAGCTCAGTTCCTAAGGGTTGGATATTTTTTCAATTTTAAACTGGAATTAATGTTTGCTGCCACTGCTGGGTGGTCATTTCATGAATCTGCCATTTAGAGGGTTAATGTCATGTTAATATTTATGTGTCCATTGTGTGGTAAAGGACTGCTGTAGATCACATACATTGTACATGGAAGATTTACTGGTTTACCTCTCACCAGTACCATATATTGTGCCCATATTTGGCTTCTACGCGGAAGAAGGTGTCTATCACCCGGTGTCTGTTTTAAATGTCCTTCTCTCCCTGGTGTCTTTGTTTAGCACAGATCAGCTGTTGTAACTGGTTCTGGTTCAGCTCAGTTTAATGATTCAATGACTGCCTACAAGTGTAACATTGTGCTTGTCTGTCTGCCTGGCAAGGAAAGTTTTACGAGTGGTCTCATGACTAACGTGTATATACAACACTATTTTATCTGGTAGCTATTCCTTTTTGAAACTTTATATAGAACCTCCCACGTGTAGAGAATCATTATTATCTTTTTTGATGACGTCCTTGTCTTCTGTATGTACTAATGTTGTGTAATAGCCGTAGTGTAAAGCTGGCCATGCATTATACAATTTTCTTATTCGATTTCCTTTAGATTTGCCTTGAACTATGTAGTGCGAGGGCCTGCCTGATTGCATACAAATTGAAAGTGTTTAAGTTTGACCTCATATTATATGGTTTTGATAAATCTAAAGGAAAATTGCACAAGGCTATTGTATAATGTATGGCCAGCCTAAGTGTATTGGAAGCTGTAGCAGGGAAAGCCGTCCAACTGCATAGGGGGTGATTCAAGATAAGTAAAAGAGGGAAAATGTGCTTCAATTCTGATTGCCAATTCTTTGGACAATCAACCTCTTTGCTGCTTTTTTCAGTGCTTTTACTTTTTATTATTATTACGGTTTTTTGATCACTTTTAGCATGTCCCGTCCTTAGCTTTTTTTTTTTTTTTTTTTTTTGCTGCAAGGCTTCCCTTTGAAAAAGATGCAGTATTTGGGTTGTTTGTTATTTGTTTTGTTTTAAAGGTACATATTTTAATTCTATGTTGTTGGGCCCTTATTTTAGGTAAAACTGCAGCAAGGCTTCAATCGCTGTTGTCGGTAGAGAGCCCTGTGTTGTTTACCAACACAGGGCTCTCTTCGGTCATTCGCTCAGCCAGTCAGTGAGTTCCAGCCATAATTCATTGGCCAGGATATAATAAGTGAAAGAACTTTTCTCAATCGAGGAGAGGGTAGTAGGCAACGTGTTCCTGCCAGATTATCTTTAATGCAGTCGAGCGTGAAGACCCAAAGCACAGTGCTGGAAGTTCAGCAACAGGAAGAGGACAGGGCAGCCCTGCAGTGAAGATTTCTACAGACTCCAACATCCTGCACATTGTGGGACCTACCTCATTATATATAAGTAATGTAATTAAAGCTGTGAAGAAACAAATTTTATTTGCTAAACTTAGTGATTGTAAAGGCTCGCTTTTTTTTTTTTTCAAATACAAACATGTTATACTTACCTCCTCTGTGCAGTTGGTTTTGCACAGAGCAGATCCTCCTCTTCTCGGGTCCCTCTTTGCTGCTCCTAGTCCCTCCCTCCTTTAAATGCCCCTCAGCCAGCAGCTTGCTACAGGTTGATTAACTTTGATTAACAGCTATGGGAGCCAATAGCGCCGCTGCTCTGTCTCAGCCAATCAGGAGGAGTGTACTGGATGGCTGAGGGGATCGTGGACATTGCTGGAGAGAGAAGGAGCTCAGGTAGGTAATTGGGGGGTGCTGGGGGGCTACTACACACAGAAGGTTTTTTATCTTAACCTCCCTAGCGGTATGATTATTTCAGAATTTTGCTGCTGAAAGCGGTACAATTATTTTGCATGGAAATTTGGCGATTTATATTGTAGGCCTGTAATTCTTAGGAATAACTCACTTACAGTGGGGAGTGAGTGGGGAAAGTATTCAGACCCCCTTAAATTTTTCACTCTTTGTTATATTGCAGCCATTTGCTAAAATCATTTAAGTTAATTTTTTTTCCTCATTAATGTACACACAGCACCCCATATTGACAGAAAAACACAGAATTGTTGCCTTTTTTGCAGATTTATTATAAAAGAAAAACTGAAATATCACATGGTCCTACAGACCCTTTGCTGTGACACTCATATATTTAACTCAGGTGCTGTCCATTTCTTCTGATCATCCTTGAGATGGTTCTACACCTTCATTTGAATCCAGCTGTGTTTGATTATACTGATTGGACTTGATTAGGAAAGCCACACACCTGTCTATATAAGACCTTACAGCTCACAGTGCATGTCAGAGCAAATGAGAATCATGAGGTCAAAGAAACTGCCTGAAGATCTCAGAGACAGAATTGTGGCAAGGCACAGATCTGACAAAAAAAATTTCTACTGCACTTAAGGTTCCTAAGAGCACAGTGGCCTCCATAATCCTTAAATGGAAGACGTTTGGAACGACCAGAAACCTTCCTAGAGCTGGCTGACCGGTCAAACTGAGCTATCGGGGAGAAGAGCCTTGGCGAGAGAGGTAAAGAAGAACCCAAACATCACTGTGGCTGAGCTCCAGAGATGCAGTCGGGAGATGGGAGAAAGTTGTAGAAAGTCAACCATCACTGCAGCCCTCCACCAGTCGGGGCTTTATGGCAGAGTGGCCCGACGGAAGCCTCTCCTCAGTGCAAGACACATGAAAGCCTGCATGGAGTTTGCTAAAAAGCACCTGAAGGACTCCAAGATGGTGAGAAATAAGATTCTCTGGTCTGATGAGACCAAGATAGAACTTTTTGGCCTTGATTCTAAGCGGTATGTGTGGAGAAAACCAGGCCCTGCTCATCACCTGTCCAATACAGTACCAACAGTGAAGCATGGTGGTGGTAGCATCATGCTGTGGGGGTGTTTTTCAGCTGCAGGGACAGGATGACTGGTTGCAATCGAGGGAAAGATGAATTCGGCCAAGTACAGGGATATCCTGGGCGAAAATCTTCTCCAAAGTGCTCAGGACCTCAGACTGGGCCGAAGGTTTACCTTCCAACAAGACAATGACCCTAAGCACACAGCTAAAATAACGAAGGAGTGGCTTCACTGTTCTTGAATGGCCCAGCCAGAGCCCTGACTTAAACCCAATTGAGCATCTCTGGAGAGACCTAAAAATGGCTGTCCACCAACGTTTACCATCCAACCTGACAGAACTGGAGAGGATCTGCAAGGAGGAATGGCAGAGGATCCCCAAATCCAGGTGTGAAAAACTTGTTGCATCTTTCCCAAAAAGACTCATGGCTGTATTAGATCAAAGGGGTGCTTCTACTAAATACTGAGCAAAGGGTCTGAATACTTAGGACCATGTGATATTTCAGTTTTTCTTTTTTAATAAATCTGCAAAAATGTCAACAATTCTGTGTTTTTCTGTCAATATGGGGTGCTGTGTGTACATTAATGAGGAAAAAAATGAACTTAAATGATTTTAGCAAATGGCTGCAATATAACAAAGAGTGAAAAATTTAAGGGGGCCTGAATACTTTCTGTCCCCACTGTAAATCTGTCCAAACAAGAGTCTAGTAGACATCCCGGGTATGATAAAGTTTGAAAAACGAAATCATACATTATGATATAATAAATAACTATAAATAATTATAACAAATAATAATATAATAATAATAAAAATTATTCAATAATGTAATCAAATCAAAAACACTGAAATTTGCTCAGTTGCAGAATTGTCGCTTTTGTTACTTTCAGTGTTTGATGACGGATTTCATCACAAATCACTATCGCTCAATTCTGAAAGTGATTCTAATTTATTATCTCTGTTTTCTAGCTTTTTTAAAACCACTTTTGATGTAAAGAGACTTTTTTGGTTGCTATGGACAATCTCCAGTTTCCATGCAGAAAGATCAGTATTTATGATATAAAACTGTATGCAGGGCATAGGACAAAGCACTGGGGACAAAAGGGATGTGAAATAATGTGAAAGATGTGAAAGATTACAGTGTACTGTATATGTATTGTGTGTTTTACTTTTTGAATTTGGGGCCGTTCTCCGTGCCCGTGCATCGCAACACTCGCAGGGAACGGAGCTCGGCTCCGTGATAGATCGAGCGGAGGACGGCTCGCACACGGTGCAGGGAGACATTGCAGGATCCTGGGGACAAAGTAAGTAACATGTACCTGGATCCTGCGATGCGATCCCGAGTGTGGCTCGGGGTTACCGCTTTTGGTACTGAAAATCCACCCCGAGCCATACTAGGGAATACCGCCAGGGGGGTTAATGCATAGAATGCATAAAGGTAAAAAACCTTCTGCCTTTACAACTCCTTTCAGCTTTAAATACAGCTCATAAGGAACCAAGTATATCACAGATAATGTGATGTTGACTTTCATCATCACATCCCAGATAGCAAGGATAACTTGCCACAAATTCGTGGCAGTGTTGAATTGTAAGTCTATTAACTTGCTGCACATTTTCAATGGCAAGTTGTACACTTGCAGAGCACTTGAAGCACAAGTTACATAGTTACATATAGTTACATAGTAGGTGAGGTTAAAAAAAGACACAAGTCCATCAAGTCCAACCTATGTGTGTGATTATATGTCAGTATTACATTGTATATCCCTATATGTTGTGGTCCTTCATGTGTTTATTTAATAGTTTCTTGAAACTATCGATGCTCCCTGCTGAGACCACCACCTGTGGAAGGGAATTCCACATCCTTCCCTCTACATAGTTTAAGGTTAAACCTCTTCTCTTCTAATTTAAATGAGTGGCTACGTGTCTTGGTAAACTCCCTTTTGTGAAAAAGTTTTACCCCAATTGTGGGGTCACCAGTACGTATATTGAAATCATATCCCCTCTCAAGCGTCTCTTCTCCAGAGAGAATAAGTTCAGTGCTCGCAACCTTTCCTCATAACTAATATCCTCCATTCCCTTTATTAGCTTTGCTGCCCTTCTTTGTACTCACTCCATTTCCAATACATCCTTCCTGAGGACTGGTGCCCAGAACTGGACAGCATACTCTAGGTGCGGCCGGACCAGAGCCTTGTAGAGTGGGAGAATTATCGTTTTATCTCTGGAGTTGATCCCCTTTTTAATGCATGCCAATATTCTGTTTGCTTTGTTAGCAGCAGCTTGGCATTGCATGCCATTGCAATGCCATGCCAAGGCCATTGCTGAGCCTATCATCTACTAAGACTCTTTTCCATCCTAGATAAGTTCTAGTTGACACTTTTCCAATTTGTAGCAAATTTGTGTGGCAAGTCTCTAACAAGAGCAAAGTTGCAGTGGTGAGTCTACAGCAAGAGCTCTGCAAGTCTACAGCATGAAAATTCTTCCACATTGCCCCCTGTGGTGGGATGACTATTGCACGACATAAATGAACCAGAACTTGCAGTAGACTTGCAGAATGTTTGTAAAGAAAGTTTATCTGGAGTCATGCAATGCAGACTTAGGCCCCTTTCACACGAGGCGGGCTCCGTTTCTACGGAGCCCGCCTCGGTCCGCCGGCTCAGCGGGAGATCAGTCCGTTGATCTCCGCTGAGCCGGCGGATGACAGGTCCCTCTCTGCTCACTGAGCGGGGAGGGGCTTGTCAGGCGCCGCTGCCACCTATGGAGGGATCGGACGAAAACGGACAGCGTGTCCGTTTTCGTCAGATCTCACCCGATCCGATCCGCCAGCGACGGATCTGGACGTAGAGCCATACGTCTGCTTTTAGCGGATCGGACGGGGTCGGATGTCAGCGGACATGTCTCCGCTGACATCCGACGCTCCATAGGCTAACATGGATCGCCCGTTCAGGTCCGCCGTCAAAACTGACAGGCGGACCTGAACGGTCCGATCGTGTGAAAGGGGCCTTACTGCAATTGTGCAACAAACTTGTGAAGTCTGGCAAGTCTAGCAATAGCTTAGCAAGTCATTTTCAAACATACAGCACAATTGCTTGCTATCTGGGATATGCATACCTCAAAATTAATGGAAAATGAGGCAAACCGATTTATGTAACAATTTATTCAAAGAATAATTTAATCAATACTCAGCTAAACATTCGCTCATAACAGTTTTCTGGATTCTGATTCTGGATTGATCAGATGCTTTTCATGGCAGACCTAATAGACCCCAATCTCTCAGTAACAAGTACCTGTCACTGCCTATGCTATTACAAGGAATGTTGTTCAGTTCTTGTGATAGCAATAAAGTTGATCCAAAAAAAAAAGACACTATAGCCGAAAGACGGCTACAACGCGGGCTTACTTTTCCCGGGCATACATGGATGTCCTTCCGTGTTTGCGTTGCTTGCACATGGGTGATGCGCTCTGTGATTACTGAGTCCTTCGGTTATTGGCTTTCCTTTCCTGACATCATGAGGAAAGGAGAAGAGAGCCGATAAACGGCTTGTGTTATATAGGCATCTACACTAATAATCAGGGCACTGGGTTTTTTATTTTTTACAAAAAAAAGACCAAAAATTTGGAAAAAAAAACATTTTTTTTTACTTAGTTTCTGTCAGTAAATTTTGTAATTTTTCTCCTTCACTGTTGTGCGCTGATGAGGCAGCACTAATGGGCACTGATAGGCTGAACTGGTGGGCATTGATGAGGTGGCACTTATGGGCACTGATTAGGTGGCACTGATGAGGAACTAATATGCCACACTTATGGGCACTGATAGGTGGCACTGATATGTGGCACTGATGAGCACTGATAGGCGGCACTGATGGGCACTGTTGGGCGGCACTGATGGGCACTGTTAGGCGGCGCTGATGGACACTAATAGGCGGCACTGGTGGGCACTGATAGATGGCACCGGTGGGCACTGATAGGCGGCATGGATAGGAGGTACTGATGGGCACTGATGGGCATTGATGGGTGGCACTGATGGTCGACACAGATGGGCATTGATCGACAGCAGTGATTGGCAGCACTGATAGGCGGCACTGATGGCCAGCAATGACTGGCATTGCTAATGGGAACTGATTGGTGGCATTTGTGGGCATTGGTGGACACTGATTGCTGGCACTGGTGGGCATAGTAAGCAGAAAGATGAGCTCTTTAGTCTTCTGCTGCTTCTTCTCTGTTAGGCCTCATGTACACTGCTGCTGGTAAACGGACGTTTAGGAGCAGTTGGGCATTTTTTTCAACTGCTCCTGAACTCTTCTCTGTTATCTTATCAGTACATGTACACAGGGTAATTTATAGTAATTTCTAGGTAGTTGAGTTTAGAAGCATTTTTTGGAAAGCAAAAAAATGATGCTTTCCGGACGGATGTTCAGAGGCATTTGAAACGCCAAATGCCTGTAACAGCTTGTAAACGTGTGTAAACGCGGTAACTCGTGTTTAGCCACGTTTTGTTTACAGGCGTTTTTAATGGAGATACATTTTTGACTATTTGAAAAAAAAACATTTAAAAAATGCTCCTAAACGCGGCATGTAAACGCACCAAAAACACGTGGATGCAGCACTTTACTTGCTTTTTTCGGCCCTTTTATCATTATTTCCTCCACTGTCAGCAACAGTGGGGCATAGTTCCTGCCACTGACACCGACAACCGGGCAAAATTCCTCCCACTGACACCAACAATAGGACACTATTCCTCCCACTATCACCAATGATGGGACACTATTCCTCCCATTGACACCAACAATGGGACACTATTTCTCCCACTGACACCAACGATGGGACATTATTCCTCCCACTGAAACCAACGATGGGACACTATTCCTCCCACTGATACCAATGATGGGGCACTATTCCTCTCATTTATACCAGTGATAAGGCACTATTCCTCCCACTGACACCAATGATAAGGCACTATTCCTCCCACTGACACCAACAATGGGACACTATTCCTCCCACTGACACCAACGACGGGACACTATTCCTCCCACTGACACCAACGATGGGGCACTATTCCTCCCACTAACACCAGTGATGTGACACTATTCCTCCCATTGACACCAACAATGAGACACTATTCCTCCCACTGACACCAACGATGGGACACTATTTCTCCCACTGACACCAACGATGGGGCAGTATTCCTCCCACTGATACCAATGATAAGGCACTATTCCTCCCACTGACACCAATGATGGGACACTATTCCTCTCATTTATACCAGTGATAAGGCACTATTCCTCCCACTGACACCAATGATGGGACACTATTCCTCCCACTGACACCAACGATGGGACACTATTCCTCCCACTGACACCAACGATGGGACACTATTCCTCCCACTGACACCAACGATGGGACACTATTCCTCCCACTGACAACAATAGGGCACTATTTCTCCCACTGACATCAACGATTGGGTGCTATTCTGCCCATTGACACCTACAATGGGACATTATTCCTCCCACTAACACAAATGATGGGACACTTTCCTCCCACTGACACCAACAATTGGGCTCTATTCCTCCCACTGACACCAATAATGAGGGCACTATTCCTACCCCTAATACCAAAGAGGGGACGCTGTTGACTCCCACTGATACCAGGACATTTTCTACTCCGAATGGCCACAGTCTGACCCCCCCCCTAAAGTTTGAAGGACAGTAAACTGGTCCTTTGTTTAGAAAGTTTGGAGACCCCTGGTCTATATAGACGCTTGCCTGGATTTCTGCTTTAAACATTAATGATCCCTCTCCCCTTCCACCTGTTGGTTGTGTCCTTGGTTAAACCCATCAGCACAAAAGCAAAGAACAGCATTCTGTATCACTGTTGTTAATAGTACAGCATGCAAAACGCATACTAACTGGATGAAAAATGGATGTGCTTACCAGAATAGTGAGAATAGGCCCCTAACCAGTGGAGAAGGTTTTTATTGTACTTCTCATATAAAGCAGAACACCAGGTAACTATTAATCCTTTTGTGGCCAGAGGTGACTGATGCCTAGATGTCCAGGCCTGCATGTTTGGCAATGTCAGCATGCGTCAGTTTATGTGACAATAACTATATGACTAAATTGCATACCTAAAGATTTTTTTTTATATATTTTAAGGATATATCATGCTTTTATTGGGCACACCATGCTCTGTTTTGTTTCATCAGAGGCTAAAAAAACAAAAAAATGTTTTTGACTAAAATTTTTTTTTTCCTATTTTTTAACCACTTGTTGACCACCCTATAGCAGTTTTACTATTACAGGGTGGCAGCTGTGCTCTGGATCAGGTATATATACATGATCTGGCTCCTCCGGATAGCGTGCGCGAATGCGTGTTGCTGATCAGCGGTTACCGCGGACACTATATCCTCCGGCACCCACTGATCATCTTGCAGAGACAAAGAATTGACAGTCTGCTGTAAACAAGGCAGATTGCCAATTTGACAGGAGGGAAGGCATGGATCCTGTGTTTCTGCAAAGCAGGGATTAGGATCTATGTCTTCCCCTAGTAAAAGCACCCTCACTGTATTAAAACACTGGTTAGGCACACAGTTAACCCTTTGATCGCCTCTGATGTTAACCCCTTCCCAGCCAGTGTCATTAGTACAGTGACAGTGCATATTTTTTTTAGCACTGATCACTGTATCAGTGTCACTTGTCCCCAAAAAATGGCAAAAGTGTCAGTTAGAGTCTGAATGTCCACCGCAATATCACAGTCCCGCTATAAGTCGCTGATCAATAATGGTAAAGTGGTCTTGCACAATTCCTCTAATGATACGATGTGCAATCAATCATGCACCTTAATTACAATAAATAATTGACAAGAAGTGAATAATGCATAAATCAATAAGCCAAGCCGAAGAATTCAATGAACTAACAAAGTGTCCCAGTGATCAATATAATAAGTGTATAGTCCTTCTTATTTGAACTTCCAATGTTCGCTGTGCTTTCACCAATCACCTCAATGCTCTCAGAACTCTCACTTCATCGCTGTGAATGAAAAGCCTTAGGGTCAGATTATCGGGCTGGTAATATTCTTCCTTGGTGTATTCCTTTCCTTATCTCCTCTATACAGGTCCAAGGTCCAGGTTCTTGAAGTACCGCTAATGATTCCAAACCACATAAGAGCATGAAATCAATAGAATGCCTGCGGTAGTGTAAAATCATTTTAAAATATAGCCATTTATTAAAAGACAATTGGATGCTTACATCAAAACAAGATTAAAGCAGCATAAGAGCTAATACAACGGCGTTTGACCGCCTCTCACGTCACTTCTGGTCTGCTGTTCACTCCGGCCAGGCCCTACGCGTTACGTCACTTCATCAGGAGATAGTCGCTGATCGCCGCCATTACTAATAAATAAATAAATATATAAGAATGAATAAAAATATCCCATAGTTTATAGACGATATAACTTTTGCACAAACCAATCAATATTCTCTTGCTGGGATTTTTTTTTACCAAAAATATGTAGCAGAATACATACTGTTCTAAATTAATGAAGAAATATACATATGTTTTTTCTTTTTTTTTTATTGCATATGTTTTAAAGCAGAAAGTAAAACATATTGTTTGTTTTTTTCAAAATTGTTGGTAGAGGTGATCAAAAACCACCAAAAGAAAGCTGTATTTGTGGGGGGAAAAAAGGACATACATTTTACTTGGGCGCAGCGTTGAATGACCGCGCAATTGTCAATTAAAGTAACGCAGTGCTGTATCGCAAAAAAATTGGCTGGTCATGAAGGGGGGTAAATCTTCCGAAGCTGAAGTGGTTAAATCAACGTATTACTTTTTTAAAGTGTTTATAAACCTCAGACATGAAATATGAACAAAGCATATCCCTCTAGTGCAGGGATATGCGATTAACGGACCTCCAGCTGTTGCAAAAGTCATGCCTCTGCCTCTGAGTGTCATGCTTGTGGCTGTCAGAGTCTTGCTATGCCTCATGGGACTTGTAGTTCTGCAGCAGCTGGAGGTCGGTTAATTGCATATCCCTGCTCTAGTGTGTACTTGTCCAGAGCACTAAGTGCCATTTCTGTTTTCTGCCTCCTTCCTTTGTTATGAGCATGAGTCACTTCTGACAGGTTTTCCTGACACCAAGAGAAAAAAAGGTTACAGGGGAGAGACCTTCAGCACACAGCCTGTGATTGACAGCCTCAGCTCTGTTCCTGTGTGCTGTGTGAAGGGGGTATTTCCCTTCCCGCCAATCAGCTCTCAGAGCTTACCTCACTGAGCTCTGAAGAGTGTAATTTCAGCTCTCCACACCTTTTTTTTTTCTGACAGCACAGACAAGCTTTATCAATGCTGCACTTTGAATGGCTGTAGAGAAGAGAAGACTGCAGATAAACAGCTACAACTTATGTAGGAGGATTTGTTTAATCTCCGTGTATCATCTGAAGTCGCTTCACTGGGTACATGGAAGTATTTATAACCGCTTTATTAATGTAATGTATTTTTGTACCTGAAAATACATGAACAAATAGCTAGCACTGCATTCTGAAAGCGGAAGCGTTCATCTGCAGGCTAAATGCTTATTTTGTCTATAAAGCCTCCGACCTGCATGTGATCCTGGCTGACGTAGCAATCACATAATCAGGAACTATCATGTTTGTCTGTTGGTTGGGGACCCAGGAGCTGTCATTGACAGAATTGAGAGCCAGCGTCTGTACAAAGTGTTGGCTCAGGGCTCTCAATATTAACAGATTCCCATTTATGGGCATTATACTAATGAATGTTAATAGACAGATTACAAGAAGAAAGGAGTTAAAAAACAAATCCAGCCTTGTATTCATTTTTAAATGTATGTTTGCATGCAGCAAGTGTCTGTTAGACTGCAGTCTTCCCACTATCGGTACTGTGTGTTGCTGCACTTTACATGCATAAATACAGCTTATCAGCAGAAACTTCAACAATGACTCTTTTAGCATGACACATAAACTAAAGAATGGCAAATATTTCTGTCTCTGCAATGTAAAGCCAGCAGTCATCATAGAATTCAGCGATGAGAGCTTATCTTGTCTGTATGAGTTTACAGTGTACTGAGATGAGGTTTTCTTGTACGCTCCAAGCTGACTCTGTGCCTTCCATACAGCAAGCTTCTTATCAGTGTTTAGTTAGATGCAGGTCTCAGCCTGTACAAGATGCTAAAATCAATATTTAAGGTAGATAAATATTATCCTAACATTCCAACAAATCTAATAGTACATTGTATAACACAGTAAAGTGGGTGTAAGAGGTGCTGGGGAAAAGAAAATAGAAGGATGTATTTTCTTTATAATATCCGTAGGATAGCTTTAAGTAAATAGGCATACAAGCAGAAATCACTTCATATATACTTTAGCCCTGCACACCTGAAACATTTGCATATTCCATGTGTAATATATGGAAGAGCCCTGAGTCCATTATAAAAGAAATTTATGAAACAAAATTATGACTTTTAAAGTTAGAATTCTGTGTTTAAAAGTGTAAGTTCTGACTACCAAAACTCAGATTTCTGAGATTAAAAGTTAGAAATCGAAAAATTTAAGTCAGAAGTTTGTGTTTAAAAAGTCAAAATCCTGACTTTATAAAAAAATCTGACTTCTGAAATTAAAAGTTAGAATTCTGAAATTAAAGTCAGAATTCTGCAATTAAAAGGCAAAACTCTGACTTTTGACATGAAATAAGAAACAAACTGACATTAAATAAGAAGAAAAAAAGACTTTCTTCTTGTAATATGCTAGAGTGCATCACATACTAGCACATTATGAAAGACTTACCTAGAAATGAAGCCCTCCGGTGGCGTGCTGTCACTACTGCAGAGGCTTCCATCCTCACCCGGTCTTCCTCCCGGGTTCACAGGCTGCAGCAGCTTGAATGACCAAACCACGATGACGTCACTCCCGACCATGTGCCGTTCTTTCAGAGCTCATGCGTCGGTGAAGTCACAGGCTGCTGCTTACTAGAATATCTCCTAAACGGTGCACATTTAGGAGATATTCATTTAACCTACAGGTAAGTTTTATTATAAGCTTTTTATAGGTAAAAATACAAATGTAGCGTTTACTACCACTTAAAATTGGCCACAGACTGTTATGCCACGTACACACGAGCGGACTTTTCAGCATCAAAGATCCAACGGTCTTTTGACGGAGTTACGACAGACTTTCGAACGACCGGACTTGCCCACACACGAACGGACTAAAGTCCGTTCGAAAGTCCGTTGGCCTGAACGTAATGACGTATGAAGGGACTAGAATAAGGAAGTTCATAGCCAGTAGCCAATAACTGCCCTAGCGTTCTTTTTTGTCCGTCAGACTAGCATACAAACAAACAGATTTTTCGACCGGACTCGAGTCCATCGGAAAGATTTGAAACATGTTCCAAATCTAAAGTCCGTCTGATTTTCAACAGAAAACATCCGCTGAAGGTCCGATGAAGCCCACACATGGTTGGATTGTCCGACGGATTTGTTCCACTGGACCAGTCCGGTCGAAAAGTCCGGTCGTGTGTACATGGCTTAAGTTTTTTTTTTTTTCGTTTAGCTAACAAATTCCACCAGCTACACAAACAAGGTGGATGGAGAAATCCCCCCCCCCCCCTGCGCTGGGTACTGACAGTGACACCCACTGCAGCCACTGACGAAGAACCAAGTTTCCAACATGACATTTCCAAATCATCAACTTCTGTCAAGCAAGGGTGGCCACCAGTGCCAGGACAAGGTCATCCAGAGCCTAGGGGGAAGATGCCAAATTGTGCCCCCCCACCTGCACCCCTGGATGAAGTAGGGAATGGGGTTGAGTTCACAGCAACACACACAATGCCCATGATGGTGATCTCATTCAAACAAATAAATGCCCCTGTATTAGTGATGTTACTGAAAAAAATGCCTTTAGGCTATTGGTGTCCTTTGAAGGGAAAATGTCCCTGTGTTGGTGGTGTCATTAGAAGGAAAAATGTCCCCACATCTATGGTGTCACTGGAAGGAAAAATGCACCTGCGTCTGTGGTGTCACTTGAAGCAAGAATGTCCCTGCATCTGTGATGTCACTGGAGAGGAATAAAAGACCCAGTGTCAGTGGTGTCACTGGAAGGAAAATTGCCCCCAGTGTCAGTGGTGTCACTGGAGAGAAATAAAAGACCCAGTGTCAGTGGTGTCACTGGAGAGAAATAAAAGACCCAGTGTCAGTGGTGTCACTGGAAGGAAAATTGTCCCCAGTGTCAGTGGTGTCACTGGAAGGAAAATTGTCCCCAGTGTCAGTGGTGTCACTGGAAGGAAAATTGTCCCCAGTGTCAGTGGTGTCACTGGAAGGAAAATTGTCCCCAGTGTCAGTGGTGTCACTGGAGAGAAATAAAAGACCCAGTGTCAGTGGTGTCACTGGAGAGGAATAAAAGACCCAGTGTCAGTGGTGTCACTGGAAGGAAAATTGTCCCCAGTGTCAGTGGTGTCACTGGAGAGAAATAAAAGACCCAGTGTCAGTGGTGTCACTGGAGAGGAATAAAAGACCCAGTGTCAGTGGTGTCACTGGAGAGGAATAAAAGACCCAGTGTCAGTGGTGTCACTGGAAGGAAAGGTTGGAGTGAAGACAATCATTTTTACAGTTAAATTATAACTAGAAGCAAAACTTTTTTTTTTAAGTTTTGGATAGAGTGCAGATGGATTAGAATCCCTGTCAGTTTTTATTGCTGTCTTTGACTCCATTAAGGAGATTCGCCTTCTTTATTTGTCCTGTTTACCATTATCATTAAAAGTGAAAGTAAAAGACAATCTCAAGTTTTGGGTTGTCCCCAGAAAAGTAATACCCTGTTTCCCCGAAAATAAGACCTAGCGTGATTGTCAGTGATGGCTGCAATATAAACCCTACCCCCCCAAATAAGCCCTAGTTAAAGTCATTGTAAGTCTTATTTTCAGGGTAGGGCTTATTTTCGGGGAAACAGGGTAGGGCTTATTTAGGGGGTAGGGCTTATATTGCAGCCATCACTGACAATCATGCTAGGTCTTATTTTCGGGGAAACAGGGTATGAGATGAAATCTTCCAATGATGGGTCCCCAAGGAATGTCCTTAATTTGCAGGGATTTCCTCTCACTTCCTGTTTGGCTATGGGACAGGAATTTATAACCCTCCCTTACTCTATCCAAAATGGAAAAAAAGTTTTGCCTATAGTTCTACTTTAACTCTGAGCTGAAAACCTGTTATGGCTTTAACCACTTAAGGACCGAGCCTCTTTCTGAAATCTGTTGTTTACAAGTTAAAAACTTGTTTTTTTTATTTATTAAAAAAAAACAAGTCTTTTTTTGCTAGAAAATTACTTAGAACCCCCAAACATTATACATTTTTTTTTCTAACACCCTAGAGAATAAAATGTTCATTGCAATATTTTCTGTCACACCGTATTTGCGCAGCGAACTTACAAGCGCACTTTTTTTGGAAAAAATACACTTTTTTTTTATTAAAAAATAAGACAACAGTAAAGTTAGCCCAATTTTTCTTTATATTATGAAAGATAATGTTACGCGAGTTAATTGATACCCAACATGTCACGCTTCAAAATTGCGCCCGCTCGTGGAATGGCGATAAACTTTTGCCCTTAAAAATCCCCATAGGCAACGTTTAAAAAATTCTACAGGTTGCATGTTTTGAGTTACAGAGGAGGTCTAGGGCTAGAATTATTGCTCTCACTCAACTGATTGCGGCGATACTGTACCTCACATGTGTGGTTTGAACACCGTTTTCATATGTGGGCGCTACTCACGTATGCGTTCGCTTCTGCGCGCGAGCTCTTCGGGACGGGGCACATTTAGAAAATTTTTTTTTCTTATTTATTTTAATTTTAGTTTTAAATTGCCTCACCTTTATTCTTATTACAAGGAATGTAAACATCCCTTGTAATAGAAAAAAAGCATGACAGGACCTCTTAATAATGAGATCTGGGGTCAAAAAGACCTCAGATCTCATATTTACACTAAAATGCAATTAAAAAAAAAAATGTTGTCATTTAACCGCTTCAGCCCCGGACCATTTGGCTGGCCAAAGACCAGAGCACTTTTTGCGATTCGGCACTGCATCTCTTTAACTGCCAATTGCGCGGTCGTGCGACGTGGCTCCCAAACAAAATTAGCGTCATTTTTTCCCCCACAAATAGAGCTTTCTTTTGGTGGTGTTTGATCACCTCTGCAGTTTTTATTTTTTGCACTATAAACAAAAAAAGACCGACAATTTTGAAAAAACCGCAATATTTTTTACTTTTTGCTATAATAAATATCCCCAAATAATATATAAAAAACATATTTTTTCCTCAGTTTAGGCCGATACGTATTCTTCTACATATTTTTGGTAAAAAAAATCGCAATAAGCGTGTATTTATTTGTTTGCGCAAAAGTTATAGCGTCTACAAAATAGGAGACAGTTTTATGGCATTTTTATTAATATTTTTTTTTTTTTACTAGTAATGGCGGCGATCAGCAATTTTTATCGTGACTGCGACATTATGGCGGACACGTTGGAAAATTTTAAAACATTTTTGGGATCATTGGCATTAATACAGCGATCAGTGCGATTAAAAATGCATTGATTACTGTAAAAATGTCACTGGCAGTGAAGGGGTTTACACTAGGGCCAGTGAAGGGGTTAATGTGTGTCCTAGGAAGTGTTCTAACTGAAGGGGGATGTGGACAGTGCAGGGAAACAAACAGATTTGTATGAACAGAGGATCTGTGAGTTCTCCCCTCAGAGAAGCAGAAACTGTGTGTTTACACACAGGAGCTCCCGGTTCTCCGTGTGTTCTGAGCGATCGCGGGAGCCCGACGGTGATCGAGATCGGCGGGCACTTGCATCGGCTCCGTGGGCAAGCAGGGCCCCCCAGTGTCCCCTAGTGGCCGTCTATGGTACCGACGTATCGTGATGGCGATTCACCTGCCTGTGCCATTCTGCCACAGTATAACTGCGGCGGACGGTCGGCAAGCGTTTAAAAAAATACTAAACAAAAATGGCCCTTTAAGAGCTATGGGCGTAAGTGACGTTTTGACGTTGCTTCCACCCTGCAATGATATGGAGAAGGGTGGGGGCCATCTTCCCCTCACTCGTCTCCATACCCAGCAAGGGTGAAGATCCGATCGCCTCCGCCGCTGCCGACGGTTACGGTAAGCAGCGGAGGGCACCGGAGCGCGGCGGGAGGGGCCCTCTCCCAACGCCGATAAAAGTGATCTTGCGGCGAATATGCCTCAGAGACCTTTTATCTGAAACCGGACCGCTCACTGAAGAAGAGGATACCGGGGTTATGGCAGCTAGCTGCTGTCATAACAACGATGTTCCTCTTCAAAGTTAGGACGTATAACAACGGCAGGCGGTCCGAAAGTAGTTAAAAGCATCACCAATGGGCAACTTTGGGTACTGAAGTTTGTCGCCATTTCACAGGCACATGCAATTTTAAGGCTTGACATGTTAGGTATCTATTTACTTGCTGCAACCTCATCTTTTATACTTCATAAAAAAAAAATGTTGTATGCAGGCTTCACATTTGGGTATCTATTCACTTGCTGCAACTTCATCTTTTAAATTCAAACAAAATGAGTAATGTGTTACATTTGTGTGCCCTAAAATTAACTTTAGTGTATTTTTTACAGAAAATTTGATAAACATGTGGGATAATATCATGTGACATAAAAAATGGCAGCAACCTTTTTTTTATTCCTCCAATTCTCTGCTTTCAGAAAATATACACTATATTACCAAAAGTATTGGGATGCCTGCCTTTACACGCACATGAACTTTAATGGCATTCCAGTCTTAGTCCATAGAGTTTAATACGCAGTTGGCCCACCCTTTGCAGCTTTAACAGCATCAACTCTTCTGGGAAGGCTGTCTACAAGGTTTAGGAGTGTGTCTATGGAAATGTTTGACCAATCTTCCAGAAGCGCATTTGTGAGGTCAGGCACTGATGTGGACAAGAAGGCCTGGCTCGCAGTCTCCGCTCTAATTCATCCCAAAGGTGTTCTATCGGGTTGCAGGCCAGTCACGTTCTTCCCCCACAAACTCGCCCGTCCATCTCTTTATGGACTTTGCTTTGTGCACTGGTGCGCAGTCATGTTGGAACAGGAAGGGGCCATCCCCAAACTGTTCCCACAAATTTGTGAGCATGAAATTGTCCAAAATATCTTGTTATGCTGACACTTTAAGAGTTCCTTCACTGGAACTAAGAGGCCAAGCCCAACCCCTAAAAAACAACCCCACACCATAATACCCCCTCCATCAAATAATTTGAACCAGTGCACAAAGCAAGGTCCATAAAGACATTTATGAGCAAGTCCTGACCTCAACCTGATAGAACACCATTGGGATGGATAAGAGCAGAGACTGCGAGTTAGGCCTTCTTGTCCACATCCGTGCCTGACCTCACAAATGCGCTTCTGGAAGAACGGTCAAACATTCCCATAGACACACTTCTAAACCTTGTGGACAGCCTTCCCAGAAGAGTTGAAGCTGTTATAGCTACAAAAGGTGGGCCAACTCAATATTGAACCCTATGGACTAAGACTGGGATGTCATTAAAGTTCATGTGTGTGTGTAAAGGCATACGTCCCAATACTTTTGGTAATATAGTGTATGTTTGGGGTATTTAACTATTTTTTTTTTCTCAACATGTACTTTTTAACATGGGTGCACAACCTGTAAAACCTACACAATACAGTTAATGTATACATTTTAAATTTTTTGTTTTTATTTTATTTTACATACCACAGTTCCTGAGATAATAGGGTTGATTTACTAAAACTGTAGCGTGCAAAATCTGGTGCAGCTGTGCATGGTAGTAAATCATCCTCTAACTGCAGCTTGTTCTATTAAGCTTTGACAAAACAAACTGGAAGCTGATGGGTTTCTATGCAGAGCTGCACCAGATTTTGGACTCTCTAGTCTTAGTAAATCAACCCCAATGGGTGGCTGGTTGAATGATACACTGACATATAACCAACACTGCCAAAAAATATTATTTTTGTCACTGTACTCCAATTTACATGCATTGTGTATCTCAGAGTATTGTCAGTAATACAGACTTCTGCCAGTTACTGCAGGTCCATCGTTCTTGTCCTTCTCTCTATCGGGGAAGTATTTAAACAATGGGTGAAATGCCACCCAAAAGCATAGAGGAGCTATATGTCATTCTGCATCCTAAACCTTTATCTGTAATGGGCTGTGCTGAGACCCACTGGAAGTTACCAGGGTGCTGCCATAAACACTTATAGAGGAGGATAGCAGTTATTTATGGCAGCACCTCTCTTTGTAGCAAGCAGTCTAAGCACAGTTGATCTCAGATAAGGCACGGGGGACTTAAGCTTATTTCCTATGGAATTTCATGTGCTGAGGGCTGTGGGCTTTTGATGTCTTCCTTCAAACACTGTCAGAAGAATAGAAAGTTTTCAATAGTTGCTTCGGGCAACAAAAGCAGTTGCTCTTTTTGTCAGTTTTCCACAAGGCTTTGTAAGGGTCATGGTATAGAAGCATTTGTCACTTCTCAATTATGGTGTCAGCACACACTTTTGTGCTTATTCAATTTTCCATACCAAGTGAAATGAGCATGTACAAAGTGTAGAAACTCATACCAGCCAGTCATAAATCTTCTTTTGGCTCATTTAAGTACAGAAAGGTGAAAACTCTGGAGGCTGTGGATGAAAAAAGCAGACAGAGGGCTGTAATGGACTTACTATCTTACTAACTGACATATCAGCATGGATGTCGCACCACTTCCTTAAACTAAATCTCTCTAAAACTGAGCTATTAATATTCCCCCCCCCAGTGCCCCCCTCCATGACTTTTCCATCAAAATCAACAATGCAACCATCAGTCCCTCCCCTCACGCCAGGGTACTAGGTGTAATCCTAGACTCTGACTTGTCATTTCAGCCTCAAATCCAATCGTCAAAAGTTTGTAGAATTCACCTCCGTAACATCTCTAAAATGTGCCCCTTTTTAACAAATGAAACCACCAAGCTCCTCATTCACTCCCTTCTTATCTCTCGCCTTGACTATTGCAACTCCCTTCTCATTGGCCTGCCTCTCCATAGGCTATCCCCTCTTCAGTCTATCATGAATGTTGCTGCCAGATTTATCCACCTTACCAACCGCTCAGTGTCTGCCAACCCTCTACTTCAATCCCTACACTGGCTCCCAATCACCCAGCAAATTAAATTAAAAATACTAACCACAACATATAAAGCCATTCACAACTCTGCCCCGAGCTACATCACCAATCTTGTCTCCAAATATCACCCAAATTGTCCTCTCCGCTCTTCTCAAGACCTCCTGCTTTCAAGCTCTCTCATCTCCTCCTCCCATGCTCGTCTCCAGGATTTCTCCAGAGCCTCTCCCATCCTCTGGAACTCGCTACTTCCATCTATCCGGCTATCCCCTACTCTTGCTACCTTCAGGCGATCCCTGAAAACTCATCTCTTCAGGAAAGCCTATCACGTCTCCAACTAATCTCCTACCACTTCCAACAGCTCATTCCCCACAGTTACAACTTTTTGTACCACCTGCCCCACCCTATTAGATTGTAAGCTCTTTTGAGCAGGGCCCTCTTAATCCTCTTGTATTTTATTGTATTATAACTGTATTGTCTCCCTTTTATATTGTAAAGCGCTGCGTAAACTGTTGGCGCTATTTAAATCCTGTATAATAATAATAATAATAATAATGGAGGTAGTGGACCTTCTCCACCACTAAGCAAAGGTAGGTCCTTAAGATGGCCGAGGCACAGAGTTTAAAGAAAATGCTCAGTGTTCACAGAGCACCCGGCATGGGATGATGGGCGTTGCTTGTGAATGGCTTCCAAGTTGCGGTCCTTAGTTACCTTTTTGTGGCCCTCGGAATGGTGGCAATTTTGTACTGCAGGAATGAGCTGCAACTATGAGCTAATCGTTTGGCCCACAGCTGCAGCGTAGTCCAGTTCACTTACATAATGTAAAAGTTAGACACCATCTGACATCTAACAGCCAATTCCAGAAACGTGTGCATTGGAAATATAACAATTATTCCAGGATGAATTAAGTACAATATAAGTGTATATTTTTTAGAATGTGTTGATTTATTTTTTGGGTGCAACTCCTGTAAAATTCCGATGGGCAATTCTAACATATGAGAACACTGAATAAATAGCCATCGGGTGGCAGATCTGCCCGGTGATCGCTGTGTTCCCAGCTTTTTAAGGATGGCACACAAAGACATTGTACCAAGTGGATGCAAGCGGCTGGGTACCATGTGATCACTGTGATTGGTCATCACAGTGATCACATGGTACAGTTTACAGTGTTGATCTCTTCTCTTGCCCATACAGCGGGGAAGATGAGCAATTGTGTAATTGTAAATGGGAGCAGAATGAATGAATCAGAAGCTGCAGATCCCTTTGTTCTAGTTTACCGGTACAAAGATCATTTTTATTAACCCTTTGATGCCCCCCTCCTCTCCAACACATACTATCTTCATCCTGCCGCTGTATGTGACTAGTGTAGTATTAACCTCCCTGGCGGTTTTCCCAGGTGTGGCTCGGGGTTAAATTTCAGCACTATTAGCGGTAACCCCGAGCTACACTCGGGATTGCATTGCGGGATCCTGGTGCATTATACTTACCTTGTCCCCAGGATCCTGCGATGTCCCCCCCCCCCCCCCGCTGTGTCCGTGGGCTGTGTCCTCCGCCCAAAGCCTCTGTGTGTCGGGCTCCGTTCTCTGCGAGCGTCACGACGCACGGGGGCGGAGCCTGGTGGCAAATTCAAAAAAATATAAAAATCATAATACATACAGTACACTGGAATCTTACAGATTAAATTACTGTATGAAATTATTTCACATCCCTTTTGTCCCTAGTGCTTTGTCCAATGCCCTGCATGCAGTTTTATATTATATATACTGTTCTTTCTGCCTGGAAACTGGAGATTGTCCATAGCAACCAAAAAGTGTCCCTTTACTTCAAAAGTGGTTTTAGACCAGCTAGAAAACAGCGATAATAAATTAGAATCACTTGCAGAATTGAGCGATAGTGAATCGTTGGGAAATTAATTTTATTATTATTATATTATTATTTTTTATAATTATTTATAGTTATTTTTTATATTATAATTTATGATTTTGTGTTTCAAACTTCATCATACCCGGGATGTCTACTAGACTCTTGGTGGACAGATATAAGTGTGTTATTCCTAAGAATTACAGGCCTACAATATAAAACGCCAAATTTCTATGCAAAATAATTGTACCGCTTTGAGACGCAAAAATCTGACATAACCATACCGCCAGGGAGGTTAACCCCTTCACTTCTTCCTTTCTCTGTGCATGACCTGTACATTAATGTATCTGGTGCCCCATTCTCAAACTTCGTGTTTAACCCCCTCAGTACCGACATGTTTCTTCATTTCCAGAAAATTGTGGAAAAAATGTCACCTTGGGGTGTCTACTTTGCAAAAAAGGGTCATTTCGGGGAGTTTTGTACTAATCCAGCATTCTTATTTTAACAGAAAATAGGGGAGCAGATTTTTTGTGAAAATTTTTGGTCTCTTTTAACAGGGGTCTCCAAACTTTTTAAGCAAAGTGCCAGTTTACTGTCCTTCAGACTTTAGGGGGGTCGAACTGTGACCAGTGGGGGTAGAAAATGTCCCAGCATCAATGGGAGGAATAGTGCCCCATGTTTAGTATTAGGGGAGGAGTAGTGTTCCACCACTGGTATCAGTGGGAGGAATAGTGCCCCATTGTTAATGTCAGTGGGAGGAATAGTGACCCAAGGGTCGGAAAAGGTAAGTTAAGGGCTGCAGTTTGGAGATCACTGTTCTATAGTAAAAAACAGAAAAAAACATTGGTTATTAAATACCATAAAAAAGTGCTATCTGTGCCAAACAAAAAATGATATAAAACTCACTTGGGTACAGCGTTGCATAACGGAGTAATTGTCAATCAAACAACCACAGCACTGAAAAATGCCCCGGTGATAAAGGGGTATTACATATTTAACCACACAAGTGGTTAAATATCTCAGAGTTTAAAGAGGAGCTCCAGTCTCCCCTTCAAAAAATTAACAGTCAGCAGCTACAAATATTGTAGCTGCTGACTTTTAATATGAGGACACTTACCTGTCTAGGAATTCACGAGCGATGTCTGCACCCGAGCCGATTCTTCAATCAGCTTCGGGTGCGGCTTCACAGCCAGTTAAATACTGCACAAATGCGTGTGCCATGCTGTGCTTTGTGAATGGTCTCGCAGGCTTCTGGGGCCTGTGTGTGTCCAAGAAGGCTGCGGGGGGGGGGGTTTGGGATTAGGGGGCCGAACATGATTACAGATCGTTGCGGCCATCTGACCCAGAAATGGGAGTGGGTACCTGTCAAAAGCAGGTACCCGCTTCCCCCAAAAAAGTGGCAAATATAGCAGTGGAGGGGGGAACCCCTTTCGGGTGAAGTTCTGCTTTAAGTTTGATCACTTTATCTAAACATAGTTCATTTATATCACTCAAATACCAGATTTAAATCCATTTTTTTCCCCACAGCTCTTATTATAATTTTCTGCAATTATTATTTTCTTATTATTATTCATATGATTTATTATTATTCATATATTTTGCTGCCCCCAAAGAAACCTACATTATATATACGCCTGGCACGGTCATACACACTTACTGTACACAATGGGGATGACTTTTTGTGAAAGTCAATTAATCTGCTGATATGTTTTTGGATTGAAAGAAGAAACTTCATTCAAATAATATCTTTGGTTTTGGAATTGAACTTGGAACACCAACGCTGCAAAAGACAAGCGTGTTAACCATGTGTAGTTTACTATGCATGTAGGCACATGCAATTAATCCTGAAACAGCTGTAGATATTACAAATTCTTAATGTAACACCCAACGTATCGTTTTTGAATGTGTCAAGTACAAGTATGTATTTGCAAACTCCCAGCTTATGGGTTTAGCTTGACTATAGAAAATAAAGACACATCACAGACCAACTACGTTATCAGAATATCCTCAGTGTTCTTGGTGTAGATTACCCCTTATATATCCATAGATTTCAGCTGATTTGATCTTTTTTTTTTTCTTCGCTTGTATGCCATAGACAAAGCCAGTTTCTATAAATTACCAAAATGCCAGAATGAAACAGTGATAGATACACAGAATTGGTCCACTGCATTTTAACTAAAATAACAGGTCATAGAATCTTTCATGCACATATAAAATAAAAACTTGTAATTGTTTGATGTGCCAGACGTATCTTAAAAAAAGTATATATATATAAAAGAAAGAAAGAAAGAAAGACAGTACTGTATATGTTTTTCTATAATGAAGTTAAGTTGTGGTTTACAAGAAGACCACTAGGTGTCATCAGAACACTATTTTGGTGGAATATCCTAGTTCTGCACCTTCATTGAAATGTATACATGCACACAATTAGATATGAGTCAGTTAAAGAGGAAGTAAATTTCCTCTGCTAACATTTACCTATAGGTAAGCCTTACATGCAGCCAGTGACATCATTGGCGCATGCGCTCTGAAGGAACGGCCACGGGTGCCGTTCCTTCCGAGCCCTGTGCCATGAACGGCGGCTCCCAGGCGCATGACGGGTGAAAATGGAAGCTGCTGCAGCGCTGACATCGTGGCACTGGAACAGCTTCTTTTTAAGATAAGTTTTATGCTATGCATACTAGCACATTGTGACTTTACCTTGCGGGAAGGAAAAAAAAATGTTCAGTGGCATACAACCGCTTTAACGCACAACTAAACTTTCTCAATCAACATTGACTATTTTTAATCCTTATGCTGCTAACTTTAGTAAATAGATGGAAAAATAGTATATATTTACTTGTTTAAACCTTTTAGGCCAAAATGATGATGTTATACATTCCACGTGTGGCATATTTTTTTTAGAGGAGGGGAGGAGAAACTTTCTCAGCTAAGCACACCCTCCTGCCAGCATGCCTATGCTAAGGGCAGATGGGTTTCAGGAAGTAAATGCTACATGAATCATCTACCCTTATTCATAATGGGTTGGATGGATGAATTTGCTTTGGATAGTGAAAGTTAATTAAATAGCGTTTTCAGTTTGTGGTGCTCAGATACAGTTTAGTTCCTCTTAAATTTACCAGGTTTGGATTACCTCAGATTAACCCTCCTGGCGGTATTCCCGAGTGTGGCTCGGGGTTGAATTTCAGTACCATTAGTGGTTAGCCTGAGCCACACTTGGGATTGCATTGCAGAATCCTGGTACAACATACTCACCTTGTCCCCAGGATCCTGCGATGTCCCCCCCGCTGTGTCCTCCACCGGATCACTTGCCCGATGCTCTGTGTGCCGGGCTCCGTTCCCTGCGAGCATGGCGACGCATGGGGATGGAGCCCGGTGGAAAATTACAAAGAACATAACACATACAGTACACTGTAATGTTACAGATTACATTACTGTATCAAATCATTTGACCTCCCTTTTGTCCCCAGTGCTTTGCCCAATGCCCTGAATGCACTTTTATTATATATACTGTTGTTTCTGCCTGGAAACTTGAGATTGTCCATAGCAACCAAAAAGCCTCCCTTTACTTCAAAAGTGGTTTTAGACCAGCTAGAAAACAGCGATTGTAAATTAGAACACTCGCAGAATTCAGCGATAGTGAATTGTGGGGAAATTTATTTTAATATTATTATATTATTATTTTTTATAATTATTTATAGTTATTTATTATATTATAATTTATGATTTCATTTTTCAAACATTATTATACGGGATGTCTACTAGACTCTAACTAAGAATTACTAAGAATTACAGATCTACAGTATAAAACGCCAAATTTCTATGCAAAACAATGTACCGCTTTTAGTATCTTCTGTATCTTTTTGGCCTTTACCAGTCAGCTAGGAGGGGGGTGTCACCAAACACCCCCGTATAACAGCATAGCAAGAGTGTATGTTCATCAATTTGTGGGCATACAAAGAACTAAAGACATCACCATGCTGCCATGCTGTTTTAAGCCTCTGACATTGGGGTCAGAGTAGGGCGCTAAATGTGAAATGAAGTTAGGAGATAGGGAGGGTAATTTCCTGCTGGTTATCTGTGTGGCCTAACGTTCCTGAGCACTGGAGTTCATCATAGGTCTTTTTATTAGCTTTAAAATTGACTACTTGCCTTGATGCACAATTTTTTTTTAATTTTCATTTGGAGGACAACAAAAACTGGGTTGCAGTAAATGCAGTTAAAACAAGCAGCATTCGCATTTATAAAAAACTGAAAGACTTTGAAAAACAACTGGGCTGCAAGATGAGACAGGACAGTATGGAACTAAGGGGGAATGTACCTGGGACACCAATTTTCATTGAGCCCTCTGGAGATCTAGAACTTATTCATGAAAAGTTGTTGAACAAGGGTGCCCATCTGATGATCCCAATGACCACACCAATCCCAACATCAAAGGAGCTGACTTACCACAGTAATTGAAACATTGAGGTTTATTATTTTTTGTTTTTAGGTTTAGATATACTTTACACTTGCACCAACTTTGGGGTGCAACTTTGACTCAACTTTGAATGGCTGCAATTTGGAATGGTTATCATTGGAAACCATGGGGAATGACTTTTAATGCAACTTTGTCCAAAGTTGCATGACAAGTCGAACGAGTGTAAATGGAGCCTATTATCAGAGTGGACTGACGGGTGTAGATGCTAATGCAGTTGTAGTGGAACCTCCTGCTCCCTAGCTCCTTCGTCACCTCCTCCCATGCTCATCTCCAGGACTTTTCCAGAACCTCTCCAATCCTATGGAACGCCTTACCCCAATCTGTCCGATTATCTCATCTCCTACTCTATTAGCTGTTAGAAGATCCCTGAAAACCCTTCTTTTCAGAGAAGCCTACCCTACCCACACCTAACAACTGTATTTTCATTTTCTCCATCAGCTCATCCCCCCACAGTTATTACCTTTTGTTCCACTTGATCCTCCCTTCTAGATTGTAAACTCTAATGAGCAGGGCCTTCTGATCCCTCCTGTATTTATTAGTATTGTAAGTGTACTGTCTGCCCCCATGTTGTAAAGCATTGCACAAACTGTTGGATATATAAATCCTGTATTATAATAATAATAATAATAATAATATTAGATCTGCTGTTTGTCTTTTTTGTGTCACAAGTGACACTAACTAGGATTACAAGCCACAACTCCACCTTCACCATCAGGAGCTCTGGTGAAGACCAGGCACTCTCAAGTGTTGCCCTTCGTGGTGTATCTTTGTCACCTGCTTAAGACACAACTGTCTATCTCTCTTCAGTTTATCTTTTTACAGTGTTGTATTTTGAATGGTTCTCACGGTTTTGACTACCTCCTCTGGAGTTCAACCCTGGTCAACTTTTGATTTTGTTTTTTTTCTATATTTTTCCCTTGATCTGAAGCTAGTAGTATCTAAGTGCCTAACCCCGACCAGCAGTATTATGCTGGTCCTGTGGCCTCATCAATGAAATCACAAAGAATGAGGACTCTAGTAAAGTACCTACTTTTGCCCTTGTTACCAAACTAATAGGAGAGCCAACTTACCATAGGGATCAAAGCATCAAGTCCTATTAGATCTTCTCTAGACTACTTATTAAAGCAGAACTTACTCAGCAAATAATGTTTGGCTCTATGCCTTCACACATTACTAATATCAGTTTTTGTTTGGGGGCTTTGCCTTTTTTTTTCTTTTTAGGTGACCTCGCTGCCTGCAGCCTTTCAGCCCTTCAGCCCAGGCCAGAATTCTATATCTGGCTCCCACATCCCCCTAAGAAACCCTCGCCACATATCCCAGGAGGCTGCAGGAGCCCATTCACAGAACAGCCATGGGGACAGAGCATTGTTTCCTGCTATCTTGATAGACAGCAAAACACCTGTTTCCATGTTATAGGGAAGAGAAGGAGGTGTTTTGTAGTTCTTACAGACCGTTAAATAGTCCTAACAGTCCCTTGCCTACTAATGCAGTCACCACATCTAAAAACTAGTAAGTTGCAATATTATCAATTTTTTTTTGTGCATAATGTATAACAGCATAATGGGGTTGATTCACGAAAACCGGAGAGTGCAAAATCTGGTGTAGCTGTGCATGGTAGCCAGTCAGCTTCTATTGTAACTTCAGCTTGTTAAGTTTTGACAAAAAAAAACTGGGAGTTGATTGGTTTCTATGCAGAGCTGCACCAGATTTTGTATTCTCCAGTTTTAGTAAATCAACCCCAATATATGTTAATGCACTGCAAAAATCTACATTGGCCCTAAATCAATTAAACTGCATCACCTCCTACATTATGCTTTTTAAAGAGTTTTGTGACTTTGGTGCTATGATTTTTACAGATAGAAAAAAATTCTATCTGTAAAAAAGTCTAGATGAATTACTTCACATCAGTGATAGCTGATACTGTTTGCTGTTGCATGATTTAAGTAGTATTATCACACAGTGAAACAGCTGATATAACCAAGTGTAATAGCTCCCACCATATTATGGGTTGTATTGTTTAATTATTTTAATGGTTTGATCTTTTCTTTTTAACCAGCTACATACATTCCAGCTGCATCAAATCAAAAGGTGTTCAAAGTCTAATAGTTTGCTGTCAACCTGAGTAGAAAAGCCTGTTCTCTGCCAGAATACTGTAGAGAAGTACTGTTGCTTTCTGTGTGGAAGCAGTGGCCTCTCTGCAGAGGTCCAACACCCCTTGCTAAGTCAGACCTGTAGTTCTCCAATCAGCAAAGCTTAGGCTTTTTACTGCTTGGAGAACTGTAGCTCTAACTCAACAAGGGGGTGTGTTGGACCTCTGGAGAAGGAAAACAGCCTCCACTCAGACACATTCCTTTTCTACAGAATGAAGGTGAGGGACAGGCTGCTTTTTAATGAAAATGAATTGTAATGCCGCGTACACACGATCGGAAATTCGGCCAGCAAAAGACAGATGAGAGCTTTTGGTCGGAAAATGCGACCGTGTGTATGCTCCATTGGACTTTTGCTGGCCGAATTCCAGCCAGCAAAAGATTGAGAGCAGGTTCTCTATTTTTCGGTCGGAAAAAGTTCCAATTGGAAATTCCGATCGTCTGTAGCATTTCTGATGCGCAAAATTCCTACGCATGCTCAGAAACAATTCGACGCATGCTCAGAAGCATTGAACTTCATTTTCTCGGCTCGTCGTAGTATTGTACGTCAACGCGTTATTGACGGTCGAAAGTTCAGCGAACTTTTGTGTGACCGTGTGTATTCAAGCCAAGCTTGAGCGGAATTCCGTCGGAAAAACCATCCAACTTTTTTCTGATGGAAAATCCGCTCGTGTGTACGCGGCATAAGGCTTGTAAACTTTTTCAGTCGGGCTTTAAAGTTAAGGAGTCATATATTTTATTATTTACAGTAGCACAGCTTTTTATAATCTGTTAAATGACTTTGTTCCTTTAGGTGTCACAAGGACAACAAGCGGGCGACTACGCAAACTCAGCAGCGATGTGATCAGTCCGAGTAAGTACTGTTTCTGTTTCTGTAAGTACTGTAAGTACTGTTACTGATTCTATTAAATTTATTTAAAATACTAAAATACTGCAAATTAATTTGATTATTAAGACTTAAGTATTACAGTGATTGGAAGCTAAGTATGGAAATTGACAGGTCGATAACTCTTCCAGTACCTGAATTATAGTATATATTGATTCACTCATACTAGGAGCAGAACTTGAATTTGGGGCCACTGGTACCAGTTTTTAGAAGCTCTCCGGTGCTTTGCCTTGGTTCAGTGGAAATCTTTTGGTTCTTTTTGACCTAATTCACCATAAGCTGCTCACCTATATTTTCATGTTATTCACCAAGTCCTATTCCGTAGAAGTCATCGCATCCATTGTATCCATACACTGTACTGACCATGACCAATAAGCCTGGAGCAGCTAACTGTATTCTGTTTGGGGAAAAAAATGCCTGTATAATATTAGACTGTGTCTAAGCTGTGAACCAGCATATCTGGTCATAAAGTTGGCCAAACAGGCTAAAATAATGATTCAAATTTGAGGAATAAACCCTTTATTTTTGAGATTTGTGTTGCAAGACATGTAGATACCTTTCTCTTTTAGGAAGGCTTTACTGTGCTTCTTATACACTCACCGGCCACACCTGTTCAATTGCTTGGTAACGCAAATTGCTAATCTGCCAATCACGTGGCAGCAACGCAATGCATTTAGGCATCTAGACATAGTGAAGACGACTTGCTGAAGTTAAAACCGAGCATCAGAATAGTGAAGAAAGGGAACTGAAGTGACTTTGAATGTGGCATGATAGTTGGTGCCAGAGGGGCTGGTCTCAGTATTTCAAAAACTGCTGATCTACTGAGATTTTTATGCACAATCATCTCTAGGGTTTACAGAGAATGGTCCGAAAAAGAGAAAATATCCAGTGAGTGACAGTTGTGTAGAAGAAAATGCCTTGTTGTTGTCAGGGGTCCGAGGAGAATAGGCAGACTGGTTTAAGATGATAGAAAGGCGACAGTAACTCAAATAACCACTCGTTACAACCAAGGTATGCAGAATACCATCTCTGAAAGCACAACACACCAAACCTTGAAACAGATGGGCTACAGCAGCAGTAGACCACAGCAGGTGCCACTCCTGTTAGCTAAGAACTGGAAACTGAGGCTACGGTCTACACAGGCTCACCAAAATTGGACAATAGAAGATTGGAAAAACATTTCCTGGTCTGATGAGTCTTGATTTCAGCTGCGACATTCAGATGGTAGGGTCAGAATTTGGCATTACCAATATGAAAGCATGGATCCATCCTATCTTGTATCAACGGTTCAGGCTGGTGGTGGTGTAATCCCAGATAGCATGGATAACTTGCCACAAATTTGTAAAATGTAAAATTGTAAGTCTGTTAACTTGCTGCACATTTTCACTGGCAAGTTGTACACTTGCAGAGCATTTGAAGCACAAGTTCTAGTTGACACTTTACCAATTTGGATAGCATGGAAATGAGCTAGAACCTCTTTTGTGTTTTAAATGCTGTTGGTGCTTCAGCTGAGGTTTTGCCTCACTCCTTGCTCTGTTGGTGTTGGCTGGACAGGAAGTATGAGGATATTTTCCCCAATGGTGGCACAAACAACAGTAAAAATGTGACGGATAACTTAACTAATCCCCACTATTCATGAAAAACTCTTTTAATTACTCTTGTTGTCCCCATTGGACATTGGAAATTTCCCCTTATTTCGTTTGTATCTGACATCAAACAAATACATAGTAAGTAAGTGGAAATCCCCCAAATGGTTAAACAGCTAGTAAAAGTTTGAGTAGGGACTGGGTGTGCAAGGGGGAAATTGACTACAGCAGAGCATATATATTTCCAGATTTCATTTTATTCCAATTCCTATATCATCAAAGCCAACGTCTATCTGGGGGTGCAAAGATTCTGAGCGCTAATTAGTATGATCACTCCAGAGGCCTGCTAACCAATAAAAATAGATTTATATTTATATACACTTTAATCCTCTGACGTTTTAAAAATGATTATGATCAGACACCTGCAAAAGACTCTAAGCCAATGGGCAGGGGGGGACGGCACCAAAGTGGCTATCAAATAATATAAATGGTGGACTCACTGAATTATAGAGTAGGCTTAGAAAGTGGAAAGTGGTAGGCCCAAGGGCAGCTTGGTAAAGTTGATGGTCCTATGTAACTTCAACTGGCAATGTCTCTGGATCTGCTGATCATCTTGACGTGTTTTTACAGAAGCCATCTTCTGCTTCTGCATTTTATTATCAAATGCTAAGTCTGGGTTGCCAAGAGTTACTTTTAAACCGGGTTACTATTAAAACCATGGCTAACAGAAAATATACACTGAATGCAAGGCTTTCTGTGATGGGAAGAGGAGCTGAAGCCAAACATGGGACACCCATGATTAGAGGTAATTTATTTTTACACAACATAATGGCCCAAAACTGTTTTCTTCCTGGGGTTCAGCTTTAAACACTTCCCCGCTCTATCTAAAATGTAATCAGAAAGTTTTGGCTGGAGTTGGCCTTTAATCCTTTTTTTCATATTTAATGCTGCCAGGTTTATTCTGTTTTCTGGATAAATACCATGAATGTCTGGCTTTAACCAGGAAAATCTGACCTAGTGACTTATTTCAAGGCAAAGGGAGACTTCCAAGGTCGTAAGAAGTCCCCCAACTAAAAATGGATTTTGGTGATTTAATATAACTCTCTGCAGGTGTAACAACAGAAAATGGATTCTAGGTGTCTGCATTTGTCTGGTAAGGTCAGGGTATGTAATTCTACTTAATCCAGATGAAACCTTCCTGCTATAATGTCCTGCAGCGTGTTCTTGCATTTGGCTCAGTGTTGGATGGGTTAAATAGCAAGCACCCAATGTAATCCCTGCATTCTGGCCAAAGAGTTAGCAATGGAATAGTATAATTGCTAACAGGTACAGCAGGATCCCTCACTGTAACAATGTATTACACATTGGCAGCCTGTGCAATGCTTTGGGCTGGATAACCAGCTTTTTCAAAGAGGGGAGGGCTGCGTAGAATCCCATACAAAAACATAATAGAATGTGTACTCTGCAGTTTTATATAAGGAAAGTATTGGATTAACACTAATGGGCATTGTAATGCATGAAGCAGTTGATGTATGTAATTGGGGCACTGTTATTTAATTGGCAGGCATGACTTTACTGTAAAGCCATCCTTTACACAACAGGCCGGTTATAACTTTGCTGAGCTGGCGACAGGAATAAAAAGGTGGAGGATTGAGAGAGTGAAAGAAAAGAAGGAACTGGGAGGGGTGAGCAGAGGAAGATTAAGGACGGAGGATGGAGAGTTGGGAGAGAACGGCCTCGGAGAGAGGAGAAAGCATTGAATCGAGAAAAGCAAGGTTGAAATGAGGGCGATCGGTGACATTAGGCAGCAAAATATAGCAAATATTGATGATAATATAACAGCTATAAAATGCACATATTCTTTAGTGTAGGAGAAATCTGGGTAAGGAAATGTGGTGAAATATTACCAGACGACAAGCTATGACACTGATACCAATAATGCAGAATGGGGACTCATGCTTGGCAGCTCCTGGAGGTCAATACAAACCTGTGGGTTTCTTTTGTGGTTTCAGGGCAATATGGAAAAATAGACCAAGACATGTCACATTATCAGGATACTCCAAAACGATATCAGGAATCAATTCTCTAGGTCCCTATGAGCAGACCCAGTCTATACTGTAACCCCTGGCACTTGACTCCCTCTGGCACATGCACAACTGGGATCCCAAGCAAGGTCTTACAATATCCTTGGAGAGCTGTCTTTTACCTACCTTCCATTTGACTCATTTCAGTGAGGGAAACAAAAGATCCTTCTCCAGACAAGAGACCCAGGTGATACTCTCCATTAGAAATATTTAGCAAATTTTGCCCAGGCCCTCAGCTCAACAGAACACAGCAAACTACAAATCTTCCCTCACACTAGCCTCCCAGTGGCATCAGCCCCAGGAGAACTCAAAACCTCTCTGGAGAGGAAAGAACACTCTGGCCAGGCCTCCCAAACATTTATCACCTCCTCAGACACCTTCTGGATGCCCCTTTCCAGGGATTGGCTGAGGCATGATAAATATTCATAATTGCATACATGATCATTCCTGCCCTACATTCTGGAAGCTTCTCCCAGAAGCAGGTGAGAAAATCAAACACCCAGCTTGGACAGCACTGACCAGACAAAAACAATAGATCACTGCTTCACTGACTACTTTCCAGCAGTCTTCCAGCCAATTTGGAGAGATCACAGCAGCTTCCTTTTTCCTCTGGTGGCAGCAGGGGGCAGACATTCTTCTAGCACTGAGTGGAACCACATAATGATGTGTGAGCACCGCTCAGTCCCGGGGTACTGTAAAGTCCAGCCTGTGTGATGACACGCCCTCTAGGGGATGTATACTGTATATGACAGGTTGGGTACAATGACATGACAGTTCTGCCTGAGGAGCACTGGTAGCTGTGGACCAAGGAGGAAGCTGGTGATGGTGCTAGAGCTCGAAGAGTGTAAGTAGAAATTGAGAGAAATTAAAAATAAAAATTAGAAAGTTACTGGAGTTTCACATTTAATACTCAATGGTTTCTTTAAGCAACAAATGCACTTTTTTCTCCTTCAGCTTTTATGAAGCCATCACATGGAAAGATCTAGGAGTTTAATATAAGAAAAGAGATAGCGACCTCAAGTTCTGACAGAGAAAGAAGGTATTCCAGGCATGTAGGGGAATGGGGTACCAGCTGGGAGCTGGCATATATCCAGTGACAGGTACATGGGCTGTTGGCGACTAAGAGATTCAAGGCAGATAGATGGAGGAGGGAGGCTGGAGAACAAATCTGAACAGTGAGAGTTGTTGAAAAAGTGATACATTCTGTATCATGAATATTAAACGGAGAAAAACAAGACGGAATGAGGTGATGAAAGAGAGTTAAGTCTGGAGCTGACCCTGGCGTGGAATGCTCAGAGGTCAGATGAGGTGTGCCAGGCAGAAAGAAACTCTCAGAATAATGGAAGCTTAACTCTTTACATACACACAGCTGCCATACCTAGCAATATTGGAGGTTCTGTAGGAGAAATTAGAACTGAACCACCTTGTGATAGATTACAAAAAGGGCTCCTTCGTACCATGCCCATCAAGCTGCATAGACCACCGCAGACCTGATGTGAAAGCACGTAGAAAACAACTGTTTTGTGGCTCTGTTTATATAATACATACAGTAGGAGATGGAATGCGCTGTATAAGGCCTCATTCACATGGGCTTATACTTAGGCGTATGCCTGCGCGATGGGCGAGTTTGCCCACATGGGGATGGTTTATAAGTACTCTAACCTTTTAAAGGTCACATTTCACGACTTTACATATATATTTTACATTCACATCAGTCCCTGCCCTTAAGGAGCTTGGAATCTAAGGTCTGTAACTCACATTCATACATACACATACCAGGACCAATTTAGACAAGAGCCGATTAACCTACCAGTATGTTTTTGGAGCGTGAGAGGAAACCGAAATACCTGGAGGAAACCCATACAGGCATATGGAGGACATGCAAAGTCCATGCAGATAGTGCTGTGCTTCCCCACCATGTCATTTATTTGTTGGAGCTGGAAGCTCTAGCCATACATAAGCTCTGGGTCGGAGATGTCAGAGCTTACACGGAGTAATGACTTCCTGAATAACTATTGACTACCTGAATTAATTTTCTCATTGAGGTGTTTAAGAAAAATGATGGGTTCAACAAAATGAATACTGTCAGGCATCCATTTCTGAGATTTACACAGCTCAGATTGGTAGGTCAGAAGGCCTGATTTTTTTTTTCTTCTGCAGTTTATTAACACTAATGCCGCGTACACACGAGCGGACTTTCCGGCAGACTTGGTCCGGCGGACCGGACCCCGTCGGACAATTTGATCGTCTGTGGGCTCCAACTGACTTTTTTTTCCCCCAAAAGTCCGATGGACCTAGAAATAAAACATGTTTCAAATCTATCCGACAGACTCGAGTCCGGTCAAAAAATCCGCTCGTCTGTATGCTAGTCCGACGGACTAAAACCGACGCTAGGGCAGCTATTGACTGCTGGCTATCAACTTCCTTATTTTAGTCCGGTCGTACGTCATCACGTAAGAATCTGTCGGACTTTGGTGTGATTGTGTGTAGGCAAGTCCGTTCGTTAGGAAAGTCCGTCGGATAAACCGTCGGACCAGTCCGGTCGAAAAGTCCGCTCGTGTGTACGCGGCATTACAGGTCTCGTCTCTCCCCCAGCCATTGACTGGACAGTGAAAGACAAAGCAGGAGACTGATGAGCACATCTCATTGCCACTCTGCTCCCTACTCCTTTCAACATGCTGCTTGCACTGCAACACAACTGATCCTTGTGCTGCTTCTTCCTTTCCTGGTCTGAGCTCTGCTGTTCAGTGACTGCAAGATGATGGTGCTAAGTCAAATTAGGGTACTTACATTGCTTGCTTTAAAAAAAAACACATTTTAAGGATTTATAAATGAATACACAAATGTATTCATTTTTTTTTTCTATTTTCCTGGAGTCCAGCTTTAGATGTGTATAGAAGACTTGTATGTAGAACTTCTTTGTCTAGTAGACTAGACAAGTAGTAGCAATTTTTTCAAGGAGTTCAGAACTCTACAAATGATATGTTCCAGCTCCAATTATAGCCTTATTCTGGGATTCTGCAAACCATAAAGGATGTATGCATGCGCCAGCTACAGGCTCATTTGAAATACAGTGATGCATAAGTCAGAACTTGCTTTCATTCAGATGTTTTGTGATTTGTCAACATGGTGGGAGAACAAGAACACAAGTCTCCTACTAATTACTATATGATGTTAAAAACCAAAAAAAAATATTTTTTTTGTATACTATGTTGGTGCCATTACAGACTAAGAAATGTACAGAAATGTTACTCTGTAAGGTGCCCTTTGGCATTTTTTGAACAGCCCAGTTTTGCAGACCGCTGACTTATAATCACCCCACCAACACTGCATGGGCTGTAGGAGGAAATTGAGAGCGGTGTTACCATCTCTGTTCTTTATATCCTGCCTGTTTCCATGGTAACAACAGAACGAATTATCAGTTTGAGAACTCACTGCTTACTTCGTGCAAACTTTTTGCATAAGATGAATTGTCAGTTCAGAGCTTTAAAGCTGAACTCCAGGCACATATAGAATACAGACACATATTGATACATAATTAAATGTATTTTTTTATTATAACAAGTAATGTAAGTACCTGGATTTCTTCTGGCACCAGCCTCTTGCAGACCTTGTACAGCAGAGCTCTGACTGTGAATGACAGAAACAGCAAAAGCAGCCAGTCATCTGTGCTGCAGTGCTTGTGTGCTAACAAGGCACATGCTGATAGGAAGAGAGAGCAGAGTGATGATGATCTCATCTGTGTGCTGTTTCTTTTTTTACTTTCCAGGTACAGGCTGGGGATGAGACCTGTGAGCGTTATGTAAAGTGAACTAAAGTCAGGTATACTTACCTTTGCTTCCACAGTCCAACGGGCATGAGGTCCCTTGCCAGTGCCGACAGTTTCTTCCTGGCTTATTCAGGGTGCCGATGTTCGGATGACTTGATTGGCCAGCGTTGGTGATGTCACTCTCGCACACGCACAGGACTCATTGGGCTGGCACACTGGTATTGAGCCGGAAATGTAAATTGAGCTGTTTACATATTACCAAAAGTATTGGGGCGTCTGGCTTTACACACACATGAACTTTAATGACATCCCTGACTTCATCCATAGGGTTCAATATTGAGTTGGCCCACCCTTTGCAGCTATAACAGCTTCAACACTTCTGGGAAGGCTGTCCACAAAGTTTAGGACTGTGTCTATGGGAATGTTTGACCATTCCTCCAGAAGCGCATTTGTGAGGTCAGGCACTGATGTGGACGAGAAGGCCTCGCTCGCAGTCTCTGCTCTAATTTATCCCAAAGGTGTTCTATCAGGTTGAGGTCAGAACTATATGCAGGCCAGTCAAGTTCCTCCACCCCAGACTTGCTCATCCATGTCTTCATGGACCTTGCTTTGTCATTTGGTGGAGGGAGGATTATGGTGTGAGGTTGTTTTTCAGGGGTTGGGCTTGGCCCCTTAGTTCCAGTGAAGGGAACTCCTTAAGTTGTCAGCATACCAAGACATTTTGGACAATTTCATGTTCCCAACTTTGTTGGAACAGTTTGGGATGGTCCCTTCCTGTTCCAACATGACTGCGCAAAAGTAAGGTCCATAAAGACATGGATGAGCGAGTTTGGAGTAGAGGAACTTGACTGGCCTGCACAGAGTCCTGACCTCAACCTGATAAAACACCATTGGGATGAATTAGAGCGGAAACGGTGAGCCAGGCCTTCTCGCCCAATATCAGTGCTTGACCTCACAAATACGCTTCTGGAAGAATGGTCAAACATTCCCATAGACACATTCCTAAACCTTTTGAACAGCCTTCCCATAAGAGTTGAAGCTGTTATGTGTAAACACACACTTCCCTGTTCTGTTCTGACAGGAGTGACAGATCGTGTGTTCCTATTAGCTAGGAACCACGATCCGTCACTTCCTCCAGTCAGTCCCCTCCCCCTTCAGTTAGAATCACCTCCCAGGGAACAAAGTTAACCCCTTCACTGCCAGTGACATTGTTACAGTAATCAATGCATTTTTAATTGCGCCGATCGCTGTATTAATGCCAATGGTTCCAAAAATGTGTCAAAATTGTCTGATGTGTCCTCCATAATGTTGCAGTCATGATAAAAATCGCAGATCGCCGCCATTACTAGTAAAAAAAAATAATAATAAAAATGCTATAAATCTATCCCCTATTTTGTAGACGCTATAACTTTTGCGCAAACCAATCAATATACCCTTATTGAGATTATTTTTTACCAAAAATATGTAGAAGAATACGTATCGGCCTAAATTGAGGAAATTTTTTTTTTTTATATATATATTTTTTGGGGATATTTATTATAGCAAAAAGTAAAAAATAATGCTTTTTTTTCAAAGTTGTCGCTCTTTTTTTGTTTATAGTGCAAAAAATAAAAACCGCAGAGGTGATCAGATACCACCAAAAGAAAGCTCTATTTGTGGGAAAAAAAGGACGTCAATTTTGTTTGGGTACATCGCATGACTGCGCAATTGTCAGTTACAGTGACGCAGTGCCGAATCGCAAAAAGTGCTCTGGTCAGGAAGGGGGTAAATTCTTCCAGGGCTGAAGTGGTTAATAAAGGAAAAAAGTGATTATTAAAAGTAAGATCACAAACAGGTAGTTCAGCAGAGGAAAAACAGGTCTCCTGATTTGTCAGACAGAGTGGTGTTGTGTGGCAGAGTTGTGTAAATTTCTGGATGGGATGGACAGAAAAAGCTGTTTGCAGGCATACCCCACTTTTAAGTACACAATGGGGTTTATTTACTAAAGCTGGAAAGTGCAAAATCAGGCTAATTTCTGCATAGAAACCAATGAGCTTCCAGGTTTTATTACCAAACTTAATTGAACAAGCTGGGGTTAGAAGCTCATTGGTTTCTATGCAGAAGTGAGCCTGATTTGGCACATTTTTTAGCTTTAGTAAATAAACACCATTGTGTACTTAAAAGTGGAGTATGCCTGTACCTTTCATTCAGTTTTAAAATATAGTGTAGGTTAATGAGCGGAAAAAAAATGTTGCTATTACCCGTAGGTATCAAAATTCCTGTTTTTTGTTTTCCAATGTCTAGTACACATTAAATAAATTTGGATGGCTGATAACGATGCCTCTGCCCGATTCATATGTCTGCTTGGATTATGGTCCTTTTCATGCATAGGACCCCTTTCACATGGGGCACACTTTGTTTGGATCAGCAGGGGATCAGTGGACAGAGCAGGCAGGTGACAGGTCAGTTTATGCAGAGCGGACACAGACTGAGTCTGTTGTGCTCTATGAGCGGTCAGGTGTAATCAGACTCTGCTGCCCTCCGATCCCGATTTGCCTAGATGGAGAACGACGAATCCCCTTCCATTTTTTTTAGTGGAATGTGTCGGAATGGAGGTAGGTGGGTGTAAATGTATACAAGTCCAGTCTAGAGAGGTGAATGGAGGGTCCGATCAGGCTGCCTGAAAAACTAACAGGCAGACCTGATCAGACCCTTCATCTGAAGTAATGTGTCTTTATATGTATCTTTTCATCTTTGTTAATGTTAAACCTGCCGTGGGATACACCGCGGTTCCAAGTACTTCTTCAAAACTCAATAAAGCTGGAATGGCACTAAGTTAAGCTAGGGCAGCAGAACGTGCACATGGGCATGTGTATTTTTTTTCACGCAATCCCACGCGTTTCATTTCTGGCAGCCCATTCGTTTTAGTGGGCTGCCAAACATACAGGAACGTGCAAAAAGTAAAGCAGGCATGACTTTAACAAATCGTGTCACACCAAACTGTACTGCAGTACCATGTGGTTTGGTGGCCACAAACACACATGCATTTGAGGTGCATCTATCTCATACAGTGCGGGAAAGGCACATTTCCGCATGTTATGGTGAGAATATGACCTAAATGTTTGGTTGTTATGGACAACAGCCTATAATTTCTTTGCATGATTATTTTCCTTTTACCATAGAGCAGCCCCTTGGTAAAAAGCAAAGTTAACCAAACAGTTAAAATTTGATTTAATATGTGCAGTCTAGTTGTACACTGGAGGACTTCCAGCTTACACCATTCTCTGATGTGTTTTGAAGGCTAGAGTTTTGCAGCTGTAGTATGTGAAATATCAGTATGTGTTGCCAATTGAATATTGATCTACTGCAGGAGTTATGTTTGAGCCATACATAGAGCCTTTCCTACCACGTGGCAAGGCAAGAGTTGTGTCATAGGCAGCATACTGCTGTCTGGGGTCAACTCAAGACAAGATTTTCAACTCTTCTTGGCCCCCAGCTGCTTCCTCTTCTTATGACACCAGGGAAATAGGGTAATGATATAGAATCTCCATTTCTGCTTTTATAAAAGTATCCGTCCACTTTGAACTTATATTTCAGTATTTTGTAGATCCTGGAGAGATAATGTGTAAGTCCAGCCAAAAGTTTTTTTTGTTTGTTTTAGCTTTGAATAGAGTGGGGATAGGTGAGAAACTATGTCAGGGTTTTGCTGCTGTCCAGTGCTCCAATAGAGAGATTTCCTCTCACTTCCTGGTGAGAAAAAAACAAAAGCAGGCGCCTCTGAGTTAGACTGTAAAGTATGTATTAATAAAATCACATAGTAACTTAAATCAAGGTAAACAAAGAAGGGTATATCTGTGGGTAAATGCTCTGCGAGGCATCCATCACACTGGTCAGTAGAAGGTACGCTGTTTCTGTCGCTCCCAGCCGGCAGGAAGATAGTATGGTGGTGGAGAGCTGGAGAGGTGGTTTGGAACGCTCCCTAGGTCGCAGCGCTGGAGGGGATAACGTCACAGGCGTGTCCTGTCCTGGTGACAATGCTCTAACCTTACAGTAAGTGAGGTTAAACCTCCACAAGCAGCACGGCCTTGAGTTGCATAAGAGGAGATTACCTACTTACCCTTTGTAAATCTTCCTGTCAACCAATGGGATCACCTATAAAAAATGAATAACACAATAGGAAAGCTTGGGAGACAAGCTCAATTTTTACCAAACGAGTCAAGATTGTGTCTGGTGAAGCAACATTTCATTACATGTTTAGTGTTAATTTCTTGTAACTGTGACAGGTTTGGATTAAGCTAGAAGTATCACCAGAACATGCTAAAACCTTGTAGAATCCTCTGGGGTACCAAGTGCATATAGCACTATAGCCCATACAGATGTGTGCTGTGGGAGGGAAATAAAAGCACATCTTTTTTCTCCTTGTGCTGGCTGCAGCACCTCCCTATGCTGAAACCCGATTTATGGATGTTCCTATGGGGTAGCCACAGCACAGCACCAGCCACCACCCCCTCTCCTCTGTGTATTAGTGCATTAGATGTGTCATAAGGAAACCTCGAATAAGTAGAAAGAATAGAGACCTACTAGATCATCTCTGAGTTATACTGTGCAACATCTTCTCCATTCATCAGTGACTTCACATCTAAATTGGTATTCGTCTACTTCTGTCTGCTGTAATATCTCAGCATCCACAGCACCAATCGACACACGACAAAGAGCAATATCCCCAGAGGAAAAGGATGATCAACAAAGCTTTCTGTTGAAACTTCTACTCTAACGTATATGTAAGCCTACTCAGTCACTTAAATAGCAGATACACTGTACCATGATAAAGCTTAGCTCCTTGTAGTGGGGCTGCCCGTGCCCCCACTGCAAAAGTTAGTTTCTCAATTATGTCTAGGGGAATAATAAAAGGAAATAGACTTACCCGACCCTCTGCTTTTTCTCACCGCTATACCAGTCCTCGCACTCTAGTAGGCTAGGGTCCTTATGTCATCAAGACCTGAGCAGGGTCCATAGCCCTGCTTTAGTGGTGAGGATGCTGAGGGACAGTCAACTGCCCGATCCTCCTTGTGGTCCATGCTGCTGATTTTGCTCAATTTCTGTGAAATGGTATTGTATTTATTTACAGCAATTGACCAACGAGAGAGAGGATTTAGGTCATTAGATACACAAAGCACAGGTCTGCACAGACTCCAGTCTCTACTCCCAGCTTTACCCAAGATTGTAATTTCGGTAATTTAGCAGTACCTTCGTGAGTGAGTAGAGGACTCTATTCATTCTCCAAGCTTGACACCAGTCCTCTGCCAGTCTCCAGCTGCTCAAAACTATCCTGAACACCACCTCTGGCAGAGATTCTTTCCCCCGGAACTCCAGTTTGAATATAGCTTCCTCCATCCCAGGCAGGAGAGCTCCAGATACGTGTAGCCCCTCCTAGGAGGCAGAAGGCCCAGGAGGCTAGCAGCATTGGCAGCACTTATCCCAAGACTCACTAAGACTGGGAGGATACACCATCTTTTCATGATTAACCTGAATATTTATATCCTGCCCCAGCATGCACCACTGGCAACAAATCTTCTACTGGCTGGTCAGAGAAGGACACAAATATTTATAGTTCAGCTCTGTTGCTTCTCAGTTAAAGGAGTTGTAAAGGCAAATGTTTTTTTTTTTTATCTTAATGCATTCTATGCATTAAGAGAAAAAGCCTTCTGTGTGTAGCAGCCCCCCTAATACTTATCTGAGCCCTCTCTCTGTCCAGCGATGTCCACAAATCCCTCGGCCATCTGGGACTCTGTCCTGGTTGGCTGAGACACAGCAACTGTGCCATTGGCTCCTGCAGCTGTCAATCAAAGTCAATTAGCCAATCAGGGAAGAGGCTGAACGGCAGCTCCATTTCACTATACAGCAATGTTGTAAGAGTGTCTTGGCTGCCCGGGACTCCCCTCCTCATGACAGCAGCATGGCACCATTTGCTCCCTCTTCTGTCAATCAAAGTCAGTCAGCCAATGAGGAGAAAAAGGGGTGGGCCGCGGCTCCATGTCTGAATGGACACACGGAGCAGCAGCTCGGCTCGGGTTCCCCCATAGCAAGCTGCTTGCTGTGGGGGCATGTGACAGGAGGGAGGGGCCAGGAGCAGCAAAGAGGGACCTGAGAAGAGGAGGATCTGGGCTGATCTGTGCAAAATCAACTGCACAGAGGTAAGTATAACATGTTTGTTATTTATTTATTTTTTTAAACAAGAGTTTACAATCACTTTAAGCACTAGCTGGATACAGCCTGGCCATGCTAAATTTGATGATACTTTCCTGCTTAAAATGGTTCCTCAGACATGAAATATGAACAAAGCATATCCCTCTATAATGTGTACTGGTCTCAATTAAGAGCACACAGGGGGGGATTTACTAAAACTGGACCACTCAGAATCTGATGCACCTGTGCATGATAGACAATCAGCTTCTAACAGCTTGTTCAATTAAGCTTTGACATAATTTCTCTACATGCTTAGTGTTATTTTCTTGTAACTGTGACAGGTTTGGATTAAACTAGAAGTATTACCAGAATATGCTAAAACCTTGTAGAATCCGCTGGGAGACCAAGTGCATATAGCACTCAGTCCCGTACAGATCTGTGCTGTGGGAGGGAAAAAAAGCGCATCTTTTTCTGCTTGTGCTGGCTGTAGCACCTCCCTAAGCTAAAACCCAATTTATGAATGTACTTATGGGGTAGATATGGGGTAGATACATGAGGTTGTAATCCTCAGACCTGAAATATCAGCAAAGCATATCCCTCTGTAGTGTGTACTTGTTTCAATTAAAATAGTTGTTAAGTTAGTAATGACAACTACTGGCAGCCCCTCTGTAATAACAAAATATACTGTGCAATGTCTTTGTTTTTTTTTTTAAATCATGCAACTAAATACCTTTTTTCACATCGCTGCTGTGTGGTCACGTGACATCCCGCCGCTCTCCTTTCCTCATCTGAGGACTACAGTGAGAGGGGCTGAGATTCCCTTCTAACATTAGCCGGGAGGTCATGTGACTGTACTGCGGCAATATTAAAGAAGAAATTGAGCTGCACGATTTAAAGAAAACAAAGACCAGTGGCGGCCCGTCCATAAAGTGTGCATCCATGCGCCCGGCCCCTAATCTACATGCAGGGCGCCGGAAGCATGGATTTCAATGGGGTTTTTTTTTTTAAGCACATGAGTAGAGCCTGAGGCTCTAATTGGATTCAAAACAGGGTGAGCTCGAGACGCAGAGCAGTGCACCGTGAGTCTCCCAAGTTGTGTGAAAATAGCGAATTAATATTCGCTATTGTCTTCCTGATTCTCCTCCCAGCCAATCAGGAAGTGGAAGGAAGACCTGATTGGCCGAGAGGAGAAAGGACCGTATTGGTCATTGAGGAGGAGGGGACACAGGGTGGAGCCGCAGTGAAGCTGCTGAGGAGGAGGAGACGCAGGGTGAAGCCCCTGAGGGGGAAGCCGCCGAGATGGAGGTTACACAGGAAGGAGCCGAAGCCGCCCATGACCTAGTTGGGGTAAGTGCAGGGCTGGTGGGCGGACGAGCGAGCGACGGGGGGTGGGGGGGTCTTTGACTGATCGACCAACCGAGGGGGGGTGGCTGGTTTTTGCCACTCCCCAAACAAATGGAGCACCAGCCGCCACCGACAAAGACACTGCACAGTATATCTTGTTATGACAGAGGGGCTACCAGTAATTGTCATCACAAACTTTAAAGCCACATGGAATAGCGGCAGGAGAGGAGGGGAGGTGGTGGGGAAGAGATGGCTCACAGACTAGGAACTGACAGGCAGTGAGGGAGGGGGAGAGTGGGAGAGTGGAGAGACTCTGAACACAGCGGGATGACGGACACACAGGGCCATCTTTAAGGCAGGGCAAAAGGGGCAGCTGCCCTGGGCCCGTCATTGTTGTGGGGCCCAAAGCAGCTGCCTCATGCTTGCCAACTATCCCAGTTTAAATTCCCTTGTCCCTTGAAGTTTTAGTCCTGTGCTGTGTCCCGATATCTCAGTGTGAAGTGCTGCTACTAATGCTGCCCAGCTCTGCCCTATTGTTGTGTACAAGTGACTCATCTGCAGACACTGTGTTTACATGTAAATAACCGGAATTCATATGTAAATAGTGGCGGCATAAGTAAGTAAATAGCTGCGGCCGGCGGCATTGATATGTAAATAAAGGTGGAATTCATGTGTATATCATGCTCCCCTGGCCCCTGCAGTGAGGAGATGATGTGCTATAACCTCTAGCAACCTCAGTGAGCCATAATGTGTTCTGTAACCTCTAGCAACCAGTCAATAAGCAGTAAGGATATGCTGTAACTGCTGGCAACCAATCACAATTTCTGCCTGATCTGATACAGTAAACTGATTTTAAGTCTAGCTGCTATTTATTGTATGTCTCAGAGCAGGTGGAGAGTGAAATTGCAATGGGGGGGCCCCAAGAAAATTTTTGCCCAGGGTCCAATCAGTATTAAAGACGGCCCTGCGGATACATGTAAACTGACCACGATATCATGCAGCCACGATTACCGTGGTCAGTTCACATAAGGGAACACAGGAACAGGCAGGATTAACCAGGTATTATAAAGCATAGAAATGGACAGAAAACACTGTGCAAGCAGTATGCTGTTTAACATGCTTCAAAGAAACAGAATCTTTTTTTTGGGGGAGGTTACAATCGCTTTAACCACTTCAGCCCCGGAAGGATTTGCCCCCTTAATGAGGAGGACATTTTTTGCGATACGGCACTGCGTCGCTGTAACTGACAATTGCGCGTGTGACGATGTACCCAAACAAAATTGACGTTCTTTTTTTTTCCATAAATAGAGCTTTCTTTTGGTGGTATTTGATCACCTCTGCAGTTTTTATTTTTTGCGCTATAAACAAAAAAAGTGCTATATCTTTTGCTATAATAAATATCCCCCCAAAAAATATAAAAAAATGAATTCCTTCCTCAGTTTAGGCCGATATATATTCTTCTACATATTTTTGGTAAAAAAAAATCGCAATAAGCGTATATTGATTGGTTTGCACAAAAGTTATAGTGTCTACAAAATAGACGCTATATTTATGGCATTTTTATTATTATTTTTTTTTACTAGTAATGGCGGCGATCTGCGATTTTTAGCGGGACTGCGACATTGCGGTGGACAGATCGGACACTTTTGACACATTTTTGGGACCATTTATACAGCGATCAGTGGTATAAAAAATGCACTGATTACTATATAAATGTCCCTGGCAGGGAAGGGGTTAACACTAGGGGGCGATCAAGGAGTTAATTGTGTTCCCTCGTGTGTGTTTCTAACTGTGGGGGGATGTGACTGACTAGAGGAGGAGCCAGATCGCTGTTCCTAACTAGTAGGAACAGACGATCTGTCTCTCCTCTCCTGACAGAATGGGGATGTGTGTTCCCGCTCTGGCTCTCGTGCCTGCGATCGCGCATGGCCGGCGGACATTGCGCCGCCAGTCACGTGCATCAGGTCCCCCCACCGCACAGCGGGCACGCGCGCCTGCTATAGCTGTTTAAAGGGCCGACGTACAGCTACGGCGATTTTCGCAGGAGAGCTGACCTGCCGCAGTAGAATGATGGCGGCTGGTCGGCTAGTGGTTAAGAGCACTAAATGTCAAGATTGCATTTGGCTATGCTTCATTTCATTACATGCTTCTTGTAATTTCTGTCTGCTGCCCTGTTTCTCTGCTATCAGTATGAATCACTTCTGACAAGTTTTCCTGACACCAAGAGAAAACAGGTGACAGGGGAGGGACCTTCAGCAGATTGATAGCCTCAGCTCTGTTCCTGTGAGCTGTTTGAAGCGAGTGTGTCTCTTCTCTCCAATCAGCTCTCAGAACTCTCCTCACTGAGCTCTTCAGAGTGTAATTTTAGATCTCCCTACAGTTTTTTCTGAACTCTCAGACATGCTTTATAAATGTAGTACTTTGAATGGATGTAGAGAAGAGAAGGGTGCAGATAAACAGGTACTTATGTTGGAGGATTTGTTTCATCTCTGTGTATCACCTGAGGTCACTCACATCACTGGGAATATGTAAGAAATTACAACTACTTTAAGGCAGGGTGGCAAGATATACATTATCATTAGAATTAAATTATATGTGTACACTCAGATGTACAGTGGGGATAATAATTATTTGATCCCCTGCAGATTTTGTAAGTTTGCCCACCTACAAAGAAATAATTGGTCTATAGATGTTATTATAGGTGTATTTTAACCACTTCCCGCCCGGCCTATAGCAGATTGATGGCCTGGTTCAGTTATCCTGACTGGGCATCATATGGAGTCCAGCAGGATAACATGCCAGCGCATGCCCGCAAGTGCGACGTGTCAGTCTGACATGCCGCATCTCTTATCGTGGTAAGAAGCCTCTGACAGAGGCTTCTTACCACGTGATTAGCTGTGACCAATCACAGCTGATCATCGTGTGAACCAGGAAGTGTCGGTTCCTCAGTTTGCACTGACAGGGAGAGCTGATCGGTGGCTCTCCCTGTCAGAGGGGGGATCGGTGCTGATAATCACAGCCCCATCAGATGTCCCACCACAGCTGCTAAAAAGTGCCCATAAGCTGCCAGGCAGTGCCCCATAAAGAACCGTATGACAGTACCCATCACAGTGCCAATTAGTGCCCAGCAGTAAAACCTGTCAGTACCTCACCATCAGTGCTGCCTATCAGTGCCAATCAGTGCCACCTGTCAATGCCCATCACAGCCGCCAGTCAGTGCCCATCACAGCAGTCTGTCAGTACCCATCAGTGCTACCTATCAGTACCACCTATCATTGCCCATCAGTACTGCATATCAGTGCCACCTACTGATGCCCATCAGTGCTGCATATCAGTGCCACCTATCAGTGTCCATCAGTTCTACATATCAGTGCCTCCTCATCAGTGTCCATCAGTGCCAACTCATCAGTGCCCCCTCATCGGTGCTGCCTCATCAGTGCCCGTCGGTGAAGGAGAAAACAAAATTTTAGAACCAAAACGAAGAAAAACATTTTTTTTTTCAAAAATATTGGCCTTTTTAGTTTGTTTAGCAAAAAATAAAAACTGCAGAGGTTATCAAATACCACCAAAAGAAAGCTCTATTTGTGGGAACAAAATTATAAAAATTTGGTTTGGGTACAGTGTTGTATGACCGCACAATTGTCATTCAAAGTGCGACAGCACTGAAAGCTGAAAATTGGTCTGGGCGGGAAGGGGCGAAAGTACCTGGTATTGAAGTGGTTAAATGGTAGAGATAGAATATCCACCAAAAATCCAGAAAAAAACCACATATTACAAATCTTATAAATTCAGATGCAGTTCAGTGAGTAAAATAAGTATTTGATCCCCTACCAACCAACAATAATTCTGGCTCCCACAGACTGGCTACAGTATGTGCTCATGTGGTACACAGATTAGTCCTGTCAATTTAAGAAGGTGCTCCTAACGTCAACTTGTTATGTATATAAAAGACACCTGTCCACAGAATCTCTTTCTTCCATTCAAACCCCACCATCATGGATAAGAACAGAAGAGCTGTCAAAGGACGTCAGGGACAAGATTGTACAGTTAATCACGGAGGTGGAAACATTATGCTTTGGGGCTGTTTCTCTGCTAAAGGTACAGGCCGCATTGAGGGGCTAATGGACGGGGCTATGTATTGTAAAATCTTGGATGAGAACCTTCTTCCCTCAGCCGGAAAATTGAAGATGGTTTGTGGATGGATCTTCCAGCATGACAAGGACCCAAAACATACTGCCAAGGCAACAAAGGAGTGGCTCAAGAAGAGGCACATTAAGGTCATGGTGAGGCCTAGCCAGTCTTCAGACCTTAATCCTATAGAACATTTATGGAGGGAAGTGAAAGTTCGAGTTGCCAAGGGGCAGCCAAGAAACCTTAAGGATTTAGAGAAGATCTGTAAAGAGTGGACCAAAATCACTGCTGAGATGTGTGCAAACCTGGTCACCAACTACAAGAAATGTCTTACCTCTGTGCTTGCCACCAAGGGTTTCTCCACCAAGTACTAAGTCATAATTTTCTTGGGGATCAAATACCTATTTTACCCACGGAACTGCAACTCAATTTATACTATTTGTACCGTGTTTTTGCTGCATTTTTGGTTGATATTCTGTTTCTATCATTTAAAATACACCTATTATAACAATTATTGACCCTTTAAGTGGGCAAACTTACAAAATCTGCAGGGGATCAAAGAATAATTTTCCCCACTGTAGATCTGGCAGTATAGCTGGTAAATTTAGGACCAAACAAGTCTATTTTTAGTTTAAACAAAACTGGAACTGACAGCTATTACCTCTTCCTTCAACCATTATCTCATTCCCATAACCTCTTGGGCTTTGCACTGCATAATAGAAGATGTTTAAAGCTTGCAAAAAGTTAAAAATAATGAGTTAAGACAACCAACTAAACTGTGATAAATGAAATGCTTTTTTGCTTGAGAAGGAGGATGCCACCAAGCATCTGACAAGCACATGCTTATAACATCTGAGGCAGCTGAGGGTGAGGACAATGACGACAGCTATTTTCACGCATTAGGGCCGCCAGAGAAGCGTAGTGCCCTGGATGTGCAAGAAAGAAGAGATTGTTAACTTCAAAATCAAGAGCAGAGCTGAGAGAGCAGGGTTTGGGTTAAAGGCAAAGTGCATGTATAAGAAATGACAGCGCTCAAAATAGGAAACTTAGCATCAAGAAAGAGAAATCTATAAGTCTTGTGGAATAAACTATTTTATTTTATAGAGTTAAAAAAAGTCAAGCTGAAAGAAGAGAGAAGAGAGGAAATGAATGGCTAAAAGATAAAATAGGAAGGAGGAGGGAAGGAAATAGAGAAGTACTTAGAAAGAGGGCAGTGACAGCCTGACGGAATAGAAAAAGAGTGAGAGACCAGACTTGGAAAGAGAAAATTGTAAAGATACAGACAAAGGAAAGCTGGATAGAAGACCGTTGAAGAAGGAGGAGATAAGGCAACGCTTAAGTGAGATCAGAGTGGAGAGTACATTAGAGGGTGAATGAGAAAAGTGGAAGGAGGTAACGAAAAAATGAAAACGTGAGACAAGGAACTACAAGAGAAGAAAAAAAAAAAAAAAAAAGAGGACCGAGGGAGTGGAAGGAGGAGGACAGAGAGGGTTACCACCTCCCAAACAGGGGCAGAGAGGCTGGACTGCAGATAAACTGATGCTGGGGGAGTGATGGACAAGGAGCGCATTTCAGGTAAGAAATATTGTTCAGAATTTCATTTTGTTGATTTTTTTTTTCTTTACACCCTAATCCCCCTTATAAGACAGAACCTTGTGGCATGAAAGAGGGTTACATAGGGAGACAAGTAGAGTAAGTCACTGTTGTATATTTTATAACTTCTTTTGTATCAGTGTATACTGGCATTCAATGGGATTCTAATACTTTTCTATGGGACTGTCATGCCCTTTAAATTTAAAGTAGTTGTCAAAGTCATATCTCTATGGGGTTGATTTACTAAAACTGGAGAGTGCAATATCTGTGTATAGAAACCAATCAGCTTCCAGGTTTTTTTGTCAAAGCTTAATTGAACAAGCTGAAGTTAGAAGCTGATTGGCTACCATGCACAGCTGCACTCTCCAGTTTCAGTAAATCAACCCCTATGTGTTCTTGCCGTTCACATTGGTACATCATTAGACTGTGAGATTTTCTGGTAAGAGAGTTTGGAACTGAATGGATGAAGTAACAAAGGATATGCGTGTGGCATGCAGGTGGACTGCTGTCATATCAAAAATCTTTTTGTTTCGCTTGTGCCTTGCCCACCTACAGAAATCCCTCATCATCTTGTAATCTATTGTATTGAGAAGCCCTCCCCCCTAAATGTTCAGTCCTCCACAGTTTCTTCCTCTTCTTGTGGGACCTCCTAACTTCCTTGTGGCTCTTGGTAACTAGAATATAAAGCAGGGGAATTTTTGTCTCTAGATGAAATAGTGTTTTTTTAGTGACCAGCCTTTTAGAAAAACAAATTTGCTTGCTCTGCCAGCTACGACTTGGCAATACGCTCAAACATGCTACAGAATATAGGCGTGTTGAGTAGGACTGCACACTGCAGGACCTACAATGCTGCTTCTGTTTGACTGCTGACCAGTGTAACCTACTCCAAACCATACCAACAAGGATTTTCTTTTCTCTAGCCAAACGTGCTTCTATTTACTTGTTGATCTCTATTCCACAGTATAACACTGTCACAAGTAACTTTCCAGTGTTTAAAGGGTCTTTTTTTAAGGGGAGGTCCAGATTTTGCTGCCACGTGAGCAGATAAAACTGGAAACCATGCTGTAGCAGAGCAGACCTTGTCGCAGTCTACATTATCTCTGTGTCATCGTCTGGGCATTTTTTTTATGGTTTTCTTCTCTTGTCAACATTAATTTTGAATACTTTAGAAGGCTATACTATGGAAGAAAAATAAGAAAGTATTGGTAAAGATTTCAGGAAAATTAAATGATTGTCTGGATCTTAGAAGATAATGTACCAACAGTTCAAAAATAGGACTTGAGAATGGAACTGAATATTTTTTTAATTCTTGTGCGTAGAGGAATTGGTTGATTTACTACTGCTGTATGAGTTTAAAATACAACAAAGATCAGAATATCAGAAATCAGCATGTGCAGGTCAGGCAATGACTGAGAGGATGTGGTCACCAAGGAATTGCTGTCAGCACATTACTCATAGGCAAAGGGAGGGGGCTCACCACGTACAATTTCGGCTATGTCACAAATCCAATTCATGGATTTTTAGAAGGTAGCACTGAAGGGATTTCCTCTTATTAAGTGCAGGAGAAAAGCTCCCTAGCCCTGCTACTCAAAGTGTGCTTTCAATTGTAAGAATCTAGCCAGCTACTGTTAGCCTTGTAGGTTTCCCTGTATGTGAACATCATAGACAGCTAGCTCATTGAGTCACCTTCCCTAGTGCTTGCATCTAAAGAATTAATAATGAAAACCAACTGTCTACTCTGGTGAAGCCTGCCTACTGCCCAGGCTTTTATAAAGGCTTTCTTACATTGACTGAGAGTGTTTGCTATTATTAGAAAGTGCTTGACGATGCTGAACTAGAAAGGAAGGTCTGGACAGATTTTTGGGGAAACCTTAAAAGAGAAGTATGGGTTTGGCTTTTTTCCCATAATTATACTTGCCTAGGTGGATGCAACATCGTTCCAATGCTGCATCTGTCCCCCGGCGTCTCTGCACTGAGAACCGAGCCATCGAACTCCTGTGACCCTTAGGAGAAGCCCAGCCAAACGAGCCCAGGCTGGACTTCACCTTTAATTATAATTATTAATACAATATAAGGCCCTGGTGCCCAGTCTGCAGCCCAGGGCCACATGCGGCCCTTTGCCACTTATTATGTGGCCCTCTGGGCCCCTGCAGACACTAATCTGTGTTTCCTTATAGACCTGTTATAGCCCTGATTTAGAGCACTAATGACAGTCTTCTGAAGCATGTCAGCAGTCTCGGTTTCATATCTGCAATCTCTGAGCATCTCTTGTATCATGCCTGCAGTCTCTTACCAACTCTTGTATCCTGTCCACAGCCTCTGAGCTCTCCTGTATTAGGTCCACAGTCTCTGACCATCTCCTGTAACAATCCCATGGTCTTTGACTATAACCTGTTCTGTGTGTCTGCTGTCTCTGACACTGAATATCCTTTGAAATGTAGGTGTGGCCCTTTGGTGATGTTGAGCACCGCACTTGAGGCTCACCATATCAAGAAAGTTGACCACTACAGGCATAAGGTCTGCTCCAGTTGCTGGTTTGCTGCTATATCTGGACTGTCCCAATACCTTGGCACTCTCTTTTTTTACAAACTTTGAAACGTTGCATTGAAGGCAGGGTGCTTGGTGCACTTGCGAGCTTCCAGATTGTAGGAGATGTTACGCCAGATTGGAATTCATATTTTACCTAACCCGAAGAAAGTTTATTGGCAGAAAGGGGATTATGGCTGAACTTGAGGCTGGATATAGGAGGCTGAAGTTTGGTATTAGGTTGAGGTTAATATTAAGGGTTACACTGAGCTTAAATATTAGATTTAGGGGATAGATTCAAGTTTGGGGTTGGTTTTAGAAGCTAGGCTCAGGTTAAGTGTTGGGTTTAAGGTTTGGGTTGTGATTAAGAGAGTTGAATTGGCTTTGAAGTTAAGGGTTAATTAACCTCCCTGGCGGTATGATTATTTCGGATTTTAGGTGCTGAAAGCGGTACCATTATTTTGCATGGAAATTTGGCGTTTTATATTGTAGGTCTGTAATTCTTAACAATAACACACTTAAATCTGTCCAAACAAGAGTCTAGTAGATATCCCGGGTATGAAACACAAAAACTTAAATTATAATATAATAAATAAAAATAAATAATTAAAAAAAATAAAAATAAATAGTAAAAAAATAAATTACCCCACGATTCACTATCGCTCAATTCTGCAAGTGTTCTAATTTATTATCGCTGTTTTCTAGCTGGTCTAAAGCCATTTTTGACGTAAAGGGACACTTTTTGGTTGCTATGGACAATCTCCAGTTTCCAGGCAGAAAGAACAGTATATATCACATAAAACTGCATGCAGGGCATGGGCCAAAGCACTTTGGACAAAAGGGATGTGTTATGATTTTGACATTTTTTGAATTTGCCGCCAGGCTCCGCCCCCGTGCGTCGCGACGCTTGCAGGGAACAGAGCCTGGCACGGAGAGGCTTCGGGCAGAGGACACAGCCCGCGGACACTGCGGGGGACATCATAGGATCCTGGGGACAAGGTAAGTAATGCCACACTAGGATCCTTCGATGTAATCCCGAGTGTGGCTCGGGGTTACCGCTAATGGTCCTGATTTTTAACCCTGAGCCACACTCGGGAAAACCGCCAGGGAGGCTACGGTTTCCGGCTTGATTTTTGGAATATGGTGACATTGCAGTTTAGATTTATGGGCTTAAATTGGGGTGAAGGATTAGATTTATGGGTTAGTGTTAGAGTTTAGTTTGAAGTTAAAACTGGCTATACACCACCTGGCTCAACAAAAGTTGACCCTTCGCTTAATGTTTGTTGAAGGAGCTATGTGGAAAATTGTGTCAGCTGAACAGTGGCTGCATGCAATCAGATGCAGGCACTGCTCAGATATTAAGCAGCTGCAGGTCCTGTCGGCTGCTGGATACAGTAGCTGGAATGGTTGAGTCCTTCATCCATGCTGTTTAACGTGAATGGGGGAATCAGCCAATTTCTGATGGAGGTGTATGGCTAGCTAAGAGATTGGTAATACGGATTAGTAGAGGGTTACGATTACCTACACAGGTTAGCTAGTTTAGTGTTCAGTTTTAAGAGGTACGGCATACGTGGCATTGTATATGGTTCAGAACAAGTAAGAGGGAAGAAAGTTTAGTCCCGTAAAATTTTTAGATGCTGAAATGTCATGTGATGAAACACTCTGCCATGATACTCCCACACCAATAATGACTGTGCCAATTTTCAGAAGCTGGAAAACAATGGAGTGCTTAGAGAAGCTCTAGCAATGCATACACATTTGGTTATTTATAATTATTGTAAAAATACACTATATGAGCAAATAAAGAATAACCTTAAAAAAATCAGACAGTCTGATGTTGAATAAGGTACCTTATATTCTTATCCATTTTTAATATTTAGATTCTGCAATACCACCCAATATTATGCTAACCCATGTCCAAGCACTTAATAGATACTTTCCGATTTGAATATATGCGTGTGTGGCCTCTGGACAGAGAAGTCAGCTCCAACCTGGCATAGGCAGTCCTAGTCTGAGATTACAAACTCAATGTAGCTAGAAACAGTAATATACAAAGCATATTACTTTCCGTCATTAAATAAAATGCCTACTCTGTTGGACATAACTAGTGGATGATTCATTTCCTATCAATGAGTGTACCGTGGCTTGTAATAGGAACAGGCAGTCCAGCAGCATGCAGGACGTGCTTTATGAAAATCTGAAGCAAAGAAAAACGGTGCTACTATATCCAAACACCAGTCAGGTAATATATTTAAATTTTCTGCATTTGCTAACAAATATTGACTGAAGTCAATAAAATGAAAATAAAGACTATGCAATTTTTTGCCTGTGTTCCAGTTTAAACTGGTGCTATAACTGCTGATGCAGGTTTCCTGTTTCAGGGTGGCTCCTTTCCCTTGCGGCATCCTATGGAGCCACCCTTGCATGTAGGGACTAAAGCAGTGTCTCCTTACACAGTGTGAATCAATAGAAACACATAGCCTCTTAGCCTAGGATGGCAAAGTACTCCCTTGTGTCTCCCTCTTCCTCCCCGCTCCCTTCTCTAAGCTAACAGACTGGCTGGAAACTGCACTGTCCACTGTTTAAAGAGAAAATATATCTAAAGCTTTTTTGGCCATATTTCTCCTGTGGGTTACAGGAGTGCACTTCATTTTACTCTCCTGTGACCCAGAATCAGTTGATAGTGGGCTATTGTCTGCTATAAGCTGACATGGCACAGCCGCTCCAAGCTCTGCAAGGATCTCAACAATATTGTCTGGATCCACCCATCTACCTGATTGACAACTGACTCCACATCTCAGCATGCACCTGAGAGCCAAAGCCAGCTTCGCCCACCCCCTCCCCTGCCTGGCGCCCCATTGAGTTCTGCAGGGGCATAGTAGTGAGCAGGGACTGGCAGTCAGTTATCATGTGATCTCTCAGTTCTCGGGTTTAGAGCATACATGAGACAGCTGCATCATCACACCGATGCTACAGCATAGAGATAAGTATCTATGTTTATTTTTTTTTTACAAACCCCAAACTTCTCCTTTAACTTTTTTATGTAAAGTTCAGGAAAGTAGTACTGAGAAAATTAGAGCCAGTAGCTTTGAAAGTTGTAACCTTGTAAGTGCTGTAAGAATTCTAACAATTAGTTTACTGTAGAATGTTTCTTTAATCACACTGAGCAAAATTATAAACGCAACACTTTTGTTTTTGCCCCTATTTATCAAAAGCTGAACTTAAAAATCGACGACTTTTTCTATGTACACAAAAGGCCTATTTCTCTCAAATATTGTTCACAAATCTGTGTTAGTGAGCACTCCTCCTTTGCCGAGATAATCCATCCACCTTAAAGGTGTGGCATATCAAGATTCTGATTAGACAGCATGATTATTGCACAGGTGTGCCTTAGGCTGGCTACAATAAAAGGCCATTCTAAAATGTGCAGTTTTATCACACAGCACAATGCCCCAGATGTCACAAGTTTTGAGGGAGCGGGCAATTGACATGCTGACTGCAGGAATGTCCACCAGAGCTGTTGCCCTTGAATTGAATGTTCATTTCTCTACCATAAGCCGTCTCCGAAGGCATTTCAGAGAATTTGGCAGTACATCCAACTGGCCTCACAACCGCAGACCTCATGTAACCACACCAGCCCATGACCTCCACATCCAGCATCTTCACCTCCAAGATCGTCTGAGACCAGTCACAGACAGCTGCTATAACAATCGGTTTGCATAACCAAAGAATTTCTGCACAAACTGTCAGAAACCGTCTCAGGGAAGCTCATCTGCATGCTCAAAGTCCTCATTAGCGTCTCGACCTGACTGCCTTTTGTCATCGTAACCAACTTGAGTGGGCAAATGCTTATATTCGATGGTGCCTGGCACTTTGGAGAGGTGTTCTCTTCACAGATGAATCCCGGTTTTCACTGTACAGGGCAGATGGCAGACAGCGTGTATGGCGTCATATGGGTGAGCAGTTTGCTGATGTCAACATTGTGGATCGAGTTGCCCATGGTGGTGGTGGGGTTATGGTATAGGCAGGTGTATGTTATGGACAATGAAAACAGGTGCATTTTATCGATGGCATTTTGAATGCACAGAGATACCGTGATGAGATCCTGAGGCCCATTGTTGTCCCATTCATCCACGACCATCACCTCATGTTGCAGCCTGATAATGCATGGCCCCATGTGGCAAGGATCTGTACACAATTCCTGGAAGCTGAAAACATCCCAGTTCTTGCATGGCCAGCATACTCACCGTACATGTCACCCATTGAGCATGTTTGGAATGCTCTGGATCGGCGTATACGACAGCGTGTTCCAGTTCCTGCCAATATCCAGCAACTTCGAACAGCCATTGAAGAGGAATGGACCAACATTCCACAGGCCACAACCTGATCAACTATATGCGAAGGAGATGTGCTGCACTGCGTGAGGCAAATGGTGGTCACACCAGATACTGACTTGTTTTTGGACCCCCCGGACCCCCCCCCCCACAATACAGTAAAACTGCACGTTTTAGAATGGCCTTTTATTGTGGCCAGCCTAAGGCACACCTTTGCAATAATCATACTGTGTAATCGGCATCTGGATATGCCAAACCTGTGAGGTGGATGGATTATCTCGGCAAAGGAGAAGTGCTCACTAACACAGATTTAGACAGATTTGTGAAGAATATTTGAGAGAAATAGGCCTTTTGTGTACATAGAAAAAGTTGTAGATCTTTGAGTTCAGCTCATGATAAATAAGGGCAACAAACACAAAAGTGTTGCGTTTATAATTTTGCTCAGTGTATAATCAAAGTGTTAAACTAATACGTGCTGAGGGATTAATACAACTTTAATCATGTAATGTGGTTTACAACAATTTCATTCTTTTTGACAGTTGTCTTAAATCAGCTTTGCAGTGTTCTTGTATATTGTTCATTAAGGCCCCTTTCACACTGGGGCGGTGGGGGCGTCGGCGGTAAAACAGCGATATTTTTAGCGCTGTTTTACCGTCGTTTTTGCGGCTGTATTCGGCCGCTAGCGGTGCGGTTTTAACCCCCGCTGGCGGCTGAAAAAGGGTTAAAACCGCTCGTACAGCGCGGCTATAGCCGCGGTATTGCCGCTGTATAGCCGCGCTGTCCCATTGATTTCAATGGGCAGGAGCGGTTTAGGAGCGGTGAACACACCGCTCCTTCACCGCTCCAAAGATGCGGCTCGCAGGACTTTTTTTCCCGTCCTGCCAGCGCACCGCTTCAGTGTGAAAGCCCTCAGGCTTTCACACTGAACAAACAGCGGAGGCTGTTTAGGGGCGGTTTGCAGGCGGTATTTTTAGTGCAATAACGCCTGCAAACCGCCCCAGTGTGAAAGGGGCCTAAGCATGAGCTGTACTATACAATGGAAACTACAGTTTCTACTAAAGTATGATATAGCACTAATAGTATCCTGAAGACTGATTAGGCTGAATGATTCATAATACAGTGTAAAAGACACAGCTCATGGGTGAACCAGTTCATATAGAAATTGAATTCCAATCTGATAGCAAGCAAGCACTTTAGTCAGGAAACTTGTACTTCCAGTAACAACAGAAGTAAAACCTTTAAAAATTGTTACCGGCTGTAATCTATTTTTTAGGTTATTTTGTGAACTATGCAATTCAGCAATGCTTTATTATTTATAAATTATTTTATTTATAAATAAAAATTTTATTATTTATTTAATTATTATCTTAAGCAGCCCTTAAACGTTTTACCCTAAAGGAACCCCTAAAATAATGTTTAGGTCTCAGGGAGCCCCTGCTAAAATTAATTAATCTGGGCTCAATGGGAAGGATGCCCTTTATATTGATGGTTGGTGGGAAGAATCAAGAATCTCCCCTTACAGTGGTGCCCAAAATTCCACCCTTAGGCCTGGTACACACAATGAGAATATCGGATGAATGATCGTCCATTTATTTTTGCATGCTAGTCTCATATCGAGAACGAATAAGTTACTAGAGATATGAAAATTCTCATAAGACAGAATACAAGCAGTTGCTACATACAGTATGTAACCTGGTGTTTCAATGGTAGTACGAGCAACTTATTGTCTGCTGTCGGAATAGAAAAGAGTTGACCTGAATACTTCTCCATCATTCAGAATTAACCTTGTTTTTTTATCAATGAACACAAGGCTTCCTCTGATTGGTCCAGGTGGAAAGACAAGCGGATGGTGTCCCGATTTCCACCCGCATCAGTGAAAGTCTTGTATACATGGATAAAAATACAAGGCTTCTCCTGAATGGCGGAGAAGCACTCAGGTTGACTTTTTAATTTCAGCAGCAGGTTGGAAATCGCCTGTTTTGCTGCCAGAATACAGCGCCACTTACTGTTTGTAGTTAATGCTACTACAGAGTATTACAGCACACACTGTGGTCACATCATTTTGTAATGGCAATACTTCATTTGGGCCAGCTTGGCCCAAATGAACTATTTAAAGTGACAGAAAACATAGTATTCTACTTTAAAGAAAATTAACTGATTTTTTAGTAACCTACTAATATAACCTAATCATATACTGTATATTAAAGTGGTTCTAAAGGCTTATTTTTTTTTTACCTTTATGCATTCTTTGAGTCCCATCATGATCCAGCGATGTGCACGAAAGCCTCGGCTCTCCAGGGACTCTCCCTCCTCATTGGCTGAGACAGCAGCGGCAGCTAGTGAAGCAATTAGGGGCAAAGCTGAGTTGCGGCTTTGTGTGTGAATGTACACGCAGAGCAGCAGCTCGGGATTGAGCCTGCTTGGGTGCCCCCAGAGCAATCTGCTTTCTCTGGGGGCACTCGGCAGGGGGGAGGGGCCAGGAGCGCTGGTGGGGAACCTGAGAAGAGGAGGATCGGGGCTGCTCTGTGCAAAACCACTTCATAGAGTAGATAAGCATAACATGTTTGTTATTTTTAAACCAAAAAAAAGACAACTTTATTATAACTGTAAGAGCTTTCAGAAGCTACCTTTAAAGGCACTTTATAAAATAAAGTTTATTTTTATCATTATTTGTATTATTTTTATATAATATTATATACTAAAATAACCTAGGGCCACTATTACACTCTATGCGGTTTTACTAAAGGGAAATAGTCTATTCACTTTGCAAGGTAATTTGAACTTTGTGAGGGAATTATTCCTACAGCTTAGTGAATGTGGTGAAACTTCGCTTTTCAATGAATACCCCAAAATGTGCAAAGAAAGTTAAAAAAAACAGAATTTTTCCTTGCACACGATTGGATGATGGAAGTAAACAGAGCTTTACCGCATTCACTAAGCTCTAGGGAAATTCCCCTACAAAGTGCAACTTCCCTTGCAAAGTGAACAGTGTATTTCTCATTAGTAAATCAACCCCCCATATGTCCTCTCTTGGTGTTCTGTACATGCTGCAGGGTGTGTGCAAATAGATTGCGCACTTTGCTAGTTGCTCCAGAGCTTAGTAAATGAGGTAAAGCTCCACTTTGCAAAGAATATCCAATCACATGCAAAGAATATAAAAAAACAGCATTTTTGGTTGCACATGATTGGATAATGGAAGTCAGCAGAGCTTTACCTCATTTACTAAACTCTGGAGCAAATGCCCTTGCAAAGTGCACGGTAAATCAACCTCTGTATGTTTGTGTACATACCGGTAGATGGAAATGTAGTCATATAAGCTCCTTTTGCTGTGGCTGGCTGTCTATAAAGCTGGAATCACAGCGGTGAGCCAGGAACACTGACCTCCTAGCTGCTCATTACCGTCAGCGAAAAGCCTTCTGAGCAAAAAAAGTCCTAAAATACTCTACAGTCCCAAGGGGGCTTAAAAGTTATGTCTTGGAGAAGTAGCATCATCCAACGAGTGGAATTACAAGAGTCTTTTGTGGAGCATAGCTGATATATAAAAGCAGAATATTTTTCCAATGAAGACTTTAAGTGTATGTACAGCCAAAAATCTGTTTTCCAGTTGTGGAAACGTAGGGAAGAACCCCTGTCTGGTTTACAGTATAGTGCTATCCAGGGCTCAATTAGAGAGCCTCGGTGACATTGTTTTTACTAGACAGTGTAGCAAACTCCCAGTGCCCCTGAAGCCCAATAGTGACCTCCAGAGTTAAAGAGGAAGTAAACCCTCTCTAAAAAAAAAAAAAAAAAAAACACCCTGCAGGACAAAGGCATAATGAGCTTGTATGCATAGCATACTAGCTCATTATGAATTACTTACCTGAGATCGAAGCCCCCAAAGCGACCCTCGTTCACCTCCTCCGTTGCCGCCAAGATGACCTGGAGTGACTTCCGGGTAACACTGCTCCGGTGCTGTGACTGGCCAAAGCAGTACTGACGTTACTCCGGCGCATGCGCGCGGGAGCCGTCAGTGACGGCATGATCGCCTTCACTAACGGCACGCTCAGTGAGCCTACGCATGCGCCATAGACATCGGTGCCCATTTTTAGGAAAATATCTCCTTAACCGTGTAGGTTAAGAAGATATTTCTTGCACCTACAGGTAAGCCTTAATCTAGGCTTACCTGTAGGTTAAAGTGGTCTGTAAGGGTTTACAACCACTTTAAGGACAGCTGACATCCTTCAGTGAAGAGTGGGTTACAAGGCATGGTGGGTGTAATGCAAGATGAACAGGTGGGTGCCAGACACTTTTTGAATGCAAAGAGATTTTTTGTCTCTTAAACAGAACTGTGGGAGAAAGGGTTAGGGCCAGGACACCCTTAGGTAGATGCAATGTTAATTGGCAGACTCTGAGATTTCTATAGGTAGACAGCTATACAGGTGAAGGCCTCCAGCCAGACACCACTTCTGTATAGGTAGGACCGCTGTCTCCTAGGGAATCAATCTTGTAGCTGTTACTAATGGTAAATGTATTCAACTATCTGCAACACGAACCGTTCTCTTTACCCCACACTCACTCAAGGTGGGTCCTAAAACCTAAAAAATCATTTGGTGGAGGGGGATTATAGTGTGGAGTTGTTTATCAGGGGTTGGGCTTGACCCCTTAGTTCCAGTGAAGGGAACTCTTAAGGCATCAGCATACTAAGACATTTTGGACAAACTTTGTGGGAACAGTTTGAGGATGGCCCCTTCCTTTTCCAACATGACCAGTGCAAAAAGTAAGATCCATAAAGACATGGATGAGCGAATTTGGGGTGAAGGAACTTGACTGGCGTGCACAGAGTCCTGACCTCAACCTGATAGAACACCTTTGGAATGAATTTGAGCGGAGACTGTGAGCCAAGCCTTCTCCAACATCATTCCTTACCTAACAAATGCGCTTCTGGAGGAATGGTCAAACATTCCCATAGACCCACTCCAAAACCTTGTGGACAGTCTTCCCAGAAGAGTTGAAGCTGTTATACCTGCAAAGGGTGGGCAACTTAATATTGAACCCTACAGACTAAGACTGGGAAGGCAAGGTGTAAAGGCAGGCGTCCCAATACTTTTGGTAATATAGTGTACATACTGTATATAAAACTCTTCACGGCTCTATCCAAAAATAAGAAAAATGTTATGGCTGGACACATAATTCAAATTTGTCTTTTTTTAGTTTTAGAGTGGAAAAAGTTAGAACCCCGGTCAGGTTTTTAGTATTTGGTTTTTAGTATAACGGAGTCATTGTCTCCATTAGGGAGATTCACAGGAGACTGCAGATTCACAGTTTGTCTTGGTGACCCCTGGGACTGAAAGTGACAGAAAATCCTACATTTTCAGTTGACACCAATACAGAATTTGGGGGGAAATCTTCCAATGGGGACAACTGTCTAAGAGGGTATTTCTGTTTTTTTGGAAAGATTTGCTCCCACTTCCTGATTTGGCTACACACAGGAAGTGGGGGGGGGGGGACTTTCCAATGGGACACAGTTGGCAAAAGGAAAAAAACTTTACACTATTTAAAAATGAAAAAGAATCTTGCCTTAGATATTTTTTAAGTTTAAAAAAAAAAAGGTTAAATATGCACAGTTTTACTTGGCATTATAACTAAAGTCTAAAGGTCATTGAAGTATGAAGTCATCCAAATTCCTCTACATACAGCGTGTGTTTTTCCTTGTATGTGAAGGTGTTTGTGATGACTGAAGGTTTCCCACTTTGATGGTGAATCATTAAATCATCTAAAGTCAAGGTAGAAATCTTTTACTTAACCCCTTAATTACTGTGTTACCCCTTCATAACCAGACCATTTTTCAATTTTTGGTGCCGTGATACTTTGACATTTACTTCCTCATGCAACACTGTACTCAAATCTGATATAATTTTTCAACAGATAGCACTTTATTTTGGTGGCATTCAATAACCATTATTTTATCATTTGCCTTACTTTCTGTTAAAATAAAAATGCCAGGACAGTCTAAATGCCCCAAAATCACCAATTTTTGGAAAGTAGACTCCCCAACAGGGCCATCTTAATAGCATCATGGGCCCCTGGGCAAAGTAATGCTCTGGGGCCCCTACAATGGAGACAGCACAGCAGGGCCGTCTTTAATATTGATTGGACCCTGGGCAAAAATTTTCTTGGGCCACCCCATGCAGTTTCACTCTCCACCTGCTCTGAGACATACAATAAATAGCAGCTAGACTCAAAATCAATTTACTGTAACAGATCAGGCAGCAATTGCGACTGGTTGCCAGCAGTTACAGCATATCATTACTGCTTACTGACTGGTTGCTAGAGGTTACAGCACACATTATGGCTCACTGATTAGTTGCTAGAGCTAACAGCACATCATCTCCTGACTGCAGGGGAGCATGATATACATATGAATGCCGCCTTTATTTACATATCAATGCCACAGACCGCAGCTATTTACTTAGTAATGCCGCCACTATTTACATATGCTGGTTATTTACATGTAAACACAGGGTCTGCAGGTGAGTCATCTGTACACAACAATAGGGCAGCATTAGTAACAGCACTTCACACTGAGATATTGGGACACAGCACAGGACTATACCTTCAAGGGACAAGGGAATTTAAACTGGGATAGTTGGCAAGTATGAGGCAGCTGCTTTGGGCCCCACAACAATGACAGGGCCCAGGGCAGCTGCTCCCTTTGCCCTGCCTTAAAGACGGCCCTGCTCTCCAAGGTGATCTAATTTTGCCACAATGTTTTGGAAATGAAGAAACATGCTGGAATTGAGAGGGTTAAAACATGACAATGGCGCACTAGATAAAAGGATATCCTCCAAAAATAATCCATACACATCCACTATTTAATAGGCCTGTAATCACATTTTCAGCAATTGTTTCTCATTGTGTTTTTCTGCCTCCTTGTAACTTCCTCTGTGAGCTCATGAACCTATCCTTGTCCCTCTCCCTTTCATTTGTTTGGAATAGGCAGAGCATGTTAGTTGTGGCTATGTGCACTGCTCTATGCACACTACAAATCCCATAGTCCAACCATTCTCAACCAGGGTTCTGTGGAACCCTAGGGTTCCTCTAAAGGTTGCTAGGGGTTCCTTGAGCTGTGGCCGATTGACCTCCTATCTTAAGGTGTCTGCATAGTTCTGGGGTCAATGCCACTTGGTAGAGCCAGTTGCATGAAGCCAACAATCTTTTAAGCCATCCGTAGGGATTGCATTTTGACCACCACTGTAAGGGCTGCCTCATTCCACATGACCACAAATGTAAGAGGAATTTTTTTTCACTGACCACCAATAAATTGGTTTTAGTAAGGGTTCTTTAAGACTAGAAAATGATTTCAAGGGTTCCTCTGGGGTAAAAAGGTTGAAAAAGACTGCCATAGTCCATCTCAGGAGCGAGCAAGAGAGGGTGGCTATGTTCCTACATAGAATGGGACCATGGAGAATGAACGTATCCACCCTCTAACAGGAAGTCAGATCACAGCAGCAAAAGAAGGAATTTGCAGATTTGGAGGAGGCTGAGAATAGTAGAAGGCACTTTTTTGAGTTAAGAATACATGATTGAATAGATTTTTTTTTAAACCAGAGTATAGTGTCACCTCCAAAAACAGGTCACGTAGAGAGACACTATGGAGATCAGGTCTATAGGGAGGGGGGGGGTAAAGGGTTAAAAACCGCTGCTTATGCCGTGATTGTACAGTGTTTGGGAACTATTGAATGGCACGGAACATTCACATTCAGGAAATACTTCATATGAGCATGCATGGGTGAACGCTGATGCACAGAAGCGTCATTACACGGATATGAGCATATTTAGCTATTCCATTATATGGTTGGCTGTACACGCCACCTCCCAGGAATGGGAGGAAGCCAGGAAAATTAGCAACACTTCCTGTCTATTTGAAACAGGAAGCAATAAATATAAATCTGTGTAAATTTCAGATTTTATTGCCGTCTGTATCATCAAGAGGTATGGAACGGGGTATTAGACGCACATTGTTTCCCTCTAGTGAGATTTTCAGTGTACTTCTCCCTTTCTACCAGTAGATGTCACCACATACCCTTAGTTCCTTAACCAATTCAGCCCCGGAAAGGAATTACCCCTAATGATCAGGCTATTTTTTGCGATACGGCACTGCGTCACTTTAACTGTCAATTGCGCGGTCCTGCAACATTGTACCCAAACAAAATTTACGTCCTTTTTTCCCACAAATAGAGCTTTCTTTTGGACACTAACTGACAATATTGAATAGAAAACAATATTTTTTCTTTTTGCCATAAGAAAAAAAATAAAATAAAAAAATGTCTTCATCAGTTTAGGCCAATATGTATTCTTCTACATATTTTTTTGTGAAAAAAATAGCAATAAGCGTATATTGATTTGTTTGAGCAAAAGTTATAGCGTCTACAAAATAGGGGATAGTTTTATGGCTTTTTTAAAATATATTTTATTATATATTTTATTGCGGCGGACAGATCGCACACTATTTGGGACCAGTGACATTATTACAGTGATCAGAGCTAAAAATAGCCACTGATCACTGTATAAATTACACTGGCAGGGAAGGGGTTAATACTATGTTGATCAAGGGGTTCCCTAGGGAGGTGTTTCTAACTGTGGGGGGGAGTGGACTGACAGGGAGTAGAGAGAGATCGCTGTTCCCGATCGCTAGGAACAGACGATCACTCTTTAATCCCCTGACAGAATGGGGATCTATTTGTTTACATTGACAGATCCCAGTTCCGGCTCTCTGTGGAGTGAATGTGGGTGACCGGCGAACATCGCGAGCCGTCGGCCACGCGAATCGCCTCCGGCGGGGCGCGCTCCTGCTATAGCTATTAAACAGACCGACATACAGCTACGGCGATTCGCGCAGCCAAGCCAACCTGTTGCAGTAGAACTGCGGCGGCTGGTCAGCAAGCGGTTAAAGGAGTTGTAAAAGTAGAAAGTTTTTTTTATCCTAATGCATTCTGTGGACTCTCCTCCTGATTGGCTGAGACACAGCAGCAGCGCCATTGGCTCTCGCAGCTGTCAATCAAAGTCAGTTAGCCAATCAGAAAAAAAGGGGCCAGGTCGAGGCTTCATGTCTGAATGGACACACGGAGCTGTGGCTCGGCTTGGGTGGCCCCATAACAAGCTGCTTGCTGTGGGGGCACTCAACAGGAGGGAGGGGCCAGGAGCAGTGAAGAGGGACCCAAGAAGAGGAGGATCCGGGCTGCTCTGTGCAAAACCAACTGCACAGAGGAGGTAAGTATAACATGTTTGTTATTTTTTTTTTTTAAACGAGACTTTACAATCACTTTAACCTCTTCGCGCCAAGCACGCGCAAATATGTGTCTCCGCGGCCGCATATTTGCGTGCATTAGCACTGTGCTGAGAAATCGTGCCTTGCGACGCAGAAATTATTAAAAGAGGGCGCACTGGCCTAGTGCACTATCCAATAAATATTTATTCAAAATAGGTAACAATAAAATCTACTCACACTGACACTCCCAGATGTGAACCACCAGTGTGTGTCAGGGGGGACCTAGCCTAGGTTCCTGCTGGCTGACACGTTTCAAAGGAAAGTCCTTCTTCTTCAGAGCCAAAAACTCCCGACACAATGACTGGCGGCTCACAGAAAGTTTCTGATCATGTGACCGCTGTCACGTGGCCATAAGCCCCGCCTCCCAGCATAGCAAACTCCTTAATGGGCCGAGGGGTTAAAGCGGTTGTATACCCCGCTTGCACATTTTTACCTACAGGTAAGCATATAATAAGGCTTACCTGTAGGTAAAATGAATATCTCCTAAATCTGTACGGTTTAGGGGATATTCACCTTGCATGCAGCCACTAACGTCAGCAGCACATGCACTCTGAAGGTCCGGCGGAGGTCGCCGGACCTTGCGCGGGAGTGTTGTCATTGCAGCTCTGGCCACTCATAGCGCTGGAGCCGCGAACATGGAAGAAACCCCCGAGGACACATGTCAGCTCCCTCTGCGGTGACCGGGGGGTGGTGAGGGCGGTGCGGGCGCTTTCTTCTATGGTAACTATTTCATAATGTAATGAGCCAGTATGCAGCGCATACTAGCTCATTATGCCTTTGCCTTACAGGTTTTTTTTTTTTTGTCAGGGCATACAACCACTTTAAAGTGGTTGTAAATGCATTGAGATAAAAAACCTTCTGTGCCTGGGATCAACCTTAGTACCCAAACCCCCTCCCCCCCCCCCCTGGGCCGTTCCTCACTGTCTGTGTCTATGTATGCAGGCAACAGGGCTCGGTAGTGAGCCTGCACAAGTGCCCCCATAGGAGGCTGCTTCTTATGGGGGCACTGAATAAAGAGCAGCAAGCCAGGAGCGCCAGGGGGACCCGAGAAGAGGAGGATTTGGGCTTCTCTGTGCAAAACCATTGCAAGAAGCAGGTACATATAACATTTTTAAAACAAAGCTTTAGAGCCACTTTAATTTTCTTGAACTGTGTTCAAGAGAAGTACTTCACTTTTGTTCTATCATCTAAGGCAGTGGTCTCCCAACTGTGGCCTGGGGGCCGGACGTGGCCCTTTTCTTCGCATTATCCAGCCCTTGGGGCACTGTTCCTTCACTGACATGACGGTGTTAGTGGGAGGAATAGTGCCCCATTATTGGTGTCAGTGGGAGGAATAGTGCTCCAACAATAGAGCACCATTCCTCCCAATGACTCCAATCATGGGGCACAATTCCTCCCATTGATACCAACAATGGGTTACTATTCCTCTCTGTAATATTAATGATGAGGCATTGTTTATTCCCACTGACTTTGGGACATTTTCTGCTCTCACTGGCCAAAGTTCGGCCCTCCTAAAGTCTGAAGAATAATAAACTGGCCCTTTGTTTAGAAAATTTGGAGACCCACGTTCTAGGCAGAAGTCAGGGTTGGCACCAGTATGTCCTCTGCCATAGAATCCAGGCGCTATCTTGGGGGAGCCTGTGCAGAACAGAACAGAGTTCTCTTGTGATTTGGGAACCATCTTTAAAGCAGAGAGGTCTTATACAGCGCCTTGAAAAAGTATTCATACCCCTTGAAATTTTCCACATTTTGTCATGTTACAAAACAAAAATAAAAGTATGTTATTGGGATTTTATGTAATAGACCAACACAAAGTGACACATAATTGTGAAGCGAAAGGAAAATGGGGATGGGGGATGTCTCTACCAGCTTTGAACATCTAGAGAGTGACATTTGTGCCCATTCTTTGCAAAATAGCCCAAGCTCTGTCAGATTGGATGGAGAGCATCTGTGAACAGCAATTTTCAAGTCTTGCCACAGATTCTCAATTGGATTTGGGTCTGGACTTTAACTGGACCATTCTAACATATGAATATGCTTTGATCTAAACCATTCCATTGTAGCTCTGACTGTATGTTTAGGGTTATTGTTCTGCTGGAAAGTGAACCTCAGCCCCAGTCAAGTATTTTTCAGAATCAAACAGGTTTTCTACCAAGATTGCCCTGTATTTGGCTTCATCCATCTTCCCATCAACTCTGACCAGCTTCCCTGTCCCTGCTGAAGAAAAACATCCCCACAACATGATGCTGCCACCACCATGTTTCACGGTGGGGATGGTGTGTTCAGGATGATGTGCAGTGTTAGTTTTCCACCACACATAGCATTTTGCTTTTAGGCCAGAAAGTTCCATTTTTGTCTCATCTGACCAGAGCACCTTCTTCCACACGTTTGCTGTGTCCCCACATGGCTTCTTGCAAACTGCAAACTGGACTTCTTATGGCTTTCTTTCAACAATGGCTTTCTTCTTGCCACTCTTCCATAAAGGCCAGATTTGTGGAGTGCACGACTAATAGTTGTCCTGTGGACAGATTCTCCCATGTGAGCTGTGGAACTCTGCAGCTCCTCCAGAGTTACCATGGGCCTCTTGGCTGCTTCTCTGATTATTGCTCTCCTTGCCTGGCCTGTCAGTTTAGGTGGACAGCCATATCTTGGTAGTTTTGCAGTTGTGCCATATTCTTTCCATTTTTGGATGATGAATTGAACAGTACTCCGTGAGATATTCAAAGCTTGGGATATTTTTTTTAGAACCTAACCCTGCTTTAAACTTCTCCACAACTTTATCCCTGACCTGTCTGGTGTGTTCCTTGGCCTTCAAGGTGATGTTTGTTCACTAACATTCTCTAACAAACCTCGGAGGGCTTCACAGAAAAGCTGTATTTATACTGAGATTAAATTACACACAGGTGGACTCTATTTACTAATTAGGTGACTTCTGAAGGGAATTGGTTCCACTAGATTTTAATTAGGGGTATCAGAGTAAAGGGGCTGAATACAAACGCACGCCACACTTTTCAGGTCTTTATTTGTAAAAAATTTTAAAAACCATTTATCATTTTCCTTCCACTTCACAATGATATGCCACTTTGTGTTGGTCTATCACATAAAATCCCAATAAAATACAATTACGTTTTTGGTTGTGACATGACAAAATGTGGAAAATTTCAAGGGGTATGAATACTTTTTCAAGGCAATGTATAGCCCCTGCTTTGTCATTTTGGGGAGCCCTACAATGTGGGGAGTGTGAGATGAGGATGGAGATCTGCTTGTAAAGGAGAAATAGGCTGAGCCTAGGGACAGGGTCATGTGGAGAAAGGACAGTCTAAGGACATCCTGGACACCTCCTTTTTGTACCCAGTGATAGGAAGAAGAAATTTCCCTGCTTGTAATTGGCATTCCGGTCTGGCCAGATACTTCATTCCAGTTGGACAGTGGAGCAGATCAGTGACTGGCCACAAGCAAATCTGCTTAAAGAGGCAAGCCTTCAGCAACCTACCATATGTAATTACTGTGTGCCTACACCATAGCCACATGTAAGCCCCACCCTCTGAGATTTCCCCTTTACTTCCTGTCTTGGTGACAGGTGTCAGAGGAAGATAAAAGAAATCTCCTCCATGAAAACACAGATAGCTTATAAAATCTCTTCCCTGCTCCATCCAAAACGAAAGAAAAATGTTTTGTCTGGACCTGGGCTGACTTTAGAGCCTAGCTCTATGTTTAACAATAAAAATCATCATGTTCGGCCCTTCGTTCCCTATTGGACCCCATGGTTTACTATGATAGCCCAGATGTGTATTTTAGTTGACATAGAGCTGTGGCTAGTTTGTATTAGCAGCTCTTTTAATTAATGTATGATTATGTGTATATACAGATCTTTATAGGATTAAATGCTTACAGATTACCACGCATTAGAAACATGTACATGTCTAAATATTTAATCCCTAAAGGAACGTTGCAGTTCTCTTGGCCTAATATATTTTGTTTATTGCTGTTTGAATAAATAGTTAATAGGAAACAGTAAGTTGGACTTAAGTTGAGATTTATCTTCCATTGTGGTTAAAGTGGTGTTCCGGCCGAAATGATACTTTTTAAATAAAAATACCCCTATAGTACACAAGCTTAATGTATTCTAGTAAAGTTAGTCTGTAAACTAAGGTCTGTTTTGTTAGTTTATAGCAGTAGTTTGTTATTTTATAAACTTACAGCAGGCCGTGGCCATCTTAAAGCGGAGTTCCACACAAAAACGGAACTTCCGCTTTTCGGAACCCTCCCCCCCTCCGGTGTCACATTTGGCACCTTTCAGGGGGGAGGGGGGTGCAGATACCTGTCTAAGACAGGTATTTGCACCCACTTCCGGCATAGACTCCCATGGGAGTCTACGCCACTTCCCGTCCCTCTGCGCTGTCTCCTGGGAATCACACAGCTCCCAGGAGAGAGTGGGGACCACTTGGGACACGCAGCGTGACTCGGGCATGTGCAGTAGGGAACCGGGAAGTGAAGCCGCAACGCTTCACTTCCTGATTCCCTCACCTAGGATGGCGGCGGCAGCTGCCGAGAACCGAGCGGGTTCTTGGCGTCCCCTGCCGACATCGCTGGACCCTGGGACAGGTAAGTGGCCATGTATTAAAAGTCAGCAGCTGCAGTATTTGTAGCTGCTGGCTTTTAATTTTTTTTTTTTTTTTGCGGTGTGGGTGGACCCCCGCTTTAAGTGTGGGCATCTGAAGCCAGACTGTATTTCTTCCTGGATCTCATCCTTGCAGATCTCACACATACTCAGTGTAGCACAAGCAGTGTACTAGGTTTCAGGTCAGGTTTCCATAGCAACGGCAGTGTCAGAGGAAGTTGCCGCCCCTTCCTAGAAGGCATTGCAAACAGGAAATGATGCGATAGGCCACGGCCAGGGAGGAGGAAGTGAAAAATGAATACAGCAGATATACAGTAGGTGCTGAGAAAAAAAATAAAAATATGTCCAATTCGTTTACAGTGCACAGTTTAGTGAGGGATGCTGAAGAGTTGTAAAAGTGGGTGGAACTCCACTTTAAGTCATTAAAGTGTTTTAAAAAAATGAAAAGATGAACTAATACCCTACACCCTCTCCACCCCCTGGTCCCCCCACTCTAAAGAACAAGCAGGTTTGATGTTGCATAACCAAACCATTTTTTATTTGATTTTATAGGGAATTTAAAAATATTTATTGTGTGTTTATGGATACACACGATACAATTGATAATGGAATATAAATTACATTCTGCTCTGCTAACCATTCCATTGACTCATTTTCATTTTCTAAGCCCCCAGTCACACTGATGCGACTTGCCACACGATTTGACAGTTCCAAACCACATGATAAGTCGCAGCCCATTGCCGGCAATGGAACCGTTCATATCGGCATGACTCATATCGCAGCCATTATGAAACAGGTTCCTGCACTACTTTTTACTGATTTCATTGCAACTTGCATAGACTTCTGTTAAATTAAGTTGCAAGCCGCAATGAAATCGGCAGTGCAAACTGCACAGCTTTTGAAGTAGCGCGATTTGTAAAGCCGCACTGGGGTGAACCAGGACTAAGTGGCTGATTGTCTAAAGGCACATAGAGGTTGTTTTACTAAAGGCAAGTAGACTGTGCACTTTGTAAAGCGCAATTGCACTCTGCAAGTGCAGTTGCTCCAGAGCTTAGTAAATGAGGTTAAGCTTCTGTAAAGGATACCCAATCACGTGCAAGGAGAATTGCATTTTTGCTTGCATATGATTGGATGATGGAAGTCAGCAGAGCTCTTCCTTATTTACTAAGCTCTGGGGCAATTGCATTTGCAGAGTGCAACTGCACTTTGCAAAGTGCACAGTCTATTTGCCTTTAGTAAATCAACCCCATAGACTCTGCACTTTGCAAGTGCAGTTGCATTCTGTAAGGGTCCTTTCACACTGAGGCGGTTTGCAGGCGCTATTGCGCTAATAATAGCGCCTGCAAACCGACCCGAAAGTGCCGCTGCTTTGATTCCAGTGTGAAAGCCCCGTGGGCTTTCACACTGGAGCGGTGCGCTGGCAGGATGGTAAAAAAAAGTCCTGCTAGCAGCATCTTCGGAGCGGTGAAGGAGCGGAGTGTATACCGCTCCTTTACCGCTCCTGCCCATTGAAATCAATGGGGCGGCGCGGCTATACCGCCGGCAAAGCGCCTCTGCAGAGGCGCTTTACGGGGGTTTTTAACCCTTTCTCGGCTGCTAACGGGGGGTAAAACCACCCCGCTAGCGGCCGCATACCGACTGTAAAGCGCCGCTTACAATAGTGGTGCTTTACCGCGGACGCCGCCCCTGCCCCAGTGTGAAAGGGGCCTTAGGGAATTTGCTCCAGGGTTTATTAAATGAGAGGATGCTCTGCTGACTTCCATCATCCAATCATGTGCAAGCAAAAATGCATTTTTTTTAATTTTCCTTGCATGTGATTGGGTACAAAATAAAATTTACTTTTAATCGTGATATCCTGGAATGTGCTGTTCAAGTTTGGGACACTTAGGTGACAGATCACAGAGGACTTATTACAAAGGTTTGCACCCTTCACTTCCACTCTGCGGATCTCTCATTGACTGTTATGCCAATTAGACAGGCTGTTGTCTGCATTCTGCTGCTTTACTTTTCAGGGCCCAAGTAGATCTATGCATGTGAATTTCTCTTTTTTGTAGCGTTAGGCGGGGGCATTGTCATGCGTCAAAGGGTGTTTGTTTTGGGCAGTGGCATGCATTTTTGCCCCGCGTTGATATGCATTTTAAATTAAATGAGAGTGTATAGGGTTATCGATTGACCAGGGCTTTTTACTACCTGTTGCCAACTCACCAAAACATGTTATTATATGCATAGAAAAACCAGACATGTATTTTTAAGAACGCACTACATGTCATTGAAATTGTGCACATGCATTTCAATATGTTGCAATATATGCGTTAAGATGTATCTTTGTAACTGAGCCCTAAAATTGATCACTGACAGCACACTGACGGGAGGCCATGCCCTCATGTCTCTTCACTTCGCCAATCATGAAATAACTGCTCATTGCTGACATATTGATGAAACAATGACAAAGTTTGTACATGTAAGTAGTACAGATATGTTCATTTAAATCACATTCATGTTTCTAAAGATTTCCGATTCCATCTTGCTCTAGGCTAGACAAATACTAGAGTCAATCTAGGCTGTCATTTCCAGAAGCTCCTGTAGGTGGGGGTGTTGACTTTTTCCATTATAAGGCTGAGGTCATCCCTACAGTAAATTTAGTTTACATAATTTTTAATGATATCCTTTTGAATGTCCTGTTTTCAATTAGCAGAAATGAAAAACAGTTTAATTAAGGTAAAGTAACTGCGTGTTTCTAGAAAACCTCAGACTGTCTGTATGTGAAAAGGACAAGGAGATGCATCAAAGCAAGCTATATATAAATAAAATAAATATACAGCTTTTTATAGTCACACTTCAGCTCCAGAAGATTTTACCCCCTTCATGACCAGGCCATTTTTGCTATTTAGCACTGTGCTACTTTAACTGGTAATTGTGTGGTCATGTAATACTGAATACACACAAAATGGGATTGATTTACTAAAGGCAAATGGACTGTGCACTTTTGCAAGTGTAGTTGCTCCAGAGTTTAGTAAATGAGGTAAAGCTTTACTTTACAAAGAACAGCTTATCACGTGCAAAGAAAATAAAAAAAAAAACTGCATTTTTGCTTGCACATGATGGAAGTCAGCAGTGCTTTCCTTCATTTATAAAGCTCTGGAGCAACTGCACTCGCAAAAGTGCACAGTCTATGTGCCTTTAGTAAATTAACCCCAATGCGTATCTTTTTTTTCAAACAAACAAAGCTTTCTTTTGGTGGTATTTGATCACCACTGGGTTTTTTATTTGTTGTAATATAAATGAAAAAAGACGGAAAATTTAGAAAAAAATATATATATTTTTTAATTTCTGCTATAAAACATATCCAATAAAAAATGTAAAAAAAAATCAAATTTCTTAATATGTTTTGGCTAAAATGTATTCTGCTATGTGTCTTTGATAAAAAATAAAAATCCCAAAAAGTGTATACTGATTTCTTTGATTTTTTTTGCGTGAAAGTTATAGCACCTACAAACTATGGTATAGATACTGAATATTTATATATTTTTTCATACTACTAATGGCAGGGACCAGTGACTTATAATGGGACGGCGTTAGTGCAGTGGGCAATCTGACACTAACTGACGCTGAGGGGGGGGGACTGACTTATTGCCTCTGACATCACCAGTGACATTAATATATTAACTTTAACATTAACTGTCACTGTACTAATAACACTGGCTGGGATTAAATGGGATTAAATGTGTGCCTAGCTATGTGTAAAGTATGCTACTTTTACTAATAGAGTTCTGTGTTTCTCATGTTTTTTTTTGTACAGAGCTCTGTGTTGATTGTGAATACAGAGCTCTGGGCTGTGATTGTACACAATCAATCAGCAGGTCCCAGCTGTCAAGCACAGCGGGCGGCGGCCGGGAAGCGCGCACGCATGCGCCCTAAACCCAGAAGTAAGCAGCAGCGTACGGGTAACTAGGATTCCTCCAGAGGTTGCAAGGGGTTCCTTGAGCTGTGGCTAATTGGCATCCCAACTGATGGAGCGTGCAGAGTTCCAGAGCCAACACCATTTGGCAGAGCCAGCAGCATTGCCAACATCATCATTTTAGCTGTTTGTAAGAATTGCATTCTGACCACCACTGTAAAGGGGGTATTCTTCTTGCTGACCACCAAAGGTTAGGGTTATTTTCCCACTTACCTCTGATGAATTTATTTTAGTAGGGATTCTCTGAGACCTGAAAGTTATTTTAAAAGAGAAGTTTGGAAATCTAAAAAAAAAAAAAAAAAAAATCATACACACTTAGATGGCTGCAGAAGGGATCCTAGCTGCAGCTGTCCCCCCGCTGCCTCTAAGACCAAGAACTGAGTGATAAACCATGGCTTGGTCTTCAGCCTGCAGAGAGCTGGTGACTATTAGTGACCAGTTCTCTGCTCTGCTCCTCAAGCGCTCACTGGAGCGCTGAGCTGTGGGGGGGTGGGGTGGGGAGCGGCTGGCTCAGGCTCTCAGCAGCTCGCTAACAGAGTGAGCCAGCTGACGGTCCATGCTTCTTGGTGGATCCCAACCATATGGTCGGGATATTTTTAGAGCCTTGACGGGGTCACAGGGGTGCAGAACTAACTGCATTCCTGTGACCCATGGGACAATTATAGCCAAAAAAGTTCCTCTGGGGTAAAAAGTTTGAGAAAGTCCGGTTTCAATCATTTTTAAGTGGCAATTATCCATTGCCTGCATAATTGGGTGTGGTAGGGGTGTGTTCGGTGCTTAAATACTATATAATATATTGGGTCCCTCTTTCCCTTTTGCAGAAAATTAGGAGGTATGAAATTACCACTTGCATAAAAAATATTTCCTTGTTACACTGGTCCTAATCTTGGTCATAATACTGTTATATACAAACATAAGTTTATACCCAATGGCGGGACAAGGTCATCTAGAGCCCAGGGCAAACATGCCAAACTGAGCACCGCCCCAAGAAGTATAAGCATTTAGTCAGCAAAAATCTTCCTAAAAAAAAACTGAGCACTAATCTGCATGCTGAGCACTAATCTGCATGCTTAGGGCAAAAATCCACTCCTAGTACAAATTCTCTAACCCTAAAATGTCCCTTCCTAGTACACATCTCCCCCCCACTTCAAATCCCCCCTCCAAGCACAAATTGCCTCCAAAACCCCCCACCTAGCACAAATCTTCTTCCTCCATCCTCTCCCAACACAAATCCCCCTAAATTACCTTAGCACCTCCCCAAATTTAATTACCCCTGCAGCCCCCAAATTCCCCCTCCTAACACAAATCCCCCCCCACCTCACATGATACCACAGTGCCCAGGGCAGGTGTCCCTCCTGCCCACCCCTTGTCCCTGCACAGCTTATACCACATACATTTATTTCTCCCGATGATTAGAAAAATGTGTTGTCGATAATTATACAGGGAATGGCCATCTCTCTACCACCAATATTCACATGTCAACTGTGCCTTATGGTGGTTCCAGCCCAGTATATTAGCATGCTTGCAGTCAAAGCTAGATACCTACCTGCTTTCAGTACCAGCTGGTTTAGCTGTCACTGTCAATCAGATTAAAAAAAAATATTAAGAAAAATACCCTCGCTTTATTCTAAAATTTGCGCAATCGATCCCTCCATCCACACTGAACAATGTGGATAGAGGAATATCCACTGCCAGCTATTGTATTCTGCAGCGGGGACAGCCTGAAAGCCCGAATGTTTGGACGTTAATTTTCCACCTGGTTCAATCAATTTTTCAATTGACTATTGCTGAGTCAAGAGGTGCTTGCAGGGCCACCCAAGGCTTGAATTTCAGCTGATTTAGTAGGAATCAAACAAAATTCTAGCTGTGTATGGCCAACTTAATGAAACTAAAAGCAATCTCAGACAGGGCACTAAAGATCTTTATTTTGCAGGAGGTGATTATTACTTTGTGTGTGTGTACTCTAAAGGCCTGTACACACGATCAGACTTTTTGACAACAAACATGCAAATGAGCTGTTTTGGAGCAACATCCGACCGTGTGTACAAACTTTTTCTGTTTCCATCGGACTTTTGTTGGCTGTGCGAACGGACAAACTTTCTGGCAACAAAAGTCCGATGGAGCTGGTTCTCAGCGACTGGGTACTGTACATCTCGCGCTGGCTGCAATAGGACACATTTTCCTACTGCGGCGAGTGCAAGAGGGAATTCCCCTCTGGGGGCATACCAGGCCCTTAGGTCTGGTATGGATTTTAAGGGGAACCCCCCAAATCCATACCAGACCCCTATCCGAGCACGCAGCAACGTTTTGCATGTAATAGAATTCAATGGACACGCATCCAAAATGCAAGTACCGCGTTTTTACCACGATTTTGCCGCGATTTGCGTTTTGTTTTATTTCTTTTTTTTTACGCTGTATATAGCTGGTTGCTAAGGAAAATCACTGTAAAATCGCAGTAAAAACGTGTGTCCAAAAACGCGGCAAGCACTGCAAAAAGCACTGCAGAAACGCTCAAAAGCAACATGCATAGATAGGCTGTTCAATTAATTAAGGAGGGCTTACCTGATTGGGGGGTAGCCTGTGGCTGGGGTGGGGTCTAGGGCAGTCTAAGGAGGGGTGGCTCAGCCCTGGCGTCCAGTGGAGCTCAACAGATGCAGGAAACAGCTTCCCACCCTATTCTGGTTGGTTTCGTATCAGGAGCATCAAGAGTGAGAATGTCGTGGCGGCTGGGCGGTTGTTGGTCTTTGATGGCAGAAGAAAAGCTAGGATAAGGAAGGGTTCAGGATTTATCGGTGATATGTGTCCTTCTGGTGTATTCCAGTTAACATCGACTTAGCTGGAATATGGTACTGGTTGCACTGCGGTAAGTGAGTTGTCTCTGAGCCGGTGTATTGCGGCTGGAGGCCTATTATGCTAAAAAGGTACCGCAACGCATATTTGGAACATACTGTAATTTCGGGTGCCTTCAAAGACCTACAGGCTTAGTGACTGATGTATTTTCTGTTATAAGGAATGTTTTCTCTCATTTATGTTGAATGAAGCTTATTTGTTATTAAAGGGGCTGCTACAGCTATTTTGGTACTCCATCCATTTTGTGGTCTCCATGGTCTGGGATGAGGATGGAGTATGGGTTTTGGCCTAGCAGCTGTTGTCTAAGGTTGGTGACATCCTTTCTGTACCAGTCATGTTGAAAAACCTTTGTTGATCAGCTGCTGCAGCCACTTATCCGTGAATTCTGACCGACTCCCGTTGTCAGAATACAAAGTCCTAGCCGGGGGGGGGGGGATTCCTCTATCCACTTCGTTTGTGTGGATGGAGGAAACTGTTCATTTTTTCTTTAACCAAGAAAAACCCCTAATCATCAATGGCCAACTTTAGACAACAGATATACAAAAAAAAAGGTTCACTTTAAATGCTCTCCTGCCCTCTGTGTTTTCTTCCGCTGCTGGCCTTCACTCCTCTAGGTTGAATGACACACAGCATTATTTAACCACTTCCTGTCAATGGGGTTTCATCATCACACAGCCATGACACCCAATGGAATCCTGCATAGAGCAGCTATCACATTTTACATGATTTCAACTCACTTACTTTCACAAGGGCGTTTCATGCAAGAACTTGCAGATTTAATTTCAGTTTTTTTATCTGATTATCAGACTGTGAGATTAACACTTTAGCTGATTGGTAAGAGCACAATCACAGTCCATATGAGAAGACTTGCTTTGACAGAGGAACATTAAAGAACAATCACCATATAGAACTACACATTGTTAGTTCATTATCACCCATCAATAAGCATTTCATATACAGTACTAGGGGTGAGCCGAACACCCCTCGTTCGGTTCGCAGCAGAACATGCAAACAGGCAAAAAATTTGTTTGAACGCGTGAACACCATTAAAGTCTATGGGACACGAACATAATAAAATCAAAAGTGCTCATATGCAAGTTATTCCCATAAATAGTGTTTGGGGACCTGGGTCCTGCCCCAGGGGACATGTATCAATGCAAAAAAAGGTTTTAAAAACAGACTTTTTTGGGAGCAGTGAATTTAATAATGCTTAAAGTGAAACAATAAAAATGAAATATTCCTTTAAATATCGTACCTGGGGGTTGTCCTTAGTATGCCTGTAAAGTAGCACATTTTTCCCGTGTTTAGAACAATACCACAGCAAAATGGCATTTCTAAAGGAACAAATGTCAAACCTACTCGCGGCTGTAATGTATTGTCGGGTCCCAGCAATATAGCTGAAAATCATTGAAAAAAAACAACATGGGTTCCCACCCCCCCTCCCCCCAGTCCATTACCAGGCCATTTGGGTATGGTATGGATATTAAGGGGAACCCCGAAACCCAATTTTGAAAAAAAAATGGCGTGGGGGTCCCCAAGGTCCCTAGGCACTATATACTCTGAACAGCAGTATATATACTATACGGCCTGCCCTATATATTCTGCAGAAAATTGGGCCTTAGGTGTTGGTGGTACCAGAGCACTGTAAGCACTCACAGTTACTCTTGGTGGGTGCAGGAAGAGACCTGCTCTGAAATATTATATCAAGAATTGTAATTACATGCCACTGTTAAACAGGGGTAGAAAAATTAGGCCTTGGGTGATGGTGGTGGTGCCACAACACAGTAACCCCTCACAGATACTCTTGTTGGGTGCAGGAACAGGCCCTGCTTTGAAATCAGTGTTAATTTTGGCAGCAGATTTCGATTTAGTTTTAGTCTTAGTCTTAGGACTAAAATGGCATTTTAGTTTTAGTCCCATTTTAGTCTTCTGCAATTGTTTTAGTTTTAGTCGTATTTAGTGGACTAAATCTCCAGTAAACTTTAGCCGACTAAAAGTCCTACCTTTTAGTCGACTAAAATCTCCTCCAGTACATTTTAGTCGACTAAAACTCATTTTAGTCGTCTGAAATTGAACGGGTGTAATTAAATTGTAATGCATTAGTTAACATTTCTCTACAATTTCCAAACTCATTATATACTGCTGGAGTGAAAAATCTCATATATTATTATTTAAGGTATTGAGGTATGAACATGCACTAAAGGCCAGTGTTAATTTTGAAGTCAAATTTCAATTTAGTTTTAGTCTTAGTCTTTTGACTAAAATGCCATTTTAACTTTAGTCCCATTTTAGTCTTTTGACTAAAATGCCATTTATTTTAGTCATCTGGATTGTTTTAGTTTTAGTCGTATTTTACTTGACTAAAATAGTATTCATTTAGTCGACTAAAATGATTTAGTCATTTTAGTCGACAAAATTAACACTGGTTGAAATTTTTTATCAAAGATTGTAATTACATGCCCCTGTTAAACAGGGGCAGAAAAATTGAGCCTTGGGTGGTGGTACCACAACACTGTAACCCCCGCACAGATACTCTTGTTGGGTGCAGGAACGAGCCCTGCTGTGAAATATATCAAAAAGTGTAATTACATGCCCCTGTTAAACAGGGGCAGAGGAATTGGGCCTTGGGTGCTGGTGGTGGTGCCCTAAACCAAAAATATTGTTGGAAGCTAGCATCATCAAGATTGAGGAGGAATAGGATAGTCAGCATAGGCAGTCTTCAAGGGATCCCACATCCATAGCAAATTCAATGTTACATCAGGTGCTTGATAGCTGTTGATCCAAGACTGATTCATTTTTATGAATGTGAGCCTATCAACGGAGTCTGTGGACAGGCGCACTCTTTGATCCGTTACAAACCCTCCAGCAGCACTGAATGTGCGTTCAGAAAGCACGCTGGATGCAGGACAGGCCAGTAGCTCAATTGCATATTGAGCAAGTTCTGGCCAGTGGTCCATCCCCAAGACCCAGTAACCCACTGAATGCTTTGTTGGAAAGATCTCCAAGTCTGCTCTTGCCCCTAGATATTCCTGCACCATGTAATGCAGAAGCTGGCGATGGTTGCTTGAACCGATCAGACCTTGGCGCCGAGGACTGAAAAATTGTTCAAAGGCGTCGATCAGTAGGCCACCTTCCCCACCGCTCTTCCTCTGACTGAATGAAGCCTCGGCAACACGCTGTCCAGCACCAGGAAATTGCAAACTCCCAGGGTCTGGAAATGTGTTGCACAAACCTTTCTTCAAGGCCTCCTGAAGATTTTTCATCCTCTGCTCCCTCTGCGAAGGCGAGATGAGTTCTGCAATCTTACCATTGCAACATGATAAAGAAGGGTTGCCAGGCAGTAATGGTCCCTCTCCTTGATACCACAAATCCTATGGTCCTTTCGCAGGCTTTGCAGAATCAGGGAGGCCATGCAGCGTAAGTTTACAGAGGCATTCGATTCTGAGTCCTCTGGGTCACTAAGGTTCACATGATCTGTAAGGAACCCGCAGGAACACTGTATTAGATATTGTGTACACCGCCTGACGTGTATTAGAAACAGCAACATGGAATTCACTGTAGATATAGGTTACACTGGATGCATAGTATATATATATACACATATATACACTAGCATGACTGTATATATATATATATATATATATATATATATATATATATATATATATCAAATACACTGCCACTAACTGAATAACCTGCCTGCTTAATCTAAATCAAGCTATCTCTCTGTCCACACTAACACTACACACGGCAGTCGTGTAAGCAGCCTTATATAGTGTGGGGCGTGGACTTAGTCCCCCTGAACCATGATTGGACAAAGGCACCCTGCCTTTGGCCAATTATGGCTCTCTTAGCAGAAGGCGCTTTAAATAGCCAAAGCATGCAGGTCAGGTGCATGCTTTGGCCAACCATCATACAGCATTGCGATCTCGCAGTGCATTATGGGGCGTTCCGCGGCGCTCAAATTTGCCACGATTGCCCCATAATGTTCGCTCTTCAGTCACTTCAACCTGAAACACATCTTAATATTTTTCAGGTTGAATAACACAGTATGTTATTCAGCTTATCTTTTCTCTCCATCTTATTGCTCAATTGCAGCAATGTTAGCTGCAGTAATTCAACTCTAATTATTGAAAATGAAAAATCACACTGTCATTCATCATAGCAGGTATGTCGTTAATTGAGCAATTTGCATTATGTGATTTTAAAAACGTAGATTTTAATGGATTTTATTACAAGGAATTCGGATGTTTGATGCCAGTTGCCATGCCAGCATGTATTTGAGCTGATTACTTTGGAGCTGAAGTATGAACAGATATTTAGCCTGTATTTTTACATAGGGATCCCAAAGGATGAGACTCTAATGGCAAGGCCGGTTTTCTGCATAGCTAGGAGAGAGCAATAGAAGGGGTAGGTGACCAGAGAAATAACACATATAGGGGTTGATTTACTAAAGGCAAATATACTGTGCACTTTGAAAAGTGCAGTTGCACTCTGCAAGTGCAGTTGCTCCAGAGCTTAGTAAATGAGCAGAAGCTCTGCTGACTTCCATTATCCATTTATGTGCAAGCAAAAATGCTTTTTTTTTCTTGCATGTGATTGGGTATTCTTTTCAAAGTGAAGCTTTACCTCATCTACTAAGCTGTAGAGCAACTGCGCTTGCAGAGTGCAACTGCACTTTGCAAAGTGCACAGTCTATTTGCCTTTGGTAAATCAACCCCATAGTATCATGGTGCTTACCTCTAATTAAGCATAAAAAAAAAAAAACATTCCCACGTTAAAAGCCGCACTCCCTGCACTGCATGGGTAAAATGCTTGTTAAGTCTAGGAGTAGAGCCCCCATTTCTTGCTCCGGTAGGTATCTACCACGCTGTACAACCGGTCAGCCAAAGCCACTGCTCCACGGCATTCCAGATGTCTGTTGCATTTCTGCATTGCATGTGAGGATGGCAAGAACTTGCCTACAACTATGAGAATGGTAATGAGGAGAAGAGCACCAGAACTTGCCAGAATGAGGAATAAGTTAAATAGTACAGCTTTTTCCTGTATTTCTAGACATAAAGAATAATTCCAGACACGGGTATATTATACAGTTACATTGGTTCAGCTCAGGCCAATATAACTATGTATATACCATACCTGTATATACCATACCTGGCTGATCCCCCTGGAAGCTGGAAATTACATAGATAGACAGTGATCTCCTCTTGCTTCCAATTCTGAGGCAAATTGGTTGCACTCCTGCTTATTAAACACATCTGGAGGATAGCTGCTTGGCACTTTCTGAATGAATGCAAATCATTCTCTGATTGGACGAGATGGGGTGATGACATCATACTCTTCACCTCTTCCAATCAGAGGTAGATTTGCATTCTTTCAAAAAATGCAAGGTTTTCTTTGAATGGCGCTAGTGTTGAGCAGCCAACCTCCTGGATCCACAATGCATCAGGCCAACCACTCACCATCGGACTCAGAAGCAAGTGGGGATCACTGGAGTAGCAGTGTCTACTACAGGGATTTTCAGCTTCCAGGGGCATTGGCCAGGTATGATATATACATATTTACATGTGGCTATGATATCTGATCTAGGGCTACAAAGGTTTGCCATTTCACTGGGGTGGGGGCATGGTTTCCTCCTCAACTGTCCCTCTTTTTGGTCTGAGAAATAGACTACTATAAAAAAAGATACTAGTTTAATACCAAAGTGTTATCCTACATTAACCAGTTCCCAGTGGCTTTGTTATCCTTACTGGACATCATATGACATCCTGTGAGGACGCGCTGAGCGCAGGGCCGCACAGCGGCGCGATCTGTCATCAGTCGTGTCCACGGGACACGGGCAATGACCAGACTACCGGCTCCTTGCCGGTACCACCAATCACAGCAGGTCACATGACAGTTGTACACAATGTATAAATAAATTAAATAATGATATTTGAAGCGCTTCACAATGTGCATAAAAAATGAATATATATGAATAAATATAAATAAATAAATATAAATACTCAAATAAATCCAGCGGTGAATAAAAATTCCTAAAAAATCCAGCAATCAAAATAGTGTAAAATTAAAAAATTAGTGCCACCAAATGTGTAAAAAAATCCACATAAAAAATCAACATAAAAATAAATATATAGGGATGTATCCAGAAGGTTCAATTATACAAGTGTAGAATGCAATTGGTATAAAGCTTTGATCCAGTCCCACTAGCAAAGCTGTTTAAAAACACTTGCTTAATTAAGGTGCTCATTGACATTTATAGTAACAATGTTTCTTTTGCTTCTGTTCACAACCAATGTGAGAATCATAAACAGATCTCATTTGACAGGCAGATAAGAGAAAAAAACAATCATTGTGCAATAGTTAGGATACCAAGGTACACAGGCAAACTTCAATCCACTCACGTGTGCCTTATAATGATAAGGCATATGCAGGTTTTACTATAGCAGTCAGCCGCCTTAGACAGAACTGCTTGTCAAATGAGATCTGTTTATGATTCTCACATTGGTTGTGAACAGAAGCAAAAGAAACATTGTTACTATAAATGTCAATGAGCACCTTAATTAAGCAAGTGTTTTTAAACAGCTTTGCTAGTGGGACCGGATCAAAGCTCTATACCAATCGGATTCTACACTTGTATAATTGAACCTTCTGAATACATCCCTATATATTTATTTTTATGTTGATTTTTTATGTGGATTTTTTTACACATTTGGTGGCACTAATTTTTTAATTTTACACTATTTTGATTGCTGGATTTTTTAGGAATTTTTATTCACCGCTGGATTAATTTGAATATTTATATTTATTTATTTATATTTGTTCATATATATTCATTTTTTATGCACATTGTGAAGCGCTTCAAATATCATTATTTAATCTTTTTAAGTGACTCTGAAAACACTCTCTTTTGATAGCAGCCTCACTTGGTTTTATGTGTAATTATCAGCTATTTAGCATCACAGCGCTTTGTGTTTTATATATATATTTTTTTTGTACACAATGTATGACTTTCTTTCATGCCATCCTTTGTGTACAATTGTGTTGCTAGCTGTGATTGGCGATTTGATCCCATGGTACAGACAGGGCCAATCACAGCCCATCTGAACCAAGTCATTAGCTTTGACCAATCACAGCTAATCAAAACAAAACATACTGAATAATTCAATTTAATTCAGTAAAATGCTTGCTTATAGCAATGTAATTCACTGCTATAAGCAAACATAATATATATATATACAAAAAAAAATCCTGATTACTTCCCCAGAGTAGTACAATGTAAACATTATATTGCTCTGGTCATAGTGTATTAAATTTTCTTTTTTTTTTTTTTTCGTACTGTCACCAGTCAGTGTCCCTGATCACTGCCACACCAGATATATGATGAGGCTGTACTGCTCTGGTGTAGTATGTAAAAAAAAAAGAATTGTAATTTTTTTTATTTTTTTTATTCCTTCATTTTCCAAAAAAAAAAAAAGAAAAAATTACAACTTCAAAAAACACACTATGCCTCTTACTAATAACCTTGGACTGTCTACGTTCTAAAAAGGGGTCATTTGGGATTTATTTCTACTGTCCGGGCATTTATGGGCCTCAAGAAATGAGATTGTCTGTCAGTACATCAGGACTGATCAATTTTCAGATATATATACCATAGTTTGTGGACTCTATAACTTTCCTACAGACTAAATAATATACACTGATTTGGGTTATTTTCACCAAAGAAATGTAGCAGAATACATTTTGGGCTAAATATATAAAGAACAATTATTTTTTTGCAAAATGTTTTAACAGAAACAAAGAAAATGCATTTTTTTTTTCAAAATTTTCAGTCTTTTTTTCATTTAATTGAAGTGGTTAAACCTTTCATTCAGCCTCTAAATTATCATACTTGTTCATTTTAGGAGGAGTATAAAGGTAAAGTAGATGTGAAAACCACTTATTGGTGTAGCACTGTCCCCGTAGGGCTTACTCAATGTTGACTTCATAGGCCTCTCTCTGGTTACCTGCAGCTGGTTGTCAATAGTTCCCACTAAGATGCAGAGGTTCCCCCACTTAGGTGCAGAGGGTTCCCACTTAGGTACAGGGGTTTCCTGCTATGTGGCTGAGGGTTCCTGCTATGCTGCTAGGGATTCCCACTTGGTTGCTTAGGATTTCCCCCTATGTTGCTAGGAGTTCCCGCTGGATTGCTGAGAGCTCCCACTTGTTCCACCCTTACTCCCGCTTGCTCGTTACTCAAAGACCAGTCGAGGTTATTTGGGTTTTTGGATTTTATTTGGAACTTGGATGGGAGAAGGGATGAGTGGGATACTCCAACTGCAACTATTCACAATAGATATGGACAACTCTCACTTGACCTCACCAGTTCATAAGTGGAAGCAGACACACTGCTTTAACCATACACCCACATGTATCTTTAAGGTAAGGGTTAAGGGTTAAGTCTTTTTGCTCTCACTAGCAGCAGACTTGATGCACTAAGTTATCTTCAGGACACTCTCTAGCATCCTCTACTGACACCCATCCACTGACTCTTCTAGCTGAAGGGGGCGACCCTCACTCGACAGGCCCCAAAGACACAGATCTGTACTCACAGTAGGCAGTCTCAGATCCTTCCTGGTGTCTCCCTTCCAGTCAGCTCTGCAGGACCTCTGGGTTCAGCTTCTCTCTCTCTAGGTGCTTGGGATGACCCCCCAGATCTGCACGGCCCCCTCCATGGAGGAGAAGGCAGCCGCCCCTCTCCCTCCTGGGCTCTGTTCCCCGGCTCAACTCACCCTGAGCACACTCTGGCTTTTTATGCAGTATCCCACAATGCAATGCAGCACTTTCCTTCTGCCAATTGCCAGGGCTGTAACAAAACCTGTGCACTCACTTGCCAGGTCCCCTCCCACTGTCCAATATGCCTCCCTATTGGACCAGTGGGGGACAGTCAGAACAAGCTGAGCTGCACCTGAGTACAATGAGCAGACCTAACCAATAGATCCTGCTTCCTGGTAGGCAGAGAGTTTTTCCTAACCATCTTCCTGGTAAGCAGAAAGATCAAAAACGATACTCTCTTCTAGCACCTACCTAGGAGGGTGCTACATTGGTTTTATCAAACCTTAGTTATGTATTCATTCTTTGTGGTTGACTTAACTGGCGGCATGACGGAGATATGTCCTATGTCTATATACCTTATGCTAAATGGTGTTGTCTTCTTCATCATGTAAACGGCAGAATGTAGGAACGGCACAACAAACAATTAGAAGGGGATAGTAAGTATAAATATGACACTGCCAACATCAGTGAAACATTAGAGAATATGGTTGTAGGCCCAAGTATCCAGGGTTGGTAGAGAACCCTGATCCCATCCATCCAAAGTAGTGCTTATTAGTTTTTTACTCCAAGATTTGTTGCTTCATTGCGTCAAGTGTATATTCCATTTTCCTTAAGAAAGGTGGAAGCAAAAAGAAGACAAAATGTAGAACATGCCCATATCACGGTGTCCAATGTAACTGGTAAAAAAACTCAACTAGTAGCATTACTGAAATCCCATATGAATAACCATAGGATACCTTCTGTAAGCATGTACTGTATATACTGTAAACAAAATATAAAACCAGGGCAAGGGTTTCATATACGGTGCTGAAGCAAACTAAATATTATTTGGTAAGGGTTTACATGTACTTTAACTCTTTTCATCCACAGCTTGTGTCCAAAGGTGTCCTACAATGGCAGTGTCCAGTTCACAGCTACTAAATCCATCATAATAGCTGCCACAATGTGAAGAAACAGTGTGTATTTTCCAGCTGGTCTGCTTGAGACATGAAGAGAGAGACGGAAATACCTTAGCCAGCAGCTGGTAAAATCCTCAATATCTCAACGAGGGGACAGGCAGTTCATAATAAACATAGCCTTAAAGATAAAATAACCCTTTATATATTAAAGTACCTCTTTCTTCATGTACAGCCAAGGGTCAGAGTATTCCAGTTTGCTAGTAAAGGGAGTTGGAACGCTCACTCTCCGGCTAGACCTGTGCCTAAGCCAGACCATGAAGCCAGCAGAAGGAAGGGTCTAGGCACTGGAGAACAATTACATTTGTTTCAGGATATAAAGGATCTGGTGAGAACTTCTTCTAAGTGCTATTAAATCAGCATGGGCAGATTTAGATTTGATTATTCATGTAACTAATAATTAGAGTAGTTTCCCAATAATAAATTTGACTTTGGAACCCGAGTTGGATTGACTGGATCAGTCAGTGGTCGTGGATGGGTGTTTGTATGGGCAGATAGGAAGAAATCCCTTCCAATGGGTTGTGCCCAATGGTGGATTGTGGTGATGGACTCTCCTGGGTTTGGGCTGCTACCTCCCCTGTACGGCCTTATGGTCATCATTTCAGCATGTAGACTTGCATAGGAAGGAAGCTACCTCTGCAACTATAGCCAGGACCCTGCCATCCCGCTTCCTTGGAATCTTATGATTAATGTAACCATCATGGGAACCTTTACCATCCAAAAGTACACAGCAACAGCCCTGAAGAAGGGGGAGTCCTTTCCCCCGAAACACGTTGGCTTGATGTACGTTAATACTTTTAATAAACTGTGAACAATACTATAGAACAGGGGTCTTCAAACTATGGCCCTCCAGTTGTTCAGAAACTACAATTCCCATCATGCCTAGACATGTCTGTGAATATCAGAGTTTTACAATGCCCTAATATATATAGAATAGCTCAATTCTAGTGAGGAATTGGAGAAATCACCCACATTCCTAATAAAGCATACAAATAGCAAAACAAAAACCCTATGGCAAGACTTTGAAAGGTGATGACTCCAAAAATTGCACACAAAAGAAGTATAACATTTATAAGAATTTAATAATACAAAATTTCTAAAAAGATAGATACATGGAAAGTTTTTATCACAGATTGACAAGTTCAATATAGTATAACCACATGAGATCATACAAAACCACTTTGTTTACATCACTCTTGTGCAAATGTACAGAGGGAAAATCTACGCGTTTCAAGATTATGCGTCATTCCTCTTCATCAGGAGCAAGTGGTATAAGAGTTTTTGTTATCACTTTCTCCTGATGAAGAGGAATGACGCATAATCTTGAAACGCGTAGAGTTTGACTCTGTACATTTGCACAAGAGTGATGTAAGCTAAGTGGTTTTGTATGATCTCATGTGGTTATACTATATTGAACTTGTCAATCTGTGATACAAACTTTCCATGTATTTCCATGTAATTTTGTATTATTAAATTCATATAAATTTTATACTTCTTTTGTGTGCATACACAATTTTTGGAGTCATCACCTTTCAAAGTCCCGCCAGAGGGTTTTTGTTTTGCTATTTGTATACAATGCCCTAACAGGACGTGTAGTTCCTCAACAGCTGGAGGGCCGTAGTTTGAAAATCCCTGCTATAGAAGTTGCATTTCTCTGGACACCGAGCAGTCCTTCCTCCCTATCCAATTGATGAATTTGAAGAAACTGTAGGCTGCAATAGGGCCTTTCTTAGTGAACATACATATTACTGCACCTCTGAATTGTTCTCTAAGTAATAAATACATGAGACTTGCTGACTGGATCATCCAGAGACTATGGTAGCAAAATGGTGCGACCTTTATTACAAGATTCAAGTCAACCAATCAGTTTTCCCCACCATCAAATGATCAGCTAGAGGCTCCATACCTGAAAAAGTTCTAAGGTGTCCATAGACATTTAGGACTTCAAATGTTCCTGTCCAATGTTTTTATTGGGAAAAAAAACAGTATGTAATAGCCATTATTAAAATAAAACAAATAACATATTCAGTTAAATGATTAATTTAGGCACTAAGGCTTATGTTGCAGGTACATACAGGAGCCAATAAAAGTAGCGCCTAAGGAAAAGAGTGAGTATATCAGGAATATCAAATGTACTCTGGCGACATGAATTATTCTTCTGTGGATATGACTCATTATAGACTTGGGCATTGCGCACAATTATAGAGCATTATGGCGGTGACCCAAATGTAACTTACACAAGGAAGAGATAGGGTGGAGAATGGTGGAAAAAGCAACTTTTTATAACACTCTGCAGATTGGGTCAGTGGGTCTACTTTAAGAAGGTGTTTATCAAAATGTGTAGGCTTTAGATACAGTAGGTAGGCCTTAAAGAGGAGTCACCCTCCCCCCCCAAAAAAAAAGCAAAATTAAAAGTCAGCAGCTGCAAATGTGGTATTAAGTGTAAAGTGCGCTGTCAAAACTAAGTGTAAAAATTCATAGAATTATATACAAATACCAAATGTGTGTAAACAATTGATACAAAATGACAAAAAAAACTTGAAACAAACCAGTGTAACAAAGCCTGAAAAAGCTGTCCTGAAATGAAAGAAAAAAATGTATTGGTGCAAAAAACCTCTAATAAGTTAGTTCAAAATGTTGATTATGTTAAAAATCACCTTAACAACAATAAAATATGTGCATAAAAAATTAGTCCATCTGTGAATCAACTGCTAGATCCAATGAAAATGTCCATCCAAAACAATACAATAGTAAAGGTTCAGTGCAAACATATCCAAAAATACTTCACCACCATGCTGAGGAATAAATAGATGGTAGCTTACCAGATCCGAAGATCCTAAAAGGATCTATATACGCGTGTCTCCACACTGGGAAATCAGCTGTTTGTTTCAAGTTTTTTGTCATTTTGTATCAATTGTTTACACACATTTGGTAATTCAGTTTTGACAGCGCACGTTACACTTAATACCACATTTACCACATCCCACCAATCCAGGGATTTTTTTCAGTGTTGCAGCCTTTCATTATATTGGCCAAGCGCACCCTTTTTTAGTAACTGCTACAAATACTGTAGCTGCTGACTTTTACTATTGGGGTACTTACCTGTTCAGGCATCCAGCAGCGTCCTCACCCAAGCCGATTCTTGAATCGACTCTCTGGTGCTGCCACCGCCATCTTGGCTAAGGGGAAACTTGCGGCTTCACAGCCGGTTTCCTACTGCGCACACGCAAATCGTGCTGCGCTATCTTAATGGGCTGCTGTGAGGGGGAAGGAGGAGGGGCAGAACTCTTCCAGCTCACTTCACCGTGGCTAACTGAGCCGGAAGTAGGTACCTGTCAAATCTAGGTAACCCCCCAAGGTGCCAAATTTGGCAAATGAGGGGGGGAAGGAGGCAGACAAGCGGAGCTTCCCCTTTTGGGTAGAGATCCACTTTAAGTAGTAGGTAGATAAAGAATTCAAAAGTTGTTTCAAGTGAACTAATACCGCTACAATCACCTCAAATAATCTGATTGAAATTTTTGTGATGTGAGCAGCATTCCTTGCACTTGCCGACCAGCTGCTGCAGTTTTACTGCGGCGGAATGGCACGGCTGAGCGAAACGTTATGTTACGTCGCTTCGCCCTGTGGCCACTAGGGGCGCGTGCACGCCGCCGGGGGCACTCGTGCGCGCACGCTGCTCGCCCCCGGAGCGAGTGCCCGGCGGGCGCGCCCACCTCCCGCGAATGCTCGTGACACAGTGAGAACTGGAAACTGTGTATGTAAACACACAGATCCCGGTTCTCTGAGGGGAGAAGAGACTGACCGTGTGTTCATACAAAGTATGGACAGCGATCTGTCATCTCCCCTAGACAGTCCCATCCCCCCTTCAGTTAGAACACACACTAGGGAACACATTTAACCCCTTGATCTCCCCCTAGTGTTAACCCCTTCCCTGCCAGTGACATTTATACAGTAATCAGTGAATTTTTATAGCACTGATCGCTGTATAAATGCCAACGGTCCCAAAAATGTGTCAAAAGTATCTGATGTGTCCGCCATAATGTCACAGTCCCGATTAAAATCGCAGATCGCCGCCATTACTAGTAAAAAAAAAAATAATAAAAATGCTATAAATCTATCCCCTATTTTGTAGACGCTATAACTTTTGCACAAACCAATCAATATACGCTTATTGCGATTTTTTTTTTACCAAAAATATGTAGCAGAATACATATCGGCCTAAACTGAGAAAAAAATAGCTTTTTTTAAAAAAAAATTGGGGATATTTATTATAGCAAAAAGTACAAAATATTGTGTTTTTTTTTAAATTGTCGCTCTTTTTTTGTTATAGCGCAAAAAATAAAAAACGCAGAGATGATCAAATACCACCAAAAGAAAGGTCTATTTGTGGGAAAAAAGAAAAAAGAACGTCGATTTTGTTTGAGTGTAACGTCACACGACCGCGCAATTGTCAGTTAAAGTGAAGCAGTGCCGAATTGCGCAATTGTCAGTTAAAGTGAAGCAGTGCCGAATCGCAAAAAATGGCCTGTTCATCCAGCAACCAAATCTTCCAGGGCTGAAGCGGTTAACACCGCCACCATTTTCACGTAGCCTCATAGAGAGTCTGCTGTTTTTAAGCACATTATACCTGACCTATAGACTTGCATTAAGAGATAGCAATGGTAAACCACAACCATAGAGGAGGACTGCTAAGAAGGAAGCAAAGTCTGCATAGGCAATATGCCAATATTGATGCAGTCATGTATATTTACTATCTATACTTAAAGCAGAGCTCCATTTGTAAAAAAAAAAAATAAAGTCAGCAGCTACAAATACTGTAGCTGCTGACTTTTAATATAAGGACACTTACAGTACCTGTCTAGGGATCCCACGATGTCGGCACCCCAAGCCAATTCGTCCATCGGCTTTGGGTGCAGGCGCTGGCATTGAAAGTAAGCCAGTTTCCTACTGCGTATGCGCAAGTTGTGCCGCGCTTTCTGAATGGTCCCGACGTATTCTGGGACACACACAGGTCCCCAGAAGGCAGTGGGGGGAAGAAGGAGGGGCCGGGTATGTTGTAGATCGCCGTGCGGCGATCTTACCCGTAAGTGGGAACGGGTACCTGTCAAAACGTGGCAGTGGAAGGGGGGGGTGGAGCTCCGCTTTAAAGCAATATTACAGAGTTACTAAACCCAGGACCCTGCATTCATTATATCTGGTCTCCCATGGTACACAGAACATGGAAATGTAATTATTTTTGTAAAACTGCTAAATACCTTTTCTCATCAGCGGTATACAGCAGTCTTGTGATTTCTATCAGTGTCTGCTTAAAGCTTGTAGGAGGAGTTTTCATTCTTCTGTGATTGTCCTATGAGGCTGCATGGCCCTGACCCTCTGTCTGGACAGTGCTGATTGGCCCTGTGCTAATCACATAAACCCTCCCAAGAAAAAAAAAACCTCTCTAGCAATACACACCAAACTCCAAACTCCATTCTTATGGAATTCTGTCTCTGACTTATCAGGAATTCTTAAGCTGGCCATACATTCTACAATTTTCTTGTTCAATTTCCTTTAGATTTACCTTCAACTATGTAGTGTGAGGGCCTACCAGATTGCATACAATTTGAAAGTGTTTAGATCTGACCTCATATTATATGGTATTGGTAAATCTAAAGGAAATTTGTACAAGAAAACCGTATAATATTTGGCCAGCCTTTGATGTGATGGCTGCATTCGTTTTTTTTTTTTTTTTTAGGCTGCTTTCTTTCTATTTCCATTCAGCCAGCAAGTCTGTTATTTTTTACAAGCTCTCCAGCAGAATATAGCAGTTTACATGGATGAGACAAACCACTTAACACTGGCAGGGGTGGTTAAAATAATCAACTTTTGTTTATTCATGTAAAATCTTTATCCTAAAAGGAAAAAAAACACTGTAACTGCTTATCAAGTGCGTGCCAGAGTTTGACTTCCATTTTGTTAGTGTATCTAAATCTGATAATACATTTAACACCCCCCCGACTGACAATCTTTCTGTCTGCTGTGCCTCCTGTGCTCATTCCTTCAGAGTTGTGTCTCACTAATATAGGAGGTGTGTTACTGGCCAGATCACCAGGTGAAAACAGAGGAAAAAAGGAAAAAAAGGAAAACTAATGCGGTCACCACATCTAATGATTGGCAAGCTGCAATATATACCATTTTTGGTTTTAATACTGCTCTAAAAATAAGGATTCTAAAAAAAGTGGCACTGCCTGTTAACAATAAGCTGGTCACATTATATCCAAGGCTGGGTTCACACCTGTCTGTGTCAGCTTTTGTCCATTTTTTAACATGCATCGTACATGCATTTTTCTTATTGTACTGGAAATCACAGCACATGAAATGCACAAAATATCAGACATGCCTTATTTTTTACGACGAAGCTCAACAAGCATATGTGAACGACCTCATGGGAATCAGTGTATTTTTATGAGACGTGAGTTTTTATGGAATGCAAAATGCAAATAAAAATGTACAGGTGTGAACCAGGCCAAACAAACAAAATGTAAAGACTGTAGTTTAGGAATAAATAAAACATGCATGCACAAAATAAACAAAAAAAAAACAACTTTGTAAAGCACCACTTAATTTAAATAGTAGGTCCCCTGAAAGTCATGGCTCTCTGTTATGTAAATTGTGACGGGCGTCTGTAGTAACTGGTTTTGGTCTACCTCTTCCTACCTTCTCTGCCTGAGGGTCCATGCAAACTGGTCTCAAAAAACATTGCTTCTTCAGGTGTTTTGTGTTTTGCTTGTAGAAGCAGCTCAATGTTATCCTATGTGTTCATGCACATTAGGATAATCAATTATTCTAGCGATCAAAAGGGTAGTCACCAGACCAGGACAATGTGTGTGGCCTATATTTCCTCTGGAACAATGCTTAAGTGAAACTGAGGAAGGGGGTGCATCCACGAAACGCGTCGAGATCCCTAACAGTCTGGTCACTCTTTGCCACACTGGATGGCCGTCAGAGATTTTTGTTATGCATGTTACTGCTGTCCTTTGGCAGTATTCAATCGGCTATTTGAGTTTTTCTTTTCTAGTAAATCTCGGGTAATGCACTAGGCGTTTTTGCCCCCTGTGTGTTCTTATGCACATTACAATGTTTATAGACATATTTTAAGCTCAGCATTTAGAGGTATGTAGGCAGGTGCAGTCTACCTTCTCCTCTACAGGTGACGATCACCCACAGCGGCCGTGCAGCTGATGATAAAGTCAACCTGAACATAATTCCATAATGCTTTCCTGAGTCACTGAGGAAGATATCTGATTTGATGCTGCTGCCCCATGTGACTCTGGCAGCCATCTTGGGTCAGACAGAGCCTATTAACCACATCCCGCCCAAGGACATTATATGACGTCCTGGACTTTGAGTTGATATATCTGAATGATGTTTGCAGCTACAGGCATCATTTAGATATCTTTTTCAGTCTGCGATTCCCTGCAAAGTAAAACCATCATAGCAGCTGTTTAGCTGCTTTATTGCTTTTACAGGTGTTGGGAGGGGAAGCCCCCCCCCCCAGTGCTTCTATGGGCTTGCCCGTGCGATCGGGGAGCCAGAAGAGTGAATACGCTGGTGATGGCGGTTTACCATAGAGTTGGCCGTGAACCAGATGGTGCTCAGGCATCTCTATGACCCTCGGAGGCCAGAAGTGGCATCATGACGTCAGTTCCAGCGCCTGCAGTTGTAAACACTGACTTTTTTTTTTTTTTTTCGCTGGAAACCCTGAGATCAATATTTTTTTGATCTCAGGCTTTCCAGCATAGAGGAGAGATGTGGGGACTTATAGGGCCGTAAAGAGGACCTGCCATGCCCTGTTCCTATTACAAGGGATGTTTATATTCCTTGTCATATAAATAAAAGTGATCAAAAAAGAAAAAAAATGAAAGGGAAAGTGTAAAAAGAAAAAAAGAAATAGAAAATTAAACATTAAATTTTTCTTTTTTAAAGCGCCCCCATCCCCTCATGCTTGCACGCAGAAGCGAACACATATGTAGGTCGTGCCTGCATATATAAACGGCATTCAAACCACACATGTGACGTTTGGAACCATTCCACGAGTGTGCGCAGTTTTAAAGCATGACATGTTAGGTATCTACCGTATTTACTCGGCATAACATCATCTTTCACATTATACAAAAAAAATGGGGTAAATATTGTGTTTTGTTATTTTTTAATTCATGAAAGTGTTTTTTTGTTTCCAAAAAAAAAAAAAAAATAGCATTTGAAAAATTGCTGCGCAAATACCGTGTGACATAAAAAATTGCAACAACTTCCATTTTATTCCCTAGGGTCTCTTTTAAAAATATATATATAATGTTTGGGGGTTCTGAGTAATTTTCTAGCAAAAAAAAATGATTTTTACAGGTAGAAACGGAATGTCAGAACTGGCCAGGTAGTATGGTTGCCACCTCATCCCTTTAAACCCGAACACATATGAATTACACAGGTTCTGAGGCTAACTGAATGCAGATAAGGCGCCAAGTGAGATTATTTCCACCTTAATCAGCCTCAAAACCTGTGTAATTCATATGTGTTCGGGTTTAAAGGGATGAAGTGGCCACCCTACCTGGTAGGGAAGTGATTAAGGCCCTGGCACCCAGGTTGGGAGCCTTTAATGCGAGTGGGTAGAATAGGGAAAGGTACCCTGCATGTTACAGACAGTACTAGTAATAGGGAAAGGTTCCTGACAAGGGGGGAAAGTGTAGGGTCCAACTTCTCTGGGCAACATCCCTCTTGGGCACATGACAGCCATGCCACATTCTGCTCTCTTAACAGATGCTGCCAGTCCACTGAAACATGCTCTCTTCATGTTGCTGGAAACCATGAGTGGACCCAGTTGGGCAGCCTTGCCATCCGGTTTGTTGTGACTGTTGCTGCATTTCCTCAATACAAGTTTTTCATTGCACCCAACTGTGTGAATTATTGCTGCTGTACCACGCTGCACCCTACCTACAGACAAAAAGGATCCTTCTAGTTTGCGTTTTTGAGAGTTTTCTGGCAGAGCAAAACGCTAAACATGCCTAAAGCCTCATACACACGATCGGACTTTCCGACGGGAAATGTTCGAGGACGGGCTGTTGTCGGTAAATCCGACTGTTTGTACACTCCATCGGACAATTGTTGGATGGCAGGTTGTCGGATATTCCGCGGACAAATGTTGGACAACAAATGTTGGATGGCAGGTTTTCACATTTCTGTTGTTGGATTTTCCAAGTGTGTGTACACAAGTCCGTCGGACAAAAGTTCAAAGTACAAACACACATGCTCGGAAGCAAGGAACGAACCAGAAGCGGTCGGTCTTGTAAACTAGGGTTTGTAATGGAGAATTAACATTCGTGACACGGCAAATTATGAAATCTAGAAATGCAGCACACAATTCTCTTCTTCTTTAATGGGATATTAATGAAGCTGCTTTGCTGGTGATACTGATGGAGTTATTGCAAACGAATTTTCAAAGGCTTTTTTTTTCTAGTTATATCAAGAATAATATTATTATGCTTTTTTTTTTTTATTTGGGCAACTTACCACAACACCATTATTATCCCGTAGTTTATAAGATCAAAGATACAACTATGTTGGTGTCCCTTGTCAATTTTACATTGTATTTTTTTAAATGTAACTGCCTGCTCCCAAACTGTCATTTGAAGGAAAACACATAGCCAAGTATTATTCTCCACAATTTTTGTGCATTAAAAAAAGAAAACAAATAAAATTAGACATGTTATCTGCCAATAGAACTTAACCAAAAAGTGCATTCTATGCATCCAAAAATATAGAAAATATACCAAATCAAATCAATTTTCAACCCAAAAATAATGTCAAAGCAATAACTCCAAGGCCAATAATAAATAACACTTTATCTCCTCTGATTCCGCAACATGTCTGGTTGACGAACGGCCGTTCAGAAATGAACTGAAAAGCACGAAATGAAAAGCGCTAAATGAAAAACGCAAAAAGAAAAGCACGAATCAACACTCACCAAACTTCTACTAACAAAAAATTAGCAGAAGGATCCCAAAGAGTGGCGCTAAAGAGCTAAAAAAGTACGTCTAGCACGTCACTACGTTCGTAATTGTTGGCCAACAATTGTGTGGCCGTGTGTATGCAAGACAAGTTTGGGCCATTGCCCTTCGGACAAAAGTCCACGGTTTTGTTGGCCAACAATCTGATCGTGTGTACAAGGCTTTACACTCCTAAACACCTGTACAAAAACGTTCTATATGAGAATCTTTTTCTTTGCCACGGGAACTGGCATTTTTTAAGCCTTAGGATGGCCATAGACTTTTCTTTTTTTTTTCTTTCATTCAGCCTGCAACAAGGTTGATGGGGGAATCCCAACTGCTGTGTTCCGACAGTGGGACCTGTAAGACATTGAATGCGTACAGTAATCCATTGAACGATTTTAGATCCGGCAGTAGAAAAAAATTGGTGATTTACACAGTACAATGAACCAATCTGGAGTCGGTTGAGCTAAGAGATGATTGCTGATTGGTTGCGATGAGATATTGTACAGTGAACATTGCTTTCAGGACTGCGTTACTAAATTAACAAATTAATTTACAGGAAAACTTTTAAGGAATTGACCATCTAGATAATGTGACAGGGGCAGATGTGAGAAGGCTGCATTCGAATGCCCCCAATAATAGGCCGAGTGAACATATGTCCGAGCCGGTACCCCCCGGTGTGTGGCTGGCTTCCTGTTGACAGCTGGCTTTTCCTCTTGCTTGATATTTTAGGAGTTCCTGCTGCCTATCAATCCATTTCCAGGATATGGTGACGTCATGACTGTAACCCGTCAGCTGCTGAATCGCCCTCCTCCCAGTACTGAGGAAGGAGATGGCACAGCTCATGGAAATAGAGAGAAAAAATCAATGACAGCAGTGTAATAGAAATATGTGGATTAGATCATTGTGGTGAAGACAAAACTCAGAAATTTGTTTCCTATTATACAATACAATATTGGTCTTTTTGCAGTGCTAAAAATACGCATTTCTTACTAGAGTGTGACAGCGGATTCCATCCCTGATCCTTTCCCTTCTTTCTTTTAAAGAGACAATAGGAGTGGATTTCCTACCATCCCTTACATGAGATTTAGGGGAGGAGGGGTGAAGCCTCCAGTTCATCATACTGCATCATCCTAGGATGGTCATTCCTGCGTCACACCATTTGATTCATAAAATATATGCAGCTACACGCTATGATCTATCCCCCACATTGAGTCTCTTCCTTGCTAACCACCCCTATAAAACTGAAGTTTAATCTGATTAGATTTTCTCTTCCGTGTTTTTTTTTCTTCCCCCCATAGCAGCACGGTAAGGAAAATTTTAAGTGAATCCTTTCCATTTGCATTACTTACCTTATTTTAGACCTAGTGATGTCATCACTGGGTCTCTGTGCTTCTGCGAGCAGATTATGGCCAGTGACAAGATGACTGATAGGGCACCCTACATTAGGCACCCTCCTAGGGACATAGCAAAACTATGGAGCATCTCCTAAAGTGGTCAGACATAAAATATGAAAGCATATCCCTCTATAGCAGGGTTTCTCAATCAGGGTTCCTCCCATAGGCGTGCGCACAGGGTGTGCCGGGGGTGCCTAGGCACACCCTTATCACCCTGTGTGATGCAGATTCCCCCTGCCGAACCCCCGTGGCAGCTGAGGCTACAGAGAAAGGGACTGGGGAATCTCTGTCCTCAGTTCCTTTCTCTGCTATTTCACCAAAGCCTCTCAATGGGGCTCCTAACAAATTGAGAAAAAATTTAAAAAATATTAAAAATAACAAAAATTATTAAAATAAAAAATATTGTAAAAAAAAATAAAAAATGATTAAAAATAATATTACCGTATACAAAAATAATTTTTAAAAAATTGTAAAAAAAAAATTAAAAAATTATTAAAAATAATATTGTACAAAAATAATTAAAAAAAATATTGTAAAAAAAATTTAAAATAATATTATACAAAAATAATTAAAAAAAATATTGTAAAAAAAATAATAGTAATTAGAAAAAAACCTGACACCATCCACTGCTCTACTGACACCACCCACTGCTCTACCGTGCATGTGTGTTTGAACTTTGGGGTGCACACCTTAATGCAATAGGCTGCGCACACCTATGGTTCCTCCAGAGGTTGCTAGGGGTTCCTTGAGCAATGAGCAGTTTTAACCTCTCAGATAAGTTCCCACTGACACCAATGATCTTTTTGGCTATCTACAAGGAGGTAATTCTTCCCAATGACCATAGTTATAAGGAGCATTCTTCCCTATGACCATCACATTAATTTATCATGAGTTGTAGATAAAATCATTTTTAGCAGGGGTTCCCTGAGGCCAGAAAGTAATTTCAAGGGTTCCTCTGTGTTGAAAAGGTTGAGAAAGGCTGCTCTATAGTGTGTACTTGTCTGAATCCAGATCACTAAGTGTCATTTCTGTCTGCTGCCTTGTTTCTCTGCTATCAGCACGAGTCACATGTGACAAGTTTTCCTGACACCAAGAGAAAAAAGGTGACAGGGGAGGGATCTCCAGAACACAGCCTATGATCGACAGCCTCAGCTCTGTGTCTGTGTGCTGTGTGAAGGGGGTGTGTCCCTTCCCTCCAATCAGGTGTCAGAAATCTCCTCACTGCGCTCTGCAGAGTAACTTCAGCTAACTGCCCCCTTTTTTCTGACTGCTCAGACAGGCTTTATAAATTATGCACTTTGAATGGCTGTAGAAAATAGAAGACTGCAGATAAACAGGTTCCACTTATGTAGGAGGAGTTGTGGCATCCCTGTGAGGCCAGTCACTTAACTGAGTATATGCAAGGGCTTACAACCACTTTAAAGAATGTGGTGTCTGCATGGTACACATTGACATATTAAAGTGCTGTCACAAATCTCCAATTTAAAGTGGCGTTCCACCCAAAAGTGGAGCTTCCGCTTTAAGGACACCTGACATGCCACATTTGGCATGTCATTTTTTTTTTGGGGGGGGGTACCTAGTTTTGACAGGTACCCAGCTCCTACTTCCATTCTGAGTGCCGCGGAACCACGAGCGGAAGTTCTCCTCTCCCCCTCCCTCCCTGCAATCTTCTGGGACACGTCACAGGTCCCAGAAGATTGCCCAGCCATTCAGGATGTGCAGCGCGACTCGCGCATGTGCAGAGTGCACCTGGCTGTGAAGCCGCAAGCTGTCACAGCCGGGTGTCCACACTTGCAATGCCGGCATCGCGGAAAGAAAAGGGAGAGAAGCGAGGCTTCGGGCGGCCGCATCGCTGGACCGTGGGACAGGTGAGTGTCTGTTTATTAAAAACTTTTACAAAAACTGTAGCTGCTGACTTTTAATAAACACAGAAATGGCTGGAACTCCTCTTTCATGAATGAACCTGGAAGTGCTCAACTCTGAGCACTTCTGGATTTGGGACTTCGGAATCCAAGAAATAGTGATCTGATAACATACAGATCGGGGACTTTGTGTCCCTAATCTGCATGGACTAGAGGTAGAGGAGGCATAATGGATAACTGGCACTACCTCCAATATTTTTATATAGGGGGCTTGTCAGCCTGTGTCTCCTAACTTCACTCTGTTATCCAACTGCATCCCATCATCAGTCCCTTCATAGGTATGCGCAGCTTATTGCATTAGGGTGTGCGCCCCAAAGCTCAAACACACACTACTCACTACTACTCACGTCACTCACCATGTTCATTCAGAAAGGGAAGGGGCTTATAAATACATATTTACCGGCCCCTTCCCTCACTCATCCTAAAACATCTCCGCAGCAACAGCCGCAGGAGAGGAGAAGAGGGAAGCCAGAAGTGCTGCAGAGGGAAGGAGTGGGGAGCCAGGGCAGTAGGGGGAATCTGTGCTGCACAGGGTGATTAGGGTGTGCCTGGGCACACCCGGCACACCCTGTGCGCACGCCTATGAGTACCTTCATTTTCCGCCCCTACAGGAGCCTCAGGTGCCTGCTTCCTCAACACATGCTGGGATTGCATCCACTGACCCCTACCTCATCACTGTGTCCTAAAGGGAGGTTGGGGTTGGCGGAAAGAACCATGGCACACAGTGGAAGTGTCAAATTCCGAAGAGACTAATAGGTCGCATTGCTGGAACAGAGGGAAGGTAGGAGACATGGGCCACCAGGGAGTTGAGCATAATACTGCTACTATTGCAATGACCTTTCCATAAGATTTTCTTTAAGCCTGACAGGTTTACTTTTTAGGGTCCATTCATATCATATGCCCATTTTTTTCAACACATGCCAACGCAAGGACCTGTATAAAAACAGGTGTGTGAATAGGAGCAGTTCACACTGGTGTGTTGAGCTTATATGCACTGGTTTGCAGTGGAGAAAGTCCTACTTGCTTTGTGCACTGGTTCAAATCATTTAGTGGAGGGGGGATTATGGTGGGGGTTTGTTCTTCAGGGGTTGGGTTTGGCCCCTTAGTTCCAGTGAAGGGAACTCTTAAGGCATCAGCATACCAAGACATTTTGGATAATTGAATGCTCCCAACTTTGTGGGAACAGTTTGGGATGGCCCCTTCCTGTTCTAACATGACTGCAGACCAGTGCACAAAGCAAGGTCCATAAAGACATGGATGAGCGCCGCAGCTTTGGGGTGAAGGAACTTGACTGACCTGCACAGAGTCCTGACCTCAACCCGATAAAACACCTTTGGGATGAATTAGAGTGGAGACTGCGAGCCAGGCCTGTTGTCACTATCAGGAAACCTGCCCTGAGAAATGTTTAGCTTCCAACTGTCCCTGATTGCAAGGGAGGGACATCAATTTGCATGTAACCATTCAGATGCGTGATTACATGTTAAAAGTGGTGGCGTCAGCTATTTATTTGTACAGCGTTCAAATTTTCTGGGCGCAGCTGCTCGCTAACAGTGTGCCTGCAGGTGAAGTTTCTCATCTGCAGATTCTTGCGGTTGAGAAGCTAATTGAATGAACCCTAATTCTTCATGGTTCTTATAAATGGGGACAAGAATGGGAGGTGTGTCCTTTGCCTTTATACTTTGTACTAGACCAGGGGTCTCAAACTGGTGGCCCTCCAGCTGTTGCAAAACTACAAGTCCCATGAGGCATTGCAAGGCTGACAGTTACAAGCATGACTCCCACAGGCAGAGGCATGATGGGACTTGTAGTTTTGCAACAGCCGGAGGGCCGCCAGTTTGAGACCCCTGTACTAGAAGGTAGCCCTCTTTCTCATTTCATAACATCAGGAGGTATAGAAGTCCATTGCAACCACTGCTGGACTGCATGCATGCAGACATTAGATGCAACAATAGCTGAAAAGAGCATTTTATTAAATGAGCATTTTATTGCAAAAAAAAATAAATCACAGCTCTTTAGCCAACTAAATGTCATTCAGCACACATTACTGCATACAGGGGATATCTCCTAAACCGTTCGGGTTTAGGTGATATCCAGGGTAGCTACAGGTAAGCATTATTATAGGCTTACTTGTAGCAAAAAGTGTGTTGTAAGGGTTTACAACCACTTTAAACCACTTTAAACCACTTAGGTTTCACAGCACTCCCCTTTTTATTATATATATATATTTATTTATTTATTTATTTATAGACTATATTGTCAAAAGTATAGGGACACCTGTCTTTACATGCCCATGAACTTAAATGGCATTCCAGTCTTAGTCCGTAGGTTTCACTACTGAGTTGGCCCACCCTTTGCAGCTATAACAGCTTCAACTCTTCTGGGAAGGCTGTCCACAAGGTTTAGGAGTGTCTATGGGGATGTTTGACCATTCTTCCAGAAGTGCATTTGTGGACGACAAGGCCTGGCTCGCAGTCACCACTCTAATTCATCCCAAAGGTGTTCTATCTGGTTTAGGTCAGGACTCTGTGCAGGCAAGTCAAGTCCCTCAACCATAAACTCGCTCATCCATGTCTTTATGGACCTTGCTTTGTGCACTGGTCCAAATTATTTGGTGGAGGGGGGATTATGGTGTGGAGTTGTTTATCAGGGGTTGGGTTTGGCCCCTTAGTTCCAGTGAAAGGAACTCTTAAGGTGTCAGCAAACCAAGACATTTTGGACAATTTCATGCACCCAACTAGGTGGAAATAGTTTGGGGATGGCCCCTTCCTGTTCCAACATGACTGCGCACCAGTGCACAAAGCAAAGTCCATAAAGACATGGATGAGTGAGTTTGGGGTTGAGGAACTTGATTGGCCTGCACAGAGTCCTGACCTCAACCCGATAGAACACCCTTGGAATGAATTAGAGCGGCCAGACCTTCTCGTCCAACATCAGTACTTACTTCACAAATACGCTTCTGGAAGAATGGTCAAACATTTTCATAGACACACTCCTAAACCTTGTGAACAGCCTTCCCAGAAGAATTGAAGCTGTTATAGCTGCAAAGGGTGGACCAACTCAATATTGAACCCTACGGACTAAGACTGGAATGCAGTAAAGTTCATGTGCGTGCAAAGGCAGGTGTCCCAATACTTTTGGTAATATAGTGTATATATACATTTTTTAAAACATTTTTGTTTTGGTGTTCAGCACCGGTGTAACCCGTGCAATGCGGGGACAAGGATTTCATTTTTTTTTTCTTCCCCTTTAAAATGCTGCCATCCGTGCACATCATACTGCTGCGGGGCTCGGCAGAGGTAATGACGTAAATAACAGTTTTAAAGGAAAATACATTTTTTTTTTCGCCATCTCGTAATATTGCAAATCTGATTTGCATCTTGCCGTACCAACCATGAAAATTAACCCATTAATAGACAGATTTGTGACATTTAAAGGATTACGAAGGGTTGCCAGAAAGGGTTGCTCGGTGCAGCCTGGGGAATGTGATCTGTGCGCGCTCGTGTGTGTGTGTGTGTCAGGGGGGCGGAGCCACAGGGCTGCCCTTGCACCATTGATTCAAATCAGCTTTTAGGGGCTGTGTTTCTCAGCTCAAGTTAGGGAGAGAGTGAGACACAAAACCCCACATGCAATAAAGGGAAAGAGTTCAGAATCTCAGTCATAACAGGAGAATCCTTCTCTCCCCCCCCTCCCTCTCCTCCCTTCTCCTTCTTCTTCTCCTTCCCCCTTCTTGGCGGCAGCTTCTGATGTGAGCCCATTTTTTCCAAATTTGGGATTTGTTGTTTAGAGGGGGGGGGGGAGGGCGAGAAATCACTGCTGGGATCCGGACACAATCTGGAATAGTGGACGGTCCCCGAAAATGTCTGATCCTACGGTGAACGCGCACCTGGAAGGTATTATTTCCGACTTTGAAGGTTGGTAAAAATTCCATTTTTTTTTTTTTGTTACTTATAACAGATGTTTGTTGTGTCATTGAGTGTTTTTATGGTTAGGTGGTTGAGTGTGTGTTTGGATGGGATGGGAGGAACGTAGAGGAGATCCAGTGGAGTCTCCAAGTCCATGGTGATGATCAGAAGCAGCTTATAGGGAGCACATAGGTAGGTCATCAGATAAGAGATCTGTGCTATGGGCAGGAAATAGTGCGTCTGACCAGACACAGGTAATGAGGGAGATAGGGGGGGGGGTGGTGGTAGAGGAGAACAGGCTGAAAATTACTCAGAAAGAACAGAAAAGAATTTTAAAAAAAGATCGGTGACTCATAGCGAGGGGGAGGAAGAATGGAACAGAGAATAGAGACTTGCTACATCTGGATGAAGCTTTAATAGATGGAACGCTACGACCCAGAGAATTAATGATCGCAAAGTGTTTACTGTAAATTTAAATCAAAGTGAGATTTATTGCTCAGTGACGCTGCGATTGATGCGTGAATATATGTGTATAAAGTAAAAACCTGAGCTCGCAAATGTAGAATACATGTTTAACCCCTTCAATACCGGCCACTTTTACCCCCCTTCCTGCCCAGGCCAATTTTCAGCTTTCAGCGCTGGCACACTTTGAATGACAATTGCACGGTCATACTACACTGTACTCAAATGACATTTTTATTACTGTCTTCCCACAAATAGAGCTTTCTTTTGGTGGTATTTAATCAATGCTGGGTTTTTTATTTTTTGCTAAAAAAAAAATAATTTTTTATATAAAAAAAAAAAGTTTTTCTTTTCTGTCAGTAAATAAGTAATTTTTCTACTTCACTGATGTGCGCTGATGAGACAACACTGATAGGCTACACTGATGAGGTGGCACTGATGAGCACTGATATGCTGCACTGATGAGCACTGATAGGTGGCACTGATGAGTACTGATATGTGGCACTGATGAGCACTGATATGCTGCACTGATGAGCACTGATAGGTGGCACTGATGAGCACTGATAGGTGGCACTGATTAGCACTGATAGGTGGCACTAATGAGCACTGATAGGTGGCACTGATATGCAGCACTGATGAGCACTGATATGCAGCACTGATGAGCACTGATAGGTGGCACTGATGAGCACTGATATGCGGCACTGATGGGCACGGATAGGCGGCACCGATGAGCATGCACTGATGAGCACTGAAAGGCAGCACTGACTGGCATTACTGATGGGTACTGATTGGTGGCACTGATGGGAACTGATTGGCGTCACTGATGGGCACTGATTGGTAACACTGATGAGCACTGATTGGCGTCACTGATGGGCACTGCTGGGGCTGCACTGATGATCAGTGCCCTGATTACCTGTACAGGTTTCCCCTGTGAGGAGATGCCGCTGATCAGCTCTCCTTGCCTCACACTGACAAGGAGAGACAATAAACGGCACTTCTGTGTTTATATGTGATCGCCTGTGATTGGACACAGCTGATCACATGGGTAAAGAGCCCCGTCATCTGCTCTTTACTGAGATCAGGGTCGCGCCGTATCAAGGGCGAACAAGAGCGGTGACATTGGCTGCCACTTTCTAATGATTAAGGGAGTTTTCATACTGCTTCCATTGGGAGAATGCGTTAAAAAACGCATATACATTTTTGATGCTTTTCCGGTATATTTACTGGTTGCCTCACTCCAATCATGCACCTGTGGTCATGTGACTCAAAAAATGACCTGTGGACAGGGAAATATTTTATTGCGTTTTTAGCCAGGTAAAAACCCAGCAAAATTGCAGTGTGAATAGGCTCTTACAGCTGGCTCCCCACTGCACATGTGTAAGATCACGAAACGCAAGGAGGATAAGTGATACTGTTTCTTTTGAGTAAAGATCCACTTTATTCATTCACACCAAGCAAGCTACACTGATAGCATGACAGCTGGGAGTCACAGAGGGTTATTTATGAAAGGCAAATCCACTTTGCACTACAAGTGCACTTGGAAGTACAGTCGCTGCAGATCTGAGCGGTAGATCTGAAATAAGTGGAAGCTCTGCTGATTTTATCATCCAATCATGTACAAGCTAAAATGCTGTTTTTTATTTTCCTTGCATGTCCTCCTCAGATCTACAGCGACTTTACTTCCAAGTGCACTTGTAGTGCAAAGTGGATTTGCCTTTCGTAAAAACACTCCACAGCGTTGATGCGTCAATCCCGGCGCTTTTTTTTTAAGGAAGAAACAAGTCACAATGGACACTTCAATACAGTTTTATTCAGTGTAGCAGTGTGCGATGCAGTGGTTTGCGTCAAAACCCGCTGTGCTAAAAGAATTTTAAAAAATGCTGCTAATACCTTTCAAATGTGAACTGACGCCATTGGAAACAAGACCTTGGGGGGGATTTACTAGAACTGGAGCACTCAGAACTTGGTGCAGCTGTGCATAGTAGCCAATCAGCGTCCAACTTCATCTTGTTCAATTAAGCTTTGGCAATGAAACCTGAAAGCTGATTGGTTTCTATGCAGAGCTGCACCAGATTTTGTACTCTCCACTTATAGTAAATAAACCCCATTTGTCTATTAATGTAGGCTGCACTGGAAATAGCTGTCAGCATAGCCCCAACAAGTCTGGTGCGAATGAGCTCTGAAGGCCCATTTAGATCTATTTGCGTTTTTTTTTTTGTAGTATTAGGCAGGTGCATTGTTATGCATCAACATGTTTATTGACGCACGTTGAAACACGTTTTCAATGCATATGAAATTGGAATTTGGAGCGAATAAGGTTAAAAACCTTTGACCAAGGCTTGTTAATACCAGTTCACATTGCATCAAAACGCATGTTTTATGCATTTTGATGTGTTGCCATTGACATCTTTGGGTCTCCCAATACACTAAAATGACAAAAAATGGACATGATGTTTTTTTTTAAATTTGGCAGCTTTGAGGTGGGAACAGACACTATTTTTATTATGGAGAAGTTGAACACTTGTTTGACAGTGTATGTGTGAAAATGAGATGTAGTAAATGGGCCCTGAATCAAATTGGTTATTATAGGATAATACTGACAATTCCCAGGCTTGGTAACTGTGCGATTCCTGTGCGTTCCCCTACTATACTTTTTTACAGCCCGTTCATTTGAATGTGTTGCAAATCACATATGCCACACCAAATCACATTGTACTGTAGTATCATGCGATCTGGTGCCCACGAAAGCACTGCATTTGGATGCCATTAATAATATATTGACATTTTCAGCAGATCGCACAGGCAGTGCATTTTGAACATGGTGCGAAAAGCATGCAAGGAATGCGCCTTTACGGCACCGCGTTCTTGTGTGAACGACCCTAACACATATTGTAAGTACTGTCTGTATTGCTCAGTAGCAGCCAATTACAATGCAGCCAACTTGGATGCAGGTTTGAATCAAATCTAACACATATGCCGCGTACATACGGTCGGATTTTCCGACGGGAAATGTTCGATGGGAGCTTTTTTGTTTCAGAAAATTTGAGATCCAGATCTCAAATTCTGTTTGTCGGAAATTCCGACCATGTGTGGGCTCCATCGGACATTTTCGGTCGGAATTTCCGACAAACAGAATTTGAGATCTGGATCTCAAATTTTCCGACAACAAAATTTGTTGTCGGAAATTCTGATCGTGTGTACATAATTCCGACGCACAAAGTTCCACGCATGCTCGGAATCAAGCAGAAGAGCCGCACTGGCTATTGAATTTCATTTTTCTCGGCTCATCGTACATGTTGTACGTCACCGCATTCTGGACGTTCGCAATTTCCAACAAGATTTGTGTGACCGTGTGTATGCAAGATAAGTTTGAGCTAACATCCGTCGGAAAAAATCCATGGATTTTGTTGTCGGAATGTGCGATCGTGTGTGGCGGCAATATAGAGACATGTTGAGAAATAAGGCCCTATATGAAATGGAATTTACTAACAGGTGGCCCTTGTGTGCCTTTGACTCTGTGACTATTTAAAGTGAGCCTGTCAGGACTGATGTATGGATACTGCCATTGCTGACTTGGTTGAAGATCCACATTCCAGCCCTTTCATCTCCATCCTTGTTTTTGTACCAGACACTGAACCAGAGAACGCGTGTATCAATGAAGTGTCGGAATACCCGATATGTACTACGATTGTCCATCCATGCTGACCAAACTCCCGTTGTGGCTATTATATTCTGATAGCCGATGCTGCCAGCTGTCAGAATACCTAAACAGTACCTGCATCTGATTGGATGCAGGAGCTGTTTGACCAACAATTTTCCAGCTGTCTCCCTTCACTTTTCAATCAAAGGATGTCGGGCAAAAGGTGGCCGGCATGGCCATCCACTAATCGGAATTCGGAAAGGGATGAAATTCGCTCAGCGTATGGCCAGCTTAAGGATGACAGCAGTGGAGCAGTCATATTAAGCTCTTCCTGCTCACCCAGGCATCCCTTTAAATAGTTTGGAGCACTAGGGGGCGTGTGAGAAGGATTGGCGATCATGTGACTACTATCACAGTGGTCACGTGATCGAAAGCCGGTCCTGCTGGCTACTGATCTCTGGCCTGGACTGAGAGCACAGCACCTAAAGAACAGCTGCCCAGCGATCCATATGTGTGGCATGTAGGTGTTAAAGCCCACAATTTTGCCCACGCACATATGTGTCAGGCCAGTGCTTTTTTTCTCAGAGAATAGGTGCAGGAACTCCTACCTTCTAAGTCACTTTGTGTCTCCGCCCCCTACCCACCTCTGAGCACTGGCCCTTGGTTCCATCCCTACTCACCTCTGAGCACTGACCCTTGGTTCCGCCCCTACCCACCTCCGAGCACTGACCCTTGGTTCCGCCCCTACCCACCTCCGAGCACTGACCCTTGGTTCCGCCCCTACCCACCTCCGAGCACTGACCCTTGGTTCCGCCCCTACCCACCTCCAAGCACTGACCCTTGGTTCCCCCCCTACCCACCTCTGAGCACTGACCCTTGGTTGTGCCCCTACCCACCTCTGAGCACTGACCCTTGGTTCCGCCCCATCCCACCTCTGAGCACTGACCCTTGGTTCCCCCCCTACCCACCTCTGAGCACTGACCCTTGGTTCCGCCCCTACCCACCTCTGAGCACTGACCCTTGGTTCCGCCCCTTCCCACCTCTGAGCACTGACCCTTGGTTCCCCCCCTACCCACCTCTTAGCACTGACCCTCTTTTCCGCCCCTACCCACCTCTGAGCACTGACCCTTGGTTTCACCCCTACCCACCTCTGAGCACTGACCCTTGGTTCCGCCCCTACCCACCTCTGAGCACTGACCCTTGGTTCCACCCCTACCCACCTCCGAGCACTGACCCTTGGTTCCACCCCCTACCCACCTCTGAGCACTGACCCTTGGTTCCGCCCCTACCCACCTCTGAGCACTGACCCTTGATTCCACCCCCTACCCAGCTTCCAGTACAGCCCCTTTTAGAGAATATAGAATCAAGTATAATTTTGTAGTGCTAAGTAATTTGCATGGAATTTAGTATTGATGACAAGAAAAACAATAAAATAGATCCCTCACAGTCAGCATCAGAGACCCCCCCAGCAACAATAGACCCCCCAGCAACAACAGATATCCCAACAGCCAGCACCAATAGACTCTACAGCAGGCAGCAACAAAATACCCCTAGACAGTAGATCCCTTCCAGCAACAATTGACCCTCCAGTAACAAAAGATCCCCCACCAGCAACAATAGATTGGCATGCAAAAATAGATCGCCTCCAGCAACAATAGATCCCACAGCAGCCAGCAACAGTAGACCCTCCATCACACCACAGCACCAGTTTCCATTGCATACATTCAGTACTGGAGGTGCCGGAACTGCGTTCCCCGCCTCCATTCCCGCTGAAATAAATAAAGGGATTAAAGTAGGCGTCAATGCTGGCCGCTCCCATTGCTTTCCCAATAAGAAAACTCAGATCATCCCATCATAAATCATCTTCTGATAGATAATCCGGGGATGATTCACCCATTACATTCTACAACAATCTGAAATAGGCAATATGTGTCTAACCAGCTGTCTGGCCATATCCCTTCCCATGTGTTTTAGCAGAATACAAGAGGACTCGTGGTTCTTCTATAACTGAACATTTTAGAAGCCTGATATGATACAGTATGTCCAACCCTACAGAAACCCTACCATAACCTTGTGTCCCTTGTGTCTTCAATATTGAACCCTCTCTTCTTAATTGCACTGTAGACTTTGGAAGACATTTGTTTTTGAGAAAATGTGATATTTTTATTTTCCCTTGGGGTCCCTTCAGCTGAATATTTAGCTGGTCCTTTGTAGTAGTCAAGTGGTGTTTTGTCATATCTTATCCCAGCTGAGAGCACGTCCGAGCCTCTCATGTTTCCTTCTGTCTGTTGCACGTCGTCAGCAGCTGAGCATGTGGTTTGAAAATGTGAAAGATTGAAAAATGGCAAGAACATCAGTTTTCCCCTCTCCTTATTTACCATTAATCTTACCATATAGTTTACTAAACTGAAAATCCTTGCTTATTTTCATGACAATAGCAAATTGCAGGACTCCTATTAACCAGATTTCAGTCTGCAGCAGTCAAGTGGAGGAAAGATGAATTCTGATTGGTTGTTAACTGCCCTTTGTCACTATTGATTGCTTTTTGCAAGAGGTGGAACTAGAGGAGGGCAGCTGTGACAAACGCAGTGGTTGGTGATAAGAGAGATGGAGTTTTATTACCTAGTGTGAAAAAAATGCAAACTGTAAGTGTCTGTAAACCCAAAGAAAAAAATAATTGCCATTGGGGGAGATTTACTAAAACTGGAGCTTACAAAATCTGGCGCAGCTCTGCGCAGAAACCAATCAGCTTCCAAGTTTTATTGTCAAAGCTTAAAGAGTAATGCCGGCCATACACGGTTCAAATTTCAAAAGAATTTTCTTTCGAAAATCGTATCTAAGAATTTTCGTATGAATTTCGCACCATTAGTGGGCTGCAGCAACGGCCGATTTCCGTGCGGCAATCAAATTTGAGGAATCGGACACGTTGGAAATTTTTTGAAAAACGGACAATTTTCTAATCAATGATGGGAGAATCGTGCGAGAAATGTAATATGAAAAGAAAATTTACGGAGAGAAAAGAAGATTCCCGGCCACGAAAATTCTTTTCTGTAGCAACATGCGGTGAAATTGAAGGCTTGGTCGGCCCAATTTCGAAAATCAATGGTGGCATCATCGGATCACAAAAAAAAGAACGAACTTTCTGATTTTGAAAAGAAAATGAGTTCGAAATTTGACCGTGTATGGCCTGCTTTACTCCACTTTTGTTGAAAAATAAAACATTTCCTTCTGGTTGATCTATGTACATTGCAAGGATTTTAACAAACTGTGTTGCAAACGCCTACCTTTTGTCATTTTGAAGGAATAGCTGTTTGTTTGCCTATGTCCATGTGCAAAGTAAGGCTAGCCATACATTATACACTTTTCTTGTACAACTTTCCTTTAGATTTACCAAAACCATATGATATGAGGTCAAACCTAAACACTTTCAATTTGTATGCAGTCAAGCAGGCCCTCGCACTACATAGTTGAAGGTAAATCTACAAAAAATTGAATAAGAAAATTGTATGGTGTATGGCCAGCTTAAATGTGTATGGGAGTGGTTTTATAATTATCAATCAGCTGCTGCACCTGCAGGGCTCTAATGAGGAAAGCTGCAGGCTCTGCGTCCCTGTAGACGTGATTTCCTTTTGAGCGTATCTGACCAAAAATGACATTTTTGTTGCAGAGGATACTCAAAATCCGATTTGTATCTTAGTGCAGACTTCTGGGAAAATCAGTAAGCCAATCACAATAGCATGAAATGACATATCTGGGGGGCGTTATGTACACAATCTGTGTGCAGAAAGCCTCCAGGTAGCCATATTGCATTGTATATTACAGAAAATCACAGAGCTGCAGATTGAATAGGTAAGGTAATTTTTAATAACATTCAGTTACAATATGCAATTGCACCAGCAATCAGAACCAGGTGCACCAGATTCTGAGTAAGGCTTCATTCACAGTTGTGTGACTTGCCTTGCAACTTTGGACATCAAAGTCGCATGAAAAGTCTTTCCCTATGTTTTCCAATAATACCCATTTGTATATGTGCAACTTAAAGTTTCATGCACTACTTTGGTCCGACTTTCATGCAACTTGAGGGCCATAGATTTCAATGTTAACCCTCAAAAGTTGCATGAAAGTGCAACAGTAGTCCATAATCACTGGTCAAAGCCAAAGTCGTATCCAAGTTGCATCCATCCAAAGTTGCATCAAAGATGTACTTCAAAGACGGTGCAACTTTGGAGACATACAAGTGTCAATGGAGCCTAAATCTCTCCCACTGGGTCATTTACATCCAATGATGTGCTGATATTTGTTTTGTCACTTCCTTATTCCATTGCTAAAAAATACTTGTTGATCCTGACAGTTTCATCATTTTTCTGGTTTAGAGTGACAACACTATCCATCACCATCTTGCTATATCACCATTGTCACCCTGGCGTGCCACACGCAGTTTAATGCCCACCATGCCTACACTGTGCACTGTCTGTCCCATACTCAGCTGCCCACACTGTGGCACTCAAATGCAATTGATTGACTGACGGGGCTATTGTAGGGAGTTTCACTATCATCTAAGCACTAGGTAGTCTCATGGCAAGTAGTGAGAGACTACGGTAAGTGAAAACCGGTGACTTAGTGCCACTCACTTGCCTGGCCCTGTAAACCACTCAGTAAAATAAAAAAAGATATAAAATAATTATATATTTATAGCATTTTTTACTTTGTGGATTTAATTGAAATTGCTTCCTTATTTTCTAACCTAGCAATTTATAAGGAGAAAAGAGGCTGGTTTATATATACTTTAAGACCTAAGTATATGGTTAAAGAGGGTCCTCACTACCTCCCTTTATGTCTTTTCTTCCTCTCTTACCTTGACCGCTAGTTGTCCTAAAAAAACATGCTCCGCCGCCATCTGAGTTCTTGCACCCAGCCCCCGGGTGACATTGCCTTGCGCATGACCAGTGTGCTTGACGTTGTTTTGAAGCATCTTGGGATGGTTGACGTAAGCATCCCAGGAGGCTTCAGAAAGAGAGGGGGACATCATTCTTGCCTAGATTACAAAGCTTTAGAAAGGGGGCTGGGACCTGCAGAACAGATATTTCGAAAAAACTTTTTTTATTTCTTTTTTTTTTTTTTTTTTTTATATCTAATTGTGTAACCAGAGAGAAGAGGAGGAAAAATATCTAAAATGCTAAAAGAGGTTGAAGGTCGGCTTTAACAACTTAATTGCACAATTACAATTATGTTAATGTTATAAAACTGTTTTTAGTAACGGCTCATGAAAAAATAAAATGCAAACTAAGGATGGTTTCAAATTTGCTAAAAGTGATTTCTTAGGTACACCAGTGCTGTTTGCTGTGCTATATGCATCCTACGGCCAGGGTCAAAATCCCTAGTTGCCCTCTGTTCTTTGCACTGCCATACTGAATGGGTCTTTGTTAGCAGCTGGAGATTGTGTCCTTAGTAACTGTCAAAAACACTAGAATTCTTACATGGTACTTTGATACATAGAAACATAGAAGAATGATGGAAGAAAAAGACTAAGTGGCCCACCAAGACTGCTCCAATGTTGCCAACCTCCCGCAGCAATTTCTACTGGAAATTTACTGACGGAGCACATTTTTTTACTGACAACCTGACAACCGTCGGGCCTCTTATTAAAAACGAAGACAACCGATATTTAAACAGTATAAACACAATAGGAAAGCACTGACAACACCCATAAAAAGTCATTTGCCTGGTTTACACAGCATGACAAATGATCAGCCCCTGATATTTGCGGACAGTTGTAAAAATTACAGATTTTTACGAACTACCTGTAAATATACTGACGGTTGGCAACCCTGGTCTGCTCCATTTTTACTAATTTATATACAATTATTTCTGAGTATAAATCTACGGACTGGCTGAGTTTCGATCCGTGTTCGGGCAAACTGGTTGGACTGAAGTTGATCTACTGAGCGACTTCAGTCCAACCAGCCTGTTGAAAAATTTCCGACCACTATAGCCGGCAGCACTGATGGGTGTATTCTGATCGTAGGTAAGTCTCCTCAAATGTGTGGATGGGGGAATTGGGACACTTTTTATTCTTCAACCTGCTGGTTGATTGAAAAACTAACATATGATCTGCCTAACTGTTGACTGAGTAAATACCTCTGCTGGAAGTCTTTTCCACGTATTACCTACTCTTTCTGTAGAATAATATTTGTTGCTGAAAAAAAGGGGTTGATTTCTGACTCCCTTTGGGTAAAGCCTTTGGCTTTTTTGGCTTGATTTGTCTTCCCGAAGTCAGAAGACTAACAATAATGCAATTTTATGTGTTATTGGAGGAGTTTGTAGATTGTAGTTACAGAACTACTTGAAACTTAAAGCCAAACTAAACTCTCTCAATCACCATTAACTATTTTTAATCCTTATGCTGCTACCACTAGTAAATAGATAGGAAGGTATTTTATATTTACTTGTTTTAAACTTTTTTTTACATTTCTTTAGTTGCTTCATGGTTTCTGAACTAGGCCAAAGTGGTGTCCTACATTCCAGGAGTCTTCATGGACATTTTTTTTTTTTTAGCGGGTGGGAGGAGAGGCTTTTTCAGCTACGCACACCCTCCTGCCTGCATGCCTGGGCTAAGGGCAGGTGGATTTCAGGAAGTAAATGCTAGATGAATCACCTGCCCTTACTCAAGATGGCCATGGCTAAAAATTGTGTTTTTCAGAGTGATGTCTCCACAAAATAAAGCATGGAGACATGGATGGATGGGTGAGTTTGCTTTGAATATTAATCCCTAGGCGCTGAGCACACACAAATATGCAGCCTCTCAGGGGGCAGGCCTTAGCACTGAGCGGCTGCATATTTGTGTGCAATAGCGCAGATAGAGCTTTGCCAAGAGCGCCCTCCGGGCACAGTTACCAGCGGCTGATGGGGAGCTCCCGATTGCTGTTGCGATCAGTAGATTTCCGATCATGTGACTGATGTGACTGCCAATCATGGCGGTCACATGACCATAAGCACGGCCTCACCTCCCGGCATTCTAAACCTAAATGGCGTCTTCAGTTTGTGGTGCTCAGATACAGTTTAACCACATGCCGACCAGCGTGCGACGATATATGTTGGCACAATGGCACGGCTGGGCAAATGGGCGTACAGGTAAGTCCCCTTTAAATTGTGACATTGTGGCACGTGTCCGCCGCGTGCTCCGTCACCGTGCCCGCGGGTCCCACAGACTCGATGTCCTCCAGGGGCCCGCGTTCGTGTCACGGTGTGGCAGAACTGGGAGATGCCTATGTAAACAAGGCATTTACCTGTTCTGCCTAGCAACATGACAAAGATCTACTGCTCCCTGTTATCGGGAGCAGTGATCTCTGTCATGTTGTAGTGAGCCCATCCCCCCAGAGTTAGAATCACTCCCTAGGACACACTTAACTCCTTAATTGCCCCCTAGTGTTTAACCCCTTCCCTGCCAGTGTCATTTACACAGTAATCTGTGCATTTTTATAGCACTGATCACGGTATACATGACAATGGTCCCAAAATAGTGTCAAATGTGTCCGCCATAATGTCGCAGTCACGATAAAAATCGCAGATCGCGGCCAATACTAATAAAAAAAAACTTTAATAAAAAATGCTATAAATCTATCCCCTATTTGGTAACTTTTGCGCAAACAAATCAATATACGCTTATTGCGATTTTTTTTTTTACCAAAAATATGTAGAAGAATACATATCAGCCTAAACTGAGAAAGAAATGTGTTTTTTTATATATTTTGTGGGGATATTTATTATAGCAAAAAGTAAAAAAATATTGCTTTTTTTTCAAAATTGTCAAAATTTGTTTATAGCGCAAAAAAAAAAAAAAAACCACAGAGGTGATCAAATACCACCAAAAGAAAGCTCTATTTGTGGGAAAAAAAGGACGCCAATTTTGCTTGGGTGCAACGTCGCAATTGTCAGTTAAAGCGACGCAGTGCCGTATCGCAAAAAGTGTTCTGGTCAGGAGGGGGGTAAATCCTTCTGGGGCTGCAGTGGTTAACTAGTCTTGCATGCATGCCAAGTAATGTGTAAGTGTAAAGCCTCATTCACACTTATGAATTGAGTTCTCAGCAGATTCCTGCGGCTGGAATCACAGGTGGTTGTGAACAAATTCGGCTAGGGAGGTTATACAAAGCAATGACAGGCTGACCAGAGCTGCAGATGTCAGCCACTGTTTGCATCCATTGATCCACACTTCCATTGGTTAGGGACAGATGATCAGCCCTGGACATTTACAGATTGCATTCAGGACCAATCATCATGTATTCCTAACCACTGGATCGGATGATACATGCAGATAGCTGCAGCTCCTGTCAGCTTGTCATTGCTTTAATACAGTCTTCCTTGGCGCAGCAGTTTGCAGCCTGCTGTAATCCAGCCGCAAGAATTGGCAGATTTTTACCACTGGAAACTGATGATGGCCCTATTCATAAATATAAATGAGGCCTAACACGTTCAGGTAGTTATTACCTCTTACAAAGATCCCAGCACTCCCCTGGCAATTCCTTCATTTGCATTTCATTCCAAATAAGATGGCACCATCTTTGTTCAGGCATCCTCCAGGCTCAACATCAAGCTTGAGAAATGAGATGCTGGCTCAGAGATAAATCCTGGTTCCTGTGTATTTCTTGGCTGTGCTCACAGATGTCTGATACAAATCAGCCCCCTGCTGCAGCCTATCCTACCTTATGACTTCCCACAAGGTTACGAAGGTTCAGCCTGATCAGCGTAGGAGTGAAGACTGAGGCCATGCTGCTCTGTGCCTGCAGCAGACCGATGACGTAATCTCCGCCTAAGCAAAGTCACTGGACTGGCGATTAAGGACTTTGTTAATGATACAGATAGTTTTTACTATTGCTGTATTAGTATATTGTGACATAGAAGAAATGTATTCATGAAGACTTGTAAGGATGCTGAGAGGCTCACTTTAACCACTTGACCACTGGGCACTTAAACCCCCTTCCTAACCAGACCAATTTTCAGCTTTCAGCGCTCTCACATTTTGAATGACAATTACTCAGTCATGCAACGCTGTACCCATATGACATTTTTGTCCTTTTTTTTCACACAAATAGAGCTTTCTTTTGGTGGTATTTAATCACCGCTGGGTTTTTTTTTTTTTTGCGCTATAAATCAAAAAAGACTGAAAATTCGATTAAAAAAAAAAATTCTTTGTTTCTGTTAAAATTTATTGCAGAGTATTGGCGAGTATTGGTAGAGTATTGGTAGAGTATTGGTAGAGTATTGGTAGAGTATTGGCGAGTATTGGTAGAGTATTGGTAGAGTATTGGCGAGTATTGGTAGAGTATTGGTAGAGTATTGGCGAGTATTGGTAGAGTATTGGCGAGTATTGGTAGAGTATTGGTAGAGTATTGGCGAGTATTGGTAGAGTATTGGCGAGTATTGGTAGAGTATTGGTAGAGTATTGGCGAGTATTGGTAGAGTATTGGCGAGTATTGGTAGAGTATTGGTAGAGTATTGGCGAGTATTGGTAGAGTATTGGTAGAGTATTGGCGAGTATTGGTAGAGTATTGGCGAGTATTGGTAGAGTATTGGTAGAGTATTGGCGAGTATTGGCAGAGTATTGGCGAGTATTGGTAGAGTATTGGCGAGTATTGGCAGAGTATTGGCGAGTATTGGTAGAGTATTGGCAGAGTATTGGCAAAGTATTGGTAGAGTATTGGCGAGTATTGGCAGAGTATTGGCGAGTATTGGCAGAGTTTTGCAGTGTTGCAGAGTATTGGCAGAGTATTGCACAATGTTGCAGAGTATTGCAGAGTATTGCACAGTGTTGCAGAGTATTGCACAGTGTTGCAGAGTATTGCAGAGTATTGCACAGTGTTGCAGAGTATTGCAGAGTATTGCACAGTGTTGCAGAGTATTGCACAGTGTTGCAGAGTATTGCAGAGTATTGCACAGTGTTGCAGAGTATTGCAGAGTATTGCACAGTGTTGCAGTTTTGCAGAGTATTGCAATGTTGCAGAGTATTGCACAGTGTTGCAGAGTATTGCAGAGTATTGCACAGTGTTGCAGAGTATTGCACAGTGTTGCAGAGTATTGCAGAGTATTGCAGAGTATTGCACAGTGTTGCAGTTTTGCAGAGTATTGCAATGTTGCAGAGTATTGCAGTTTTGCAGAGTGTTGCAGAGTATTGATATTGATCAGTGCTGTGAGCACTAAACATCCAGCCCACAGCGCTGCTGTCATCTCTCCCCCTCTCCCCCTCTCCCCTCGCACTGTACCGATCGGTACACAGAGGGGAGGGAGGAACCGGCGTCATGACGTGACGCCGGTTTGTTTACAAGCGATCGCTCCGTCATTTGACGGAACGATCACGTGGTAAACGGCCGCGATCAGCGGCTATTTACCGTGATCCGTGATGCGCCGGGTCCTCCGGACCCGGAGGTCACGGATGTTCCCGGGTGCGCGTGGGAGCAACATTCTGGAATGGCATTCCATGGACGTCCACCCAGAATAAGCCGACCGCGCTGTAGCCTTCTTTCGATTATGGCCCAGTCGGCAAGTGGTTAATAGTGTGGTGTGGAATATTTTATGTAACTGGTTACAGCCAGTCACGGATGTCTTTTCATTCTACAGACTATAACCTTTTTAATCTCTTCTCATTGCATATATATATCTATATGGCAGCAGGATACATAGGCCTTAAAGCCCAGCTGCTGCACATAAGCACCATGGGCCATTCATTAATGTTATGTACACAATGCTCTCTTCTGGCGCTAGGTGGCTGCTAATGATGCGGCTTCTGCACATGCTCACATGAGCTACATCGTCCCTGGTACCCGGTTCCATTCTTGGCATATTACAGAAATGAGCCGTGACTGTGCATTGCCATGGCACATCTGCTCACAGTGTACATAAAAAATAAAAAACAGCTGGGAGCCGGTGTCTTGCCGAATAAGTTCCTTCGGCGGATAGGTTCCCCCCCTGTACTGCGCAGGCGCAGCGCCTGCGCAGTACGTACTACTGTCGGCCGCCGGAGATAGCCGAAGCTCAAAAGCTTCAATCAGCTGTACACGGCGCCTGCGCTCTGGGTCCAGGTTCCTTCCCCTCTATCCAAGTGGACCTAGAGGGGGAATCTAAAAGTGCCGAGCGCAGCGAGGCCGTGCCCGAAGCGTGGCGAGCGAAGCGAGCCCGCGAGGGGCCCTCTTCCAGGCGCCGTGTACAGCTGATTTTCAGCTGTTCCGCTTCGGCTATTTCCGCCGCCTTCTACTGCGCATGCGCAGTAGAGGGGGGAACTAATCCACCGAGCGGAACTTTCTCGGCAGAACACCGGGAGAAAGGGCTTTTGGCAAAACAGACTTTGTATATCTTCTGTTAAAAAAACAAACCTCTAACTCCTACCAGTTGTTTGTTGCTGGACCTTAGTCCTGCTTTAAATACTTTTGTCCCTTACAAGTACTTTTCATCAAGTTACCAGCCTTATTTGGAGGCATAAATAAAGAGCAAAAGAAGAGCTGAGCCTGGAATACTTACAGTGCCTTGAAAAAGTATTCATACCCCTTGAATTTTTCCACATTTTGTCATGTTACAACCAAAAACGTGAATATATTTTATTGGGACTTTATGGGATAGACCAACACAACGTGGCACATAATTGTGAAGTGAAAGTAAAATGATAAATATTTTTCAAAATATTTTACAAATAAATATGTGAAAAGTGTGGTGTACATTTGTCAATACTTTTGCTGCAATTATAGCTGCAAGTCTTTTTGGGGATGTCTCTACCAGCTTTGCACATCTGGAGAGTGAAATTTTTGCCCATTCTTCTTTGCAAAATAGCCCAAGTTCTGTCAGATTGTATGAAGAGCATTTGTGAACAGCAATTTTCAAGTCTTGCCACAGATTCTCAATTGGATTTAGGTCTGGACTTTGACTGGGCCATTCTAACACATGAATATGCTTTGATCTAAACCATTCCATTGTAGCTCTGACTTTATGTTTTGGCTGCTTGTCCTGCTGGAAGGTAAACCTCCGCCCCAGTCGCAAGTCTTTTGCAGACTCTAACAGTTTTTCTTCTAAGATTGCCCTGTATTTGGCTTCATCTAACTTGCCATCAACTCTGACAGCTTCCCTTCCCCTGCTGAAGAAAAGCATCCCTACAACATGATGCTGCCACCACCATGTTTCACGGTGGGGATGGTGTGTTCAGGGTGATGTGCAGTGTTCGTTTTTCCGTCACACATAGCGTTTTGCTTTAGGTCAAAAAGTTCAAGTTTGGTCTCATCTGACCAGAGCACCTTCTTCCACATGTTTGCTGTGTCCCCCACATGGCTTTTCGCAAACTGCAAACAGGACTTCTTATGGCTTTCTCTTAACAATGTTTTTCTTCTTACCACTCCTCCATAAAGGTCTGATTTGTGAAGTGCACGACTAATAGTTGTCTTTGGGCAGATTCTCCCACCTGAGCTGTGGATCTCTGCAGCTCCTCCAGAGTTACCATGGGCCTCTTGGTTGCTTCTCTGATTAATGCTCTCCTTGCCTGGCCTGTCAGTTTAGGTGGTCGGCCATGTCTTGGTAGGTTTGGAGTTGTGCCATACTCTTTCCATTTTCGGATGATGGATTGAACAGTCCACCATGAGATGTTTAAAGCTTGGGATATTTTTTTTAGAACCTAACCCTGCTTTAAACTTCTCCACAACTTTATCCCTGACCTGTCTGGTGTCTTCCTTGGCCTTCATGATGCTGTTTGCTCACAAAGGTTCTCTAACAAACCTCTGAGGGCTTCACAGAACAGCTGTATTTATACTGAGATTAAATTACACAGTTGGACTCTATTTACTAATTATGTGACTTTTGAAGGCAATTGGTTCCACTAGATTTTCGTTAGGATTATCAGAGTAAAGGGGGCTGAATACAAATGAACACCGCAATTTTCAGATATTTACCTCTACAAATGGTGAAAACCATTTATTATTTTTCTTTCCACTTCACAATTATGTGCCACTTTGTGTTCATCTATCACATAAAATCCTAGTAAAATACATTTAGTTTTTGGTTATAAAATTACAAAATGTGGAACATTTCAAGGGGTGTGAATACTTTTTCAAGACACTGCACCTTTCCTGAAAGCTGTACAAGTTCCTTCTATTGCTTCACGTAAGCAAAAGTCGAGGTTTTTGGTCTCATGATCTCTGCTAAGGCTGGATCAACCAGTCTGAACTCAGATTCTTTTCTTTAGCAGAGGTCATGTGACCACATGTCTAAGCTTTAGCCAGTGCAATAAGCACAAGAGGGAGACTGCAGCAGCATTTTCACCTGAAAAGGTTAATATTTCAGCCCTTCCAACTTATTTCGTCCACCCAAGCCAGACTGTTACATAGGTTTATGTTAACAGACTAAAGACCCTTTTAACCAAGGCAGTTAAGTGTTGGGAAATGCTGGATTAACTATAAGAAAGACCACAAAAAGTTTAAAAGTGAAATGGGGCTTTACATCTGTTTAAATGTCCCTCTAGGAAGAGAAAAAAGCTAAAAAAAAAAACATGCACAAAGAACATGAAAGAGATGATTTTAACTTGATCTTTAGCAAGTCAATCCCTTAGTGAATAGAGTTATGGAAGGAAGGAAACAGAAGAAGAACTGGTGATAACACACTTTGTATGCTGAAAGCAAGATGGGAAAATGGAAAATGTTAATTTCTGTAGATAAAACTGATCTAAAGACAAATTATTTGTAAAAAGCCACCCCTATCAAAGCCATATAAATAATTTTATGGAAACATTGAATGTCCAGACAGCGTACTTTTGCTTAAGTGTTCTGAAAAGATAGAACATGGTTACCTTGTCTGGGGTATTTAAGGACAAGTACATATGAAATTACAGGAGATCTGCAAGTAAGTGATAATTAAATTGTCATTCTTTTTTATATTCAGTTAAAGTGAAATTCCAGCAAAAAAACTTATTTAGATTTTGATAGAATGAAGAAGGGTTACAACCTCTAGGATGTCTTTTTTGTAGTTCGTGTCCCTGTTGTCCTTCATTTCCTGTCCAGCAGACACAGCAGGAAGTAAGAAGAAATCTCCCCAAAGTCAGGGGAAATCACTGCTTTTGGCATCTGTCACCACAACGGGTGTCCCCAGAGGGAGATTTGCCATCTCCTCCTGTTCTGGTGACAACTGAATAATGTAAGATTTCCCCTTCATTTCTTTCGCGCAGACAGTGGTCACCTGGCCAGAAAGAGCGAATCCTACATCCAAAATTAGAAACACATTTTGGCTAGTCCGAATATTTGGTAGTTTAGATAGATAAAAAATAAGTTTATCCTTGCCAAAATACTTTATTGTATTATAAGAATTTTTGTCTCCAGTAAAAAAAAAGTAAAACATGGGCACTTACTGCAGAGTTGTACTCTCTGAGCCAGGTTTTGTCAACCTTCTTACTCCTGAGAAACCGTTAATATAATTTATAATGCCCCTTACATCGGTAGTCAGTAGGAAGAATGTTCCTTACATTGGTGGTCAGTGGGAAGAATACCACTTACATTGGTGGTCAGTGGGAAGAATACCACTTACATTGGTGGTCAGTGGGAAGAATACTACTTACATTGGTGGTCAGTGGGAAGAATACCACTTACATTGGTGGTCAGTGGGAAGAATACCACTTACATTGGTGGTCAGTGGGAAGAATACCACTTACATTGGTGGTCAGTGGGAAGAATACCACTTACATTGGTGGTCAGTGGGAAGAATACCACTTACATTGGTGGTCAGTGGGAAGAATACCACTTAACATTGGTGGTCAGTGGGAAGAATACCACTTACATTGGTGGTCAGTGGGAAGAATACAACTTACATTGGTGGTCAGTGGGAAGAATACCACTTACATTGGTGGTCAGTGGGAAGAATACCACTTACATTGGTGGTCAGTGGGAAGAATACCACTTACACTGGTTGTCAATGGAAAGAATACCACTTATTCACTTGGTGTTCAGTGAGAAGATGTCCTTTATATTGGTGGTCAGTGGGAAGAATGCCACTTACATTGGTGGTCAGTGGGAAGATGTCCCTTACAGTGGTGGTCAGAATGCCATCTTTTTAGGCAGTGAAAAAGATTATTGGTGTTATGCTGCTGGCACTACCAAGTAATACTGGAATTGACAGTCCTCTAAGTCTCAACTACATACAGTAATTAAAAAAAAAATAGTGATTCATTCGGGGATGATAAACTGAGAGGAGACGCCAGTATTGTCATTATCATGCAAAACTGAAACAATACAAACTTGGCTTAGGATCAAATCCACCACATCCTCTTCATATATGGTATAAACAATGGGTGAAATTAGTAGTTGGGAACACTCCAGTGACAACCTACTATACTTAACCATATAGCTTATTTTATTCAAAACTATGCAGAAGAAACATATAAAAATACATAAAATGCACACATATTGGCCAAAAATTAAAAGCAGGACAAAGCCTTGGCCCCTTAAACAACTGGGTGTTTAAATATACTATATTACCAAAAGTATTATGAAGCCTGCCTTTACACGCACATGAACTTTGACTATGATCAGAATGATCATTCATAGTCCATTGACACATCCTGCAGCTCAGTAAGGCTCCTTTCACACTGAGGCGCTTTGCAGGCGCTAAAGTGCTAAAAATAGCGCCTGCAAAGCGCCCTGAAAAAGCCGCTCAATGCAATCCAATGTGAAAGCCCCGAGGGCTTTCACACTGGAGCTGTGCGCTTGCAGAGCGGTCTAAAAAGTCCTGCAAGTCGCATCTTTGGAGCGCTGTAGGAGCGGTGTATTTACTGCTCCTAAAGCGCCCCTTCCCATTGAAAACAATGGGGGAGCTCTCCAAACCCGCCTGCAAAGCGCCGCTGCAGCGGTGCTTTGCGGGCGGTTTTAACCCTTTTTCGCCCGCTAGCGGGGGGTAAAAGCTGTCCCGCTAGCGCCGCTAAAACGGCCCTATATTTAGCGCTGCTGTACTGCCAGCGCCAGCGCCCGCACGCCTCAGTGTGAAAGTAGCCTAATTGACAGTATGAAGGTATGGACAGAGCGCTGTAAGAAGCGTCTGCAGAAGCCTGACACTGATTGTGGGTATATTGCTTTGCAGACTCCTGTGTAATTAAATAATAAATGCACCTTTTTTAACCTGCAAAAACATGTGCATTTATTATTTTTAGAAACATGAAACCTGCCACTGTTATTAAAGTGCCTGATATTGATCTGTAATCCTTATTTTTTCTTCCTCGCTTTGGTGGGCCACTGACCTGCAGCAGGTTTTCCATCACTTGATGACTCAATTAGGTCAATCAGGTCAGGTGCTTGTCCTATCCAGTTGTGTTTGGGGAACAGCAAAAATCTCAAGCCTGGGTCCCATGCACCACCTAGCTTTCACTCTTGTGGTATAAATAGATTGATTGGGCTGGTTAGAAAATTCCCAATCATAATTGACTCTGTGACAGGAGTCAATTTGGGTGGGGGGTTTGTGGAACTCAGCTTACCTTGGAGAGCTCTGGAAACTCCATGTCCAGCTTCCCCGGATCCTCTTATGTGTAAATCACCCTGTGTCCATTAGGGGCACAGGGTGCCTGAGAACCCCACTATGATCTGTGCTATGTAGACACACTGTACAGAAGCTTTTGTCAGTGCATGTCTTCTTCTCACTCCCCTTATGATATAAACACAACAAAGTGTTTGCCTGAACCAGAAGCTAATGTTTATGGAACACTTGTGCAGCACATTAACCATAAAGGTAGACATAGATGTGCATCTAAATCTACCTTTCCTCTGAAGCATGATCCGCCCATGGATCACGCTTCAGAGGTAATTGACAGGTGTTGAGGAGGAAGTGTAATGCGCTGTCAAGTTTGTAAAAATAATTCCTGACAGACATAGATCTTTCAATTTACCTAATTGTAAATTAAGTAGATTGTTAATTGCCTGCCATAAATTGTTTTTAAAGGTGATAACGTTGTCAATTGCTTTAGTGAAATGGGTTGGAGGTTATTATTTTGCTGTTTGGTAATCAATTGGGATAATTATTGGAACTGATGGTGATACCGTACAATACCTACTGAAGGTAATTTTTTTATTGTCATACCGGTTGAACCATTGATAGCACCTGTTTTTTAGGAACTTTATTCCTTAATATAGTCTTGGTCTGTGTTGAGGTGCAGGATCCACACCCCTGAATAGGGGTGAGGCGGTGAGCATAAAACAATCATTTTTCCTAATTTTGTCCTTTTAGGATTACCTCTTTAGCTCTCTAAACAGCTTGCCTCAGACTTACCTTTATTCACATTCCCTGCATTTTCCTGTCACTCTGGTATTTCAGAGGAACCCCCAGAAAACACTCCATATGTTCCTTTATGGGACATCCTGTTACCTATTCCTAGATACAGTGCTTGGGCCTTCGCAGCCTTCCCTAAGCCTGAACAACCTTAAGGGAGGAGGAGGAGGATTACATTGTCAACCACGAGTAAACTCCTTACACAGAGCCTATAGAGAGTTCAGTGAAGCCTTGCTAAGTATAAGTGGGTCATGGAGGGGAAGAATAGAGACTTTTAAGGGACATTCAGGGTGGAGCCAGTCACAGTGTCTTTAAGGACTAACTTTTTCCCCATTATATAGATGAATTAGCTGCCATTTTTGGAAGTTGCCTGTTTTGTCTTTTAAAGCTTTAATTTGATAAACGTGAACATCAAATGATTTTCAGTTTGTATGCTAGGCACCGTTGCAATTGAAATGAAAATGGAACATGGAAATGCTCACCATTGTTTTAATTCTGTCCTCGAACCATCACAGCTCAATCCCCTTTTTTATGTCCCGTTGCTTACACAAAATCACATTCTGTTCAATCTTGGTTTAGGCGATATTGGACTTTGTGGGCGGGACAGGATTAGATTGTTGAAATTTATACCATTACAACCCCACAGGTTATGCGGCACAAGTTCTGAGACTATTGTTTCCTGACACTTTATGGTACAATTATCAAGAACTATAAAGCAATACTGCCTGGCCATATTGTACATTTGTATCTCTATTATCATGAATTTGCTTACACTTGTCTTCTCTTGTACTCTTTTATTGAAACTTTTACTTAAAATGATTGTACAGGAAATGTTCGCCACTGTTTCCCTTTGTGTTCGAATGTTGTCATGGTTTTATCCAGCTAAGCAGTCATTCATGTTGTGGCCAGATATCAGCGGTGAGATTTTTCACCAAGTTATCTTCTGCAGGTTGGTCCTCTTTGGCTCATCATTTTAAAGGCTCTCCCAGTGCTAAGTTTATAGCAGTATTCCCTTCATGACAGCAGGCCTAATGTTGACATTCAGAAGTATGGCAGAGCACACCTACACAATTCGCAGGTATTGTTGATTATAGTGATTGGAACATAAAAGAGAATATGACCATTCTCAGGTTGCCCATCATAGAGCTAGTTAGCTGGCTTTGGCTCTTTGCTGTTTCTTGGATTGACTCTACTGGTGACCTGGATTGTCCTGACCTCGCATGAAAGTTGCAGATCTTGGCTGTGAATTTGGATTACTTGTTGGCATTCTCCTCTGATTTCCAAAAGTACTGGCTATACACTTCTGTTATATACTTCTAGTCCTTGCTAGGTTTTAACCCTACTAGATTACTAATCTAGTAGGGTTAAACTGTCAACTCACTGGTTAATTCTCAGTCTCATGTCATCTAATCTCTGGATTGTTGGTCCACCCACTAGCTATAATTTGCCCCTGTGAGCTATAGTAAACCCTCCTTTTTAACCTGGTGAGGACACCTAATTGTACATAATACATCCTTGAAGGTTGGCTGCAAAAACAGTGATGAGATCCTGAGCTGGCACCTCTACATTACTGGAACGTGATCACAGTGTGGCCTATATGCATACAAACAGTAGCTATGTGGGTAAAGAGTATGAAAGATACATCAGTGGATCAGATAATTTTTCAAATGGCGAGCATGATCTGAAGGCTTGCATGGTCTTGCTTGGACCAATGTGACCATGCATATGCCATACCTGTGGGACCCCTCTACATGATGGAAATCACTGTAGCAGACACTGCTATTTCAATGATTGGCACTAGTTTCTGGGTCCCATGCTAACTGCCCTACTGCATTTAGGACACAGGAGGTTGGCAACTCTGCACAAGTTGCCAGCCAGAGAATGCTTTGCGTTTTCTCAATGAATGAAAAGCATTCTCTAATTGGACGAGGTGGAGAAAGGGGGGGGGGGGGTGGCGGTTATGTCACACTCTTCACCTTGTCCAATCAGAGAATGCTTTGCATTTTTTGAGAAAATGCAATGCATTCTCTGATTGGCTGATTGCCAAGTGGTTGACCTCCTGTGTTCACGAAGCAGTAGGACAGCTGTTTGGCATGGCACCCAAAAGCTACTGGAGACCATTGCAGTACTGCTGTCTACTAGAGTGATTTCCAGCATCTAGAAGGATCCCACAGGTATGGTATATGCATAGTTACACTGGACCAATATAGCTATGTAAAAATGTACTGTATTTATAGAGGAGCGGTGTTGGCACCCTAGGACAGAGAGAGATAATTAGCTGGTAGCAATGCTAACTAAAAAACACTCAATAGAGGCATAGAGCGCTAGAATTGATCAGATTCCAAGATTTCTAGCAGGAGAAATCAGTATATTTTATGCACTTATCAAACAGATTTAACTAAATGCTTTCAATGACATATTTAATAGAACAAAATGTAGCAAATAAGAGAAGTTCACAGTTAGGGTGTACATGCATAATAGGGGAAACAAGTGAAGACAATAGGATATGTGATAAAATATCGTTTTTAGTCATGTAGTGCTGCAGCTATTAATTAAAGTAACAGGATGATTCAATATTTCCTTCCCATTCAGCATAAAAACACATCACACAGCCCATAGTAACAGGACAGCTGGTGAGAACGATTGCCCAGTTTGTAGAGAGAACAGACATAAATTAGGAGATATACTTCCTTCTCTCTCATTCCCTTTAGATTGTAAACTCTCACAAGCAGGACCCTCTTTACCCTCATGTCTTGAATTGTATTGTAACGGTGCTGCCTCCTTTTATTGTGTTTAAAGCGCTACATAAATCATGTAAAATAATAATATGAAATACAAAACTATGGTATATACAAGGTACTTAAACTATATGAGATCTATGCATATCCAACTCAAGAGCATAGGTGTAAACTGTCCCGGATTTGCAGGGACAATCCTGCATCTTGGACCTCAGTCTCGATGGTGGAGCTTTAGCGATGATAGTTGCAAGTGGATGCTGCTGTTCAACCACATCAGAGAAGAATATACCTTATATCACCAACACATCTTTATCACCAGTTAATGTTTTTATCATAACAAAGTCATGGTCATAACAGTGGAACTTTTAAGACCATGGCCCCAGCATTATGGCATGTGTGACATCTCCCTGCAATCACTACACATATTGTCAGCTCTTGAAATATTTATATATAGAGATATATATATAGAGAGAGAGAGAGAGAGAGAGAGATAGATAGATAGATAGATAGATAGATAGATAGATAGATAGATAGATAGATAGATAGATAGATAGATAGATAGATAGATAGATAGATAGATATATCTCTCTCTCTATATATATATAGATATATATAGATATATATCTATATATATATATCTATATCTATATATAGATATATATATATATATATATATATATATTATATTATACACACAGAGATTATCTATCTATCTATCTATCTATCTATCTATCTATCTATCTATCTATCTATCTATCTATCTATATCTATATCTATATCTATATCTATAGCTATATATATATACAGTTTAGGGATTTGTAATTTGTAAATGTGTACAACATTGTATATCTAAATGTCATTTGCAAATCTCTTCTCTTCTAAAGGGGTTATTGTGTTTTAGGTAAAAGGCCTGGGAGAATGATACATCTAAGTATAATACAGTTGATAGAAGTAAAGGAAATGGGCAAGAACATATTTTCTGAGTGTTTTGGCAGGCCTACCAAATATGGGACTTTGTCCCTTTGTCAGACCACAGAAAGCTCTATGGAACAGGAAAGGGCAAACGTATGATTGTAACTGGATTCTTGACATTTGCAATATTTACCAAGAAAAAAGAAATTCAGCTTTAGTATTCCGACATAAAGTTCATTGTCTTCTTGAGCACTCATAGATAGTCTTATGTTAGCTCTATGATATGAAGCACACATATAAACAAGTTTTGTCATATTTACGGTTTGTTTTGTACAATGGGGGTTGATTTACTAAACATGGAGAGTACAAAATCTGCTGCAGCTGTGCATGGTAGCCAATCAGCCTCTAACGTCATCTTGTTCAATTAATGCCGGCCATACACGGTTCGAATTTCGTAAGAATTTTCTTTCGAAAATCGTATGAAAGAATTTTCAGCTGAATTTCGCACCTTTAGTGGGCTGCAACAACGGCTGATTTTGATGCGGCAATCAAATTTGAGGACTCAGACATGGACATTTTTAGAAAAACGAACGATTTTCTAATCAATGATGGGAGAATCGTGCAAGAAATGTAATAAGAAAAGAAGATTTACGGAGAGAGAAGAAGATTCCCGGCCAAGAAAATTCTTTTCTGTAGCAACATGCAGTGAAATTGAAGGCTTTGTCAGCCAAATTTTCGAAAATCAATGGTGGCATCATCGGATCACAAAAAAAAAACGAACTTTCTGATTTTGAAAAGAAAATTCGTTCGAAATTCGACCGTGTATGGCCTGCTTAGTTCACAAAAAAACCTGAAAGCTGATTGATTTGCATGCAGAGCTGCACCAGATTTTGCACCCTAGAGTTTTAGTAAATCAACCTCAACCTTTAATGCCCAGCTACAGCAAATATGCACCCATGGCAGCCTGAGGATGAGTGCTGAGGGCGAACCAGCACAATGACCAAGCTGTCACTGACAGCTGTCGGTCACGGCTTTTGAACGGGAGCCATAGTGATGGGCTCCCTGATGTGTGAGAGCCAATCATAGCCACCACATGATAAAGAAGCTGCATTGCATCCTGGTGGGTCTTTAAGTGGGCTTTAATGCCCAGGAGGCAGCGCAACTTGGGCATCATATGATGGCTGTGATTGGCTTTTACAGCAGTCACATGATCCGTGTTCACATGTTTATTTTTATTGGCACTCACAGGGACATTCAACTTCAGTTCCAACTGGGAGCACACACGCATGTGGTGAGTTGTCTGCTAATGCAAATGAATTAAATAAATGTATTAGGTAATGTAACACATCAGAGAGACCTAAAGGGGTCCTTAAAGTGTTAGTTCACCTTCACAGAAAATCTGTAAAGGTAACCTAACACTGAACCCCCACCCCCTCAGTCCCCGCTGTACTTTCCTCCCATGATCCTGAGCTCTGAAGGCGCTCCACCGGTCCAGAGATTTGATATCCCTGCTGCTTTCTCTCTGCCCAGCTCTGCAAGGATGAAACAGATGGATTCTGATTGGTCAGCATTGTCCATGTGTTTACTTCAATTTAGGCCTACGACTTAGGCCACTTACTGGAGTACAGCCGCGCTCAGCCATTCATGTCAATGATTGGCTGTACGCAGTTTCTGAGCTTTCCAAGGGGGGGAAATACACTGGATTTTGCACTGCATAAGCTCAGATGTCGGTGTGCAAGAGGCCCAACTCTTTCACATTCTTAACTGTTCCATGAGCATTCTTGGTATAGATTTATAATTATACAAACAATAGTATAAACACTATACATTGATAATCAAGGAATAGTCATACACTGAAACAGCGCTATTGTTGAGCAAATAAAAAGAAAAGTTGTGTGGCCAACTACACACAGAGCAATGTCCATAAGAGTAGTGCAGTATCAGTAGTGGTTCAGAGGTTGTTCAAAGTAGATCATAGGTATGTCAAAGCGTGCACCATCCACCGATCACTCCAACTCCACCATGTGTGAACACACTCCCCTCAGGGGGTTAAACTCACCAGAGTTAAGTATAATACAAGCCTCCAAATAAAAGATATCCTGGGATACATTAACTTAGCACTTCTCCAGGTGATGGGTAGATAGAGGGGCTCCAAAGAAATAAAAACAAAGGAGAGCGCACATAGCGTAATTCCATTTATTAATAAAACACACCCATCACATTATAACTCCGCCATCACTAACTACGTACTGGATATAGGCAGTCAACAAGCAAAAAGTATGAAATCACCGTGCACTGCACCGTAGGATCTCCGGTCGCCGCTTCAGCAGTGAAGGAGCGGAATACATTTCCTAGTTCCGGGTCCACCACGATGAAGCGTACGCGTCACTTCCGGCGTCGTGTAGGTCACGTCCTGACGCGTTTCGTCATATCCTGACTTCAACAGAGGGCGCCCAGGATATCTTTTATTTGGAGGCTTGTATTATACTTAACTCTGGTGAGTTTAACCCCTGAGGGGAGTGTGTTCACACATGGTGGAGTTGGAGTGATCGGTGGATGGTGCACGCTTTGACATACCTATGATCTACTTTGAACAACCTCTGAACCACTACTGATACTGCACTACTCTTATGGACATTGCTCTGTGTGTAGTTGGCCACACAACTTTTCTTTTTATTTGCTCAACAATAGCGCTGTTTCAGTGTATGACTATTCCTTGATTATCAATGTATAGTGTTTATACTATTGTTTTTATATCTTTTTTTATTTTAAACAGCAGCTTACACCCACACCCTTAGTGTTTCTATTTAGGGGTCTTGGATGATATTTAATTTATTTATGTAATTTCTTATATGTGTGCTGTGAAGGAGTATTTGAGGCCTGTGGCGCTGAGTGGTGTATTATAGGCCTTGTTATACACTTTTTGCTGCTATAGATTTATAATTGTTCTCTGTGTACCAACTGAAATTTAAAATTTGAGAGCCGGTATTCCTGTATTTTCTGGTAAAATCAGAGAAGTGTCAGAGCAAGAGTAACCAACACAAACTGCTAACTGTAGTTGTATTAGAGTCATATTGCATGCCCCATTTTTGGATGGGACAGCTGTTTGGAAATCACACAAAGGGCAGATGGAGTGTGGACATGTTTCAGGGGGGCGAGTTGAGATTCTCCAGAAACATAATTGTACCCTCGGGTAATTAGAATTTTAGTTTTCAGGACAAAGCAGCCAGATTGCATAATGGACACTCCTAATCAAGGGCTTGCTGCCCAGGAAAAGAACTGACTTAATAAGTGTTTTTTTTATACTGTAGTGTTCCTTTACTATGATTGAGGCCTCGTTCACACCATGGCGCAGACACATTAGTTTTTCTGCACGTTTTCTGCAAGGGCACAAAAAACAATTGTTCTCTATGTCAGTGTTTCTCAACTCCAGCCCTCAAGGCGCCCCAACAGGTCATGTTTTCAGGCTCTCCATTATTTTACACAGGTGATTTGATCAGTTTCACTGCCTTAGTAATTACCACAGCTGTTTCATCTGAGGAAAATCCTGAAAACATGAACTGTTGGGGCACCTTGAGGGCTGGAGTTGAGAAACGCTGCTCTATGTGCCCTGTTCACACCACAACACTGGTATCACGTGCAGATTTCTTCTGCATGGGAAAAAAACTGACATCAACATTGGTGTGACTAGGGCACATAACTGACACGCATGAAAACTGATGTCAGCGTGTATGAAAACTGATGAAAACTAATGTCGGTTCTCCCATCAGTTTTCATGCATGTATGGTGTGAAGGAGCCCTTAAAGTGTAAATAAACCCCCCCTATCATTTTCAGCCAAGGAAGCTGCCATCTTTGCCTCTGTTTAATCTACAACTGCCATGATGCTGCACATGTGATCAGTGATGACACCAGCCATTGGATGGTTTGACAGTTTGGTTGAGAGCACAACCAATGGGAGTGCTACATACCCGACAGGTGCCATAAATAAAACTGTTTTATGGATGGGTTTACTTCCGCTTTAAGTACACTTGTCACAAGAAAAACACGTAGGCTAACCTTGCTGTCCTCTGTTTTTGAAAGTGCTAATGGTCTGCCACCGGGCACAAATTGGAACATTTTTGGTGGTTTTAAATGCTGCATGCACACACTGTGTACAAACAGCAGCAGCTTTCAGGGACTGCTGTCAGATTTGTACTCCGTACAGCCGCCACTGCTGTTTACACGCAACTGTTTATCTGAGCCGTTAAATGCGAACAGAGCCTCTGACCGACTCTGGATGCAGACAGTAAGCGTCCAGGGATGGCATTTCTCCTGAGTTTCTGGCCACATGAGTATTGTCCGCAGCCAATCTGGGGGTTTGCATGCTGCCATAGCACAGAGTGCAGCTACATACACCTTTAAACACAACAAACTATTCGCACCCCCTCACCCGTGTAAATGTAGCCGTATGCTGATGCTTCATGACTTTCTAAATCACTGATCTTGAATGAGTATAGATATAAAGAATTAAGACTTTTCTCTGATTTTCATTTGCTGCATGCTTGTTCCGGTCTGTGACGCATACTCATTAAAGTCATAGACAGACAGGGAACTGGCATTTTCAAAAACTGACTAACCATGGCATCTCTGAAAATGTTCTCATGACTATAATGTTTTTTTGAAAAGTCCCCGTCACCACAGGGCTTTTTAAACACTTGTAGTGTATGATGTGTGCTGACATCTTTGCAAACAATTGTTTTCTTTTTTTCTATAGGCAATGAAAGTGGCAGATCCTTTGGTGTTCTGGCCACAGCTGCTGCTCTTCCCCTCCCTCTTACATCAGTGCTGGGATCGTCCGGCTCCCAGCTCAGTCTCACGTTGCTTTCTAAAAAAGCTGACAGCAGGAGTGTGCTCAACGAGAGTGCAGACAACAGCAGTATAGGGCCAGCATTGTGCCCACATTTATACACCACCAATGACACCTTCACTTACCAAAGCTCCATCCTGTGACTATCTAAGGATATATCTTAGGAATGTGTGTTTTTATTGGGAGCTTACACCCAAACAAAGAGACATCTCACATGCTTGGGAATACCAAAGAGTGTCACTTGACTGACAGCTCGGTGGCTGCTGGGACCACTGCAGCTAGATCCAAGATGGCTGCACCCAGAACCATCCTATGGCCTACTTACTGTGAACCAGAAGTGTGGACCTTGTGAGCACAATGATCAAAAGTATATCTAAATACAAGAACAAAAATATAATATATTGCAGCCTACTAGTTCTTTTATGTGGTGGTTGCTTTAGTTCTCTTTCTTCAGGCCAAGAACGTTTATTAAAAGTTCAGAAAATACCGGTTGACCTGTTGCTGTATAATTTTTGTTGTTGGCCATTGCACATGGTAAGTTGGTAGTCCTGGGGTATTAGAAAATTGGGATCAACTGCCTGTTTTTACTGCTCCCTGTCTGCCCATGTGATTTAGGCCTAGGGGTAGCCATATACATGTATAATTTTTTGTTTTTTTTTCATCCCACAAGCTGAACAAGAGAAGGCTAAGAAATTCCTCATATCACGCTAAACAATGGGGATAGAGGAATCTGTTATGATGGCTATTGTATTTAATTAGCTGGCACTTGCGGCTCTTTGAATACCCAAATGATGAATGCATATGACTGTCTGTCCAATGATTTTGCACCTGCCCAAAAATCAAGTTGTATATAGCAGGCTAAGGACAGAAGGCCTAGGACAGAAAGCATGTTAGTGTCAGGATTACCAGGTGAAAATAAAGAGAAAAAGTCCTAAAAAAAGAAAACTATTTTAGCCACCACATCTAAGGACTGTAGATTTGCAATATATACAATGTTTGTATTTTGAGTTTAGATACACCTTACCACTTAAGCCCCGGACCATTTGGCTGGACAAAGACCAGAGCACTTTTTGCGATTCGGCACTGCCTCGCTTTAACTGACAATTGCGCAGTCGTGCGGCGTTGCTCCCAAACAAAATTGACGTCCTTTTTTTCCCACAAATAGAGTTTTCTTTTGGTGGTATTTGATCACCTCTGTGGTTTTTATTTTTTGCGCTATAAACAAAATTAGAGCAACAATTTTGAAAAAAACGCATTATTTTTTACTTTTTGCTATAATAAATATCCCCCAAAAATATATAAAAAAACAAATTTTTTTCTTCAGTTTAGGCCTATACATATTCTTCTACATATTTTTGGAAAAAAATCGCAATAAGCGTTGATTGGTTTGCGCAAAAGTTATAGCGTCTACAAAATAGGGGTTAGTTTTATGGTATTTTTATTAATAATTTTTTTTTTTTTTTACTAGTAATGGCGGCAATCTGTGATTTTTATCGTGACTGCGATATTATGGTGGAGACATTGGACAATTTTGACACATTTTTGGGACCATTGTCATTTTTACAGCGATCGGTGCAATAAAATTGCATTGATTACTGTAAAAATGACACTGGCAGTGAAGGGGTTAACCACTAGGGGGCTAGGGAGGGGTTAACGGTGTCCTGGGGAGTGTTTCTAACTGTTAGGGGGATGGGCTACAAACGACACTTCACTGATCATAGCTCCTGATCATAGGGAGCTATGATCAGTGACAGTGTCATTAGCCAGAACAGGGAGATGCTTGTTTACATTAGCATCTCCCCGTTCTTCAGCTCTGTGAGATGATCGTGGGTATCCCTGCGGCGATTAAGTCCGCGGGACCCGCGATCCAACTCACGGAGCTCCCGGCAGGGTCGCGCCGCCGGTGGGGCGCACGTGACCACACGGCGGCAAATTCAAAGGGACGTACCTGGACGCCCATTTGCCCAGCCGTGCCATTCTGCCGACGTATTTGTACATGCGGCGGTCAGCAAGTGGTTACGGTGGATTTACTTTTTAGGCCCCATGCACACTGGATGTTTAGCCTTGGCTCATGAGGTGTGGGCAGAAGGCGTAGGTAGGTACTATTCAGCCCCACTGCCGAGGCTGACAGCTGCTCTTGCTGGACAGTGCACTGAATGGTACAAATTTTTAGGGCAGTATGCGTCCAGGTATCTGTGCCTGGATGACAGACCTCTTGTATTCTAAGCATTTGTCCCTGGGTGGATACTGCCCTACACATTAGTAACACTCAGTGCACCACCAGCTGCAGCAGCTATCAGCCTCCCATAGAGTTCTACAGGCCGCTAGCAGTGGGGCTGGATGGTGCACCTATGCCTTCTAAATGCAGCTAACCTCCAGGGCGTCCTTCAGCAGGGCTAAACTACCAGTGTGCATGATGCACTAAGCTTGTGGCATTTTTTTTCTACCCTGTTTACCCGAAAATAAGACCTAGCGAGATTGTCGGTGATGGCTGCAATATAAGCCCTACCCCCCCCAAATAAGCCCTACCCTGTTTCCCCGAAAATAAGCCCTACCCTGAAAATAAGACCTACAAGGACTTTAACTAGGGCTTATTTGGGGTGTAGGGCTTATATTGCAGCCATCACCGACAATCACGCTAGGTCTTATTTTCGGGGAAACAGGGTATGAGAGAGAGGGGTACAGGGTCTTTTTAAGGACTTTGTTAAGGGTATGGGTCACAATAAATTTAAACTTCATTTTGAAGTGTCCAGCACAAAAAATTGACCAGATAAAGGGAGCTTTTTGGTTTAGTTATACAACATATAGATTTTTTGAGGTGGGACCAGCAGCTTCTGTCTGGTTAACTAATCCATGATGGGTCCTGGTCGCCCCATGTGCCTTTATTTATTTTTATTCTTATAAAGTAAAAGCTATATGCTATCGTTATACTTCCCAGTAATGTTTGTTCTGCTTCCAACAGAAACCTGATAAATCATTTACAATCTCCAAGTAAACCTTTGTCCCCAGATGTATTAATATTTGTACAGAGGAGAGTTTGGAATATTGTATTACCTTTCCTGATGTATTCACACCTGAATCTTCTGGAAGCTTTATAATTATAACAGTGTGGAATGTGTTCTGCATCATGTGGTGGAAGCCATGCCCAGGTGTTCAGGACATTGCCTGCAGCCTATGGCTTTTCATTCCACCTGGTACGTCTACTGAGCAGAATAGATGTCACTGTTCCCGGCATTCCTTGGTTGACCCTACCAGCATACCTTTATACATTTGACCACAATTACAGCCCCTATTTAAAATTATAGTACAGCAGATTTTTTAAAATATTTTTTACTAAACAAAATTATGATATCTAGTTAATTTTGTCAATAAACATAATACTTTATGCAACTAAACCTGAGTATATGATAAATATCATAAAGCAGAAAGTATTGTCAGTGAAAACCACAAGTCAACCTGGTCATTGGATCCAGAGGTACTGGCAGTGGATGTTATATATACGGTAAATCTCAGTGTTTTGTAGTTACATAGTTAGTAAGGTTGAATAAAGACACCAGTCCATCCAGTTCTACCTGAGTGAGTACACCCTCACATCAGTCCCTACCCTCAAGAAACCCACAATCCAAGGTCCCCAACTCACATTCATATACTAGGGCCAGTTTTTGGACAGAAGCCAATTAACCTACCAGCATGTCTTTGGAGTGTGAGAGGAAACTGGAGAACCTGGAAGAAACCCACGCAGGCACAGGAAAGACATGCAAACTCCAGGCAGGTAGTGTCGTGGTTGGGATTCAAACCAGCGACCCTTTTTACTGCTAGGTGAGAGAGCTACCCACTACACCACTGTGCTGCCCTATGCAGTAGCTATTCTTGTCCTTGTCCTTTCCATCCTCCTATGTTTCCCCACCTCTCCCATCTTCCATGCTCACTGTCCAATAAGAGCTGGTTGGTAAGACTTACAGTGCCTTGAAAAAGTATTCACACCCCTTGAAATTTTCCACATTTTGTCATGTTACAACCAAAAACGTAAATGGATTTTATTGGGATTTTATGTGATAGAACAACACAAAGTGGCCCATAATTGTGAAGTGATAGGAAAATGATAAATGGTTTTCCAAATATTTTACAAATATCTGAAAAGTGTGGCGCCCATTTGTATTCCGCCCCCTTTACTCTGATACCCCTAACTAAAATCTAGTGGAACCAATTGCCTTCAGAAGTCACCTAATTAGTAAATAGAGTTCACCTGTGTGCAATTCAATCCCAGTATAAATACCGCTGTTCTGTGAAGCCCTCAGAGGTTTGTTAGAGAACCTTAGTGAACAAACAGCATCATGAAGGCCAAGGAACACACCGGACAGGTCAGGGATTAAGTTGTGGAGAAGTTTAAAGTAGGGTTAGGTTATAAAAAAATATCGCAAGCTTTGAACATCTCATGGAGCACTGTTCAATCCATCATCCGACAATGGAAAGAGTATGGCACAACTGCAAACCTACCAAGACATGGCCGTCCACCTAAACTGACAGGCCAGGCAAGGAGAGCATTAATCAGAGAAGCAACCAAGAGGCCCATGGTAACTGTGGAGGAGCTGCAGAGATCCACAGTTCAGGTGAGAGAATCTGTCCACAGGACAACTATTAGTCGTGCACTCCACAACTCTGGACTTTATGGAAGAGTGGCAAGAAGAAAGCCATTGTTGAAAGAAAGCCATAAGAAGTCCTGTTTGCGAGAAGCCATGTGGAGGACACAGGAAACTTGTGGAAGAAGGCGCTCTGGTCAGATGAGACCAGAATTTAACTTTTTGGCCTAAAAGCCAAATGCTATGTGTGGCGGAAAACTAACACTGCACATCATCCTGAACACACCATCTCCACCGTGAAACATGGTTGTTGCAGCATCATGTTGTGGGGATGCTTTTCTTCAGCAGGGACAGGGAAGCTGGTCGGAGTCGATGGAAAGATGAATGGAGCCAAATACAGGGCAATCTTAGAAGAAAACCTGTTAGAGTCTGCAGAAGACCGGGGAGGAGGTTCACCTTCCAGCAGGACAACGACCCTAAACATACAGCCAGAGCTACAATGGAATGGCTTAGATCAAAGCATATTCATGTGTTAGAATGGCCCAGTCAAAGTTCAGACTTAAATCCAAATGAGAATCTGTGGCAAGACTTGAAAACTTGAGACTCTCTAGATGTGCAAAGCTGGTAGACACATACCCAAAAAGACTTGCAGCTGTAATTGCAGCGAAAGGTGGTTCTACAAAGTATTGACTCAGGGGGGCTGAATACAAATACACGTCACAGTTTTCAGATATTTGTAAAAAATTCTGAAAACCATTTATAATTTTCCTTCCACTTTATAATGATGTGCCACTTTGTGTTGGTCTATCACATAAAATGCTAATAAAATACATTTACGTTTTTGGTTGTAACATGACAAAATGTGGAAAATTTTAAAGGGTGTGAATACTTTTTCAAGGCACTGTAGTTCTAAGGTATTGAAAAGTCAAACCCTGATCATAGTAGGTTTTCTGGTTAAAAATGGATGATGCAGCTGGCACAGTGCCTTAGTGATTAGCCCTCATGCCTTGCAGCAATAGGGTCCTCGGTTTGAATCTTGGCCAAGACACTATCTTCATGAAGTTTGCATGCTCTTCCTGTGTTTGTGTGTTTTTTCTCTAAATTGGTTCTATTATGTGTGAACAAATTGGTTATGCACATGTATTATCTTATTCTTTATGCTAGTCAAAGCTGATCTGTTGGGAAGGTTTGGGGAAAGAGCTGGCAAACTTCTTTGTAACATATACTCCAATAAAATCCTATGGAAAAGGGTTTTCAAGTGTATCACACATGGTGTAAGAGGGCAGGACTTTAGAATCACTGGGAGTCAGATACAACTGAACAGATACATACAGTATGTAGCCTTCTTTTTTTTTTTTTTTTTGGGGGGGGGGGGGTGGCCCTCCCCAAACAGGATATTGCTGTAAACCTGTAGGTAAATAAGAGAACCAGAACCTTTAAGTGGATGAATGGAATCTGTGAAGAGATTCCTTTCCTGGGAAATTAACCAGTGATCTAATAAAAGTAATTGAGAGCAGAAGAAATACTGTGACCAGCATATAACATTAACCATAAGCATATATTGTAGATGCACATCAATATAGAAATAATACAACCTTTATATAACAGGAGATTAATAACATGACATGCATCCAATGTACAAACAGGTTTTAACAGCAAGGGGCCTGATAGGAGTCCTGGTGGAATTGTGCACATATACCCAGGTATATATATATATATATATATATAGTTATTAATAGAGATCTCCAGTTGAAAAGTGCCTGAATGCAAGATCTGCGATCACAGGGGTATCCTCCAACTGTTGTTCCACCAGCCTGGAATGGGACTTCTCACTGTGAACTGTAGCCTATCTTCTCTATGCTTTAGTCCCCCCTTAGTAGTTTATAATAGTCTCTTCTGGTCTGGGTGAAAATACAGCAGCAACTTCATGAACGGGACACGTGACTCTTTTTTTCTCTTACTTCCTGGAAACTCCTCTTTATAAAGATCTAAAAGTCCTCCAATCTGGGGTTTCTGATTCAGCTAGCAGGGACAGGAAGTGATGTACATAAATAACCCTATCACAGATGGAAACACAGCCAATTACATTTACAGACAATAGAGGGCAGCAGATCCCTACACATACATACAGGAATGGATAGGTTGACTTTGAATCAACTCTTCAATTGCCTGTACAATGTGAGATCTGTTCATTTACTGTTTTTTAATTATTCTGGGGAGAGCTATCTACCAAAATCCAAACTCCACCCATAACTTTAAACGACTATGGTATAAGTGAGAGCATTACTGTGGATGATACAAGTGCTTGACAAAAATTTGATCAAGGTATGTCACCTAAAACCAAGTCATGATGCCATCTGCATTTCATGGGCTAAGATACTGCAGAAAATATGCTACTTTATTTTATTAGGGAATAGTCACTTTGTCTAAAGGTTATATTAGTAGACAGCAGATTCTTATGAAACATTTTAATGGATAAAAGATATTTGCCATGTTGCTTACAACAGTATTGCCTCGTACACACGATCGGACTTTCGAGCAGACTAGGTCCGACGGTCTTTCCGCCGGACTTTCCGCCGGACTACCTGAACGGACGGACTTGCCTACACACGACCGGACTTTCCGGCAGGCTAGGTCTGCCCGTCTTTCCGACGGACTTTCGCCGGAGTTACGGCGGACTTTCAGAATGAACGGACTTGCCCACACACGGCCAATTCCATTCATTTTGAACGTGACTTGGGTACAATGGGACTAGAAAAGGAAGTGAATCTCGCCGCTTTTATCGGCGAGACTGACACCTTGCGAGCCCCGTCACGGGGCATACTAGGCCCTTAAGTCTGGTATGGATTATAAAGGGAATCCCCTACGCCGAAAAAATGGCGTGGGGTCCCCCCTAAAATCCATACCAGACTCCGATCCGAGCACGCAGCCCGGCCGGTCAGGAAAGGGGGTGGGGACGAGCGAGTGGCCCCCCACCTCCTGAACTGTACCAGGCCGCATGCACTCAACATGGGGGGAACTGGAGGGACCCCCGAAGCCGGAGGAAGACCCCCGAAGCCGGAGGAAGACCCCCCCGGAGCTGTCTAATAAGTTATTTTAAAAACCTGTGTAGTGTGTTTTATTATTGACACTTTTTCCCTAGGTAAATGGGTAGGGGTACCATATACCCCATACTCATTCACATAGGGTGGGGGGGCCAGGATCTGGGGGCCCTCTTATTATAGGGGGCTCCCGGATTCCGATAAGCCCCCCACCCCCAGACCCTGACAACCAACGGCCAGGGTTGTCGGGAAGAGGCCCTTGTCCTCATCAACATGGGGACAAGGTGCTTTGGGGTGGGGGGGCCCGCAGGGGGCATGCGGTGGACACGCTGTGCATGTTGAGGGCATGTGGCCTGGTACGGTTCAGGAGGGGGGGGGGGCGCTCACTTGTCCCCACCCCCTTTCCTGACCGGCCGGGCTGTGTGATCGGATCGGGGTCTGGTATGGATTTTAGGGGGGACCCCACGCCGTTTTTTCGGCGTAGGGGGTTCCCCTTAAAACCCATACCAGACCTAAGGGCCTGGTATGCCCCGCGCTCGCCTCAATAGGAAAATTTGTTTTTCCTATTGCAGCGAGCGCGAGATGCAATACCATCCTTGCGTCGTATTTGGTCCGTCGGACCTGCATACAGACGAACGGGCTTTCCGTCAGGAACTGAGTCCGACGGAAAGATTTAAAACATGTTTCAAATCTAGGTCCTGCGGATTTTTGGGGAAAAAAAGTCCGCCGAAGCCTACACACGATCGGATTGTCCCCAAGTATGCTGGAAAGTCCGCTCGCGTGTACGCGGCATATCTGTTCTTGATAAAAGTATGTTATGGCTGGTTTCTGTGGGGCAGTGCAGAGTGTAAAGCTGGGTGGACACTAGTAGAATTTTTTTGTTTAGTTTTAGGAACGTTCATTTGATTATCTAATCATTAGTTGGGTCAAATCAACATTTGTTTTTGACCACACTGATGAAAACATTTCAAGAAGCAGGATGGAAAAATTCTTCTCGAATTTCTAACAGTGTATGTGTGGTTTTTGATAGGGGAATTGCATCTGTTGCAAAATTAAACATTAAAAGCACATTAACCATTTGCCGACTGCTGCATGCTGCTATACATCGGTACAATGGCAGCGTTGGGCAAATGGATAGACCTGTACTTCCCCTTTAATTGGCGGGGTTAGCGCGCCCGCTGTGTACAGCGTGACCGTGCCCGCAGGACCTGCAGACTCAATGTCCGCCGGTCAACTGGCGAGCCGCAGAACGGGGAAGTGCCTATGTAAACAAGGCATTTACCCGTTCTGCCTTGTGTCATGACAGAGATCACTGCTCCCTGTGATCGGGAGCCTATGTAGCCTATCCCCCCCAAAGTTAGAATCACTCCCTAGGACACACTTAACCCCTTCATCGCCCCCTAGTGGTTAACCCCTTCCCTGCCCAGTGTCATTTATACAGTAATCAGTGCATTTTTATAGCACTGATCGCTGTATAAATGACAATGGTCCCAAAATAGTGTCAAAAGTGTCCGATGTGTCCGCCATAATGTCGCAGTCACGATAAAAATCGCAGATCACTGCCATTACTAATAAAAAAAAAATTATAATAAAAATGCCATACAACTATCCCCTATTTTGTAGACGCTATAACTTTTGCGCAAACCAATCAATATACGCTTACTGCGTTTTTTTTTACCAAAAATAAGTAGAAGAATACATATCGGCCTAAACTGAGGAATACGATTTTTTTAAAATATTTTTTGGGGATATTTATTATAGCAAAAAGTAAAAAATAATACGTTTTTTTCAAAATTGTCGCTTTTTTTGTTTATAGCGCAAAAAATAAAAATCGCAGAGGTGATCAAATACCACCAAAAGAAAGCTCTATATGTGGGAAAAAAGGACGTCAATTGTGCTTGGGTGCAAAGTCGCACAACTGCGCAATTGTCAGTTAAAGCGACGCAGTGCCAAAATGCAAAAAGTGCTCTGGTCAGGAAGGGGGTAAAATCTTCCAGGGCTGAAGCAGTTACATTTTGAACAACATTTAGCTAGTCATTAAATGTACTGAGAATTTTCATAGTAATGTCTGTACAAACATTCATACTAAAATCTACTAGCGTATGGTCAACAGAGATACACAATTTGAAAAATAAGGTCACTTATATTCCTGCTAAGGTTCAGTTAGCTGAAGTTCAGTAGGAAGTATTCACTTAACGCTATGAAGCTAATGAGTCATAAATTCTTCAAGAGTGCATTTTTATGCTTGCAAGGTAAAGATATCAGCAGTATAATAAACGGATCACCCTGGTGATGACAGGGCCATGGCAGACCATACTTGTCTAATAACTAAAGTTTGTGTAACAGCAGGAGACTGCAGATAAATCCTTATATCGGGGAGTCATTAATGGAACTTTTTTAGAACATCAGTGAAAGTGTCACCTAAACACCTGGAACTCCTGGAACTTTGGAAAGTGAACAATCAGACTTTAGGACTATTGGTTTCTTCCACCTATAAACTGTGCAAGATCCTGAGTACTGTAGAGAAAGCAACACATCTCTCCAGACCAGAGGTTCATGTTGGGAATCTGCTATCATTGGAAAATTACTTTAACTGGAAATCTTTACTAAGTTGTTCTAGATAAAATGCAAAGCTTGCAAAAGGTCCCATACAATTTATACAGCATTTTCTGACTCATTGGTGTTCCTATGTCTAGGTCAGGAACTATAGCTGACTAGTGTTTCTTCAGCCTTTAGAAGCCCCTGTCCCTTAAAGCAAGCAGGCCTACCGGCTTTGGTTGTTCCTGGGTCTTAGTACACAATATTATAGTTTGTAACCAGACGGTACCAAGACTCAGCAAAGATAACAGGAAAGGGTACTTGTAGTCTAGGCTGGTCACACAAGGGTTGTGGTCACTTCAGAAGAGCGTCCGGCTGGTGGTGGTCTGGGAAGGCAGTAGCTGGTAGCGTAACCCAGAGAACATTTTCAAGGTCAGGACAGGCAGCAGACAAGCAACGTGCAAACAGAAGGTAAAGTTATTAAATACCTTTTTCAGCTCTGTACATACAAAGGGAAAATGGAGGCTCAAGTCCATAATGTGGATAGTATTGACAATAAGAACCCCACAGGCTCAAACTGAATAGGGTCTAGAAACATTTAGACAAAATAAAGGTGAAGAGCTGGGCTAGGTGGCTTATACCCGTGTCTCCTCAAAGAACTGAGCTCTGATATTTCAAAGCCAATGAGGTTTATTTACTAAAGCTGGAGAGTGCAAAATCAGTCTCACTTCTGCATAGAAACCAATCAGCTTCCAGGTTTTATTGCCAAAGCTTAACTGATCAAGCTGAAGTTAGAAGCTGATTGGTTACCATGCAGAAGTGAGTCTGATTTTGCACTCTCCAGCTTTAGTAAATAAACCCAATTGCTTCTAATTTTTAGAGACTCTTTAAAACTTTGCTTGGTACCATGAGATTAGCGCAAGGCCGATGTGGTGCCTTTATTAAAGTTCTATAGCTGGGAAAATACTCGAGAGTTTGATAAAAGACCATATAAAAGAGTTTTTGCTAGAAAACAATATTTTAAGCAATAGTCAGCAACAATTGTGAAAAACTGTAGTCAAACAAATCGGCTTTCTTTTTATGAGGAAGTAAGCAAAAACTTAGACAAAGGATACAGTATACTTGCACTTTGCAAAACAGTTTGACACAGTTTCACACACATGACTTATGTGAAGTTAACCACTTCAGCCCCGGAAGACTTTACCCCCTTCTGGCCAGAGCACTTTTTGCGATTCGGCACTGCGTCGCTTTAACTGACAATTGCGCGGTCCTGCAACGTTGCACCCAAACAAAATTAACGTCCATTTTTCCCACAAATAGAGCTTTCTTTTGGTGGTATTTGATCGCCTCTGCGGTTTTTATTTTTTTGCGCTATAAACAAAAAAAGAGCGACAATTTTGAAAAAAAAACCCACAATATTTTGTACTTTTTGCTATAATAAATATCCCCATTTAAAAAAAAAATGCGAATTTTTTCTCAGTTTTGGCCGATATGTATTCTTCTACATATTTTTGGTAGAAAAAAAAAAAAAAAAATCACAATAAGCGTATATTGATTGGTTTGCGCAAAATTTATAGCGTCTACAAAATAGGGGATAGATTTATAGCATTTTTATTATTTATTTATTTTTTTAACTGGTAATGGCGACGATCTGCGATTTTTATCGTGACTGCGACATTATGGTGGACACATCGGACAATTTTGACACATTTTTGGGACCACTGGCATTAATACAGCGATCAATGCTATAAAAATGCATTGATTACTGTACGAATGTCACTGGCAGTGAAGGGGTTAACACCAAGGGCGATCGAGGGGTTAACTGTGTTCCTTGGGAGGTGATTCTAACTGAAGGGGGGAGGGGACTGACCTAGAGGAAGTGACGGATCGTATTTCCTAGCTAATAGGAACACACGATCTGTGATATATTAGTGTGATGGTCAGTGGGAAAGATGCCCCTTAAACATGTGGACATTGGGAAGAATAACCCCCTTACAGATGGCTAAAAAGATGAATGATGTCAGTGGGAATTTATCTGAGAGGCAGAAATCACTCATTAGTCAAGGAACCCCTCTGGAGGAACTCTAGGGTTCCATGGAAACGTGGTTGAGAAACCTTGATCTAGAGTATGCCAGGCTAAAGCGATTTATGTATTAATTAATCCATTGTATTCAACCTGGATATATTTGTGATATCTTCAATAATCTATTTTTGCATCACGTGTGTTTTTGGTGCGCTTTTTTATATACACATTTTTATAATAAAAGAAGAAAATCCTGAGAAAAGAAAACAAATGCAGCCTTCACATAGCAGAACCCATGTTTGCAGGTCCTCTCTCTCTTGCCCCCCCCTTCCACATACAGTATTAGCAAAAATAAAACATTTTATTAAAAAAGTTATTCTCTTTTCAACTTGCTAAATCCCGGCCTAGGTCAGGATGACATCCCCTGAAAGAGAATACATTCCTGCGGGTCTTTGCCTCCTCAAATATGTGACATGTATATCCAAGGAGTCTTTTGCAAGATGTCACCCATGCACTGGCAGGTATCTCCATATCATGTCTGTGCAGGCCCGGGGGATCTGGCATATGTGCGGACTGACAGTGCATGTGTCAGATTTCCATTAAACATGGCGGTGCTGAAGAATAGTGGCCAAGGGAGAACTTCTGCTTCATGCAAGACAACGCTGGACTCCATGGTCTAATACAGTGGTCTCCAAACTGTGGCCCAGGGGCCGGATGTGGCCCTTTGCTTGCCTTTATCAGGCCCTTAAGACACTATTCCTTCCACTGATACAAGGAACTATTACTTCTACACCAACGATGGGGCACAATTCCTGTCACTGATCCAAACAATGGGACACTGTTTTTCCCACTACTATTCTTCCCACTGACACCAACAATAGGGCACTGTTCCTCCCACTGACACCAATGATGGGCCACTTTTCTTCCCACTGACACCAACCATGGGGCACTGTTCCTTCCACTGACACCAACAATGGGGCATTCTTTACTCTCATTGATGCCAAGGGATTTTCTACTCCCACTGGGCACAGTCTGGCCCCCCCCTTAAGTCTGAAGGACAGTAAACTGGCCTTTGTTCAGAAAGTTTGGAGACACCTGGTCTAGTAAGTATGTTTTTTTTTTTTTTTCTATTTTGAGACGGGGACAAATGTTAGGAGTTTTTTTGTTCGGGAAAGTGGGTGGAGTTGTATAGAGTGAAGTTCCTCTTTAAGGACTGGTAAGCTGCAATATATTACATTTTTGGGTTTAGATTCAGTGTAAGGTCACCTGTAAGCCTTTACACATAATCTGCCAGTTCTATCCCAGCATAGGTGTAGCATAACTTGTAGCAGAAGGTACTGAAATGTGTGTCCAGGATCAAGTGATGAAGTGTCAAGTAGCTTTGGAAAGTAAAAAAAAAGTAATTCCTTTTTTTTTTGGTAAGCAAAGAAAAATTCCATGGAGAAACCTTCAAATTCCTGGGTCTATCCATGGCATTTATCTTTAAAGGGTTCGGAGTATAAAGAGTTCACACTGTGCTTGCTGTATTCCCCCATGCCCTGACTTCTCTGTTTCTTTCATCATCTGACCTCATCTCCCTTCAAAACAAGATAGGATTTCCACTAGCGGGCAGGAAGTGACAGTACATCCACAGCTTTCCTTCTCTTTTCCCATCCTGCTTGATCTGTTAGAAAAAAAAAATTACAGAATTATAGCATGCATGTGCAGAGTCAAAGGTCATGTTCATCTTTTTTCATTATTTTCCCTTGTAAATTTCCCGTGGAAAGTTATAGATTTCAGTATCAGTGACTTTGAAATGAATACAATAGCCATATTTAATAAAATGCCACTAAAACCAGGGTACACTATCCAATAAAAAAAGAAACACAAACTTTCAGTAGTTAAAATGTTTGTAAAGGTTCACTTTTTTTTTCTTTATATAACAAGCAAGTTATACTTACCTGCTCTGTGCAGTGGTTTTGCACAGAGCAGCCCAATCCTCCTCTTCTTGGGTCCCCCGGCCGGTGCTCCTGGCTCCCCCCTGCTGAGTGCCCCCCATAGGAAGCTGCTGAGGGCACTCGTGCATCTATAAGACACACAAAGCATGGCTCGGCCCCGCCCCCTCCTCACTGCCTGTGATTGACAGTCAGCGGCTCCCGCTGCTGTGTCTCAGCCAATGAGGAGCAAGACACTTAGGAACATTGCTTGATCGGTATTGGTTTCAGGCAAGTATAAAAGGGGGCTGTGGGGGGAGCTGCACCCTGAAGGTTTTTTTTACTTCCATGCATTTTGACTGAAGGTAAAAAACCTTCAGCCTTTACAATCACTTTAAAGTGTATTTAAAGCAGAACTCCAACCCAAAATATAAATAAGATAATATAAATATAATAAGATAAAAATGAATGGTCCAGATTTCGCTGCAATAGTCACCTTCCATCCAAAGATTTCCCCTGTAGTACTTTTTTTTTGCCACTAGATGTCCTTATTCATATGGCCAGCATCATTCTACCCAATTCCTCTGAGCCCAGGTAACCCTGGACTGGACAGTAAAAAGAGAAGCAGTGCAGTGATGAGCCTCAGCTCTCTCTCACCCTGCTTTCTCCTCCTATCAGCATGTTTCTTGTCAGCACATGCACTGTATAGTTCCTTATGCTGCTTATTCCTCTTACACACCAGCTCTGTTGTAGGGGGACTGCAAGAGGCTGAATACTGGGTCGAATTCAGGAACATGAACCCGGGACACATGCACTAACTGGAAGTCAATAGAGGCAGCAAAGTGCGCTGCATGGCATTGCAAATCAAAAAGGGCATTCTTACGCCAGCCGCATTGGGCTTTGCTGGGCAGCTCACATCACTATGCTGATAAAAAGTACGGCACGCAATGCTTTTTTTTTTTGGAGCAGCATGGTGTGATGCAATCCACTGCATTGCTCTGTGCTGCAACCAATAGAACTGAATCAAATGTCACTTTGTGAAATTTCAATAAAGTTCTAATGAAAAGCATTACAGTGCAATATACATTTTACAGCATATTGACACTGCTGCCTTCCTATCACATGCAAGCTGCTGGTAAAAGAAAACATACAGACAGACAGAGGGAGCTGTACACATAATTTAACCCCTTCATGCCTAAACCTTTTTCTGACACTTGTTGCTCACAAGTTAAAATCCGTATTTTCTGCTAGAAAATTACTTAGAACATTATACAGTGAATATAAAAAGTCTACACACCGGTGTTAAAATGTCAGGTTTCTGTGATTTAAAAAAAAAAATGAGACAAATATAAATAATTTCAGAACTTTTTCCACCTTTAATGCGGCCTATAAACTGTACAACTCAGTTGAACAACAAACTGAAATCAATTAGGTGAATGGAAGTAAAATTTTCTGCAGACAAAGCGCCAGACTTTTGTCCGAAGGGCATATGCCGTGAACTTGTCTTGCATACAAACGGTACACAATTGTCCGCCAACAAACATGAGCGTAGTGACGTACTATTCCAGCTCTTGAGCGCCACCCTTTGGGCACCTTCTGCTAATGTCGTGTTTGGTGAGCATTGGTTTCCGAGCATAAGTGTTTGTACTTTGGACTTTTGTGTGACGGACTTGTGTACACACAATAGGAGAATCTGACAACAGACCGTTGTCCGCCGAAAATTTACTAGCCTGCCATCCAACATTTGTTGGCGGAAAGTTGGCCAACAATTGTCTGATGGAGTGTACTAACGGTTGGATTTTAGGCATGACTGGCTAGACAGAAATACAAATCCTATGGCAGATAAAACAGCTCTCATGTATGTATTTCATCAGTGTGTTTACATGTTTGCCTGGAGGTGAAACACATGCAGTAAATTTGTAAAGTGGAGAAACCTGCTATAAGCTGTAATTTACCCCGGGGCATTAGTGGAGAATTTTTATTATCCATGGATCTGTCCATATGTCTGGTTGTAAAACAGCAGTGTAGGGTTGCTACATTTGTGAAGTATTCATCATTCCTTCCAAATACTTTTATTCCGTGTTCTTGACATTGTAGCACATTAGGTATTTTACTCATTTAGTGACTAATGTTACATTAAGTGATTAATTAAAGAGAGACATTGGGGCATTTTTATTGAATTCTTAGTCCACCAAAAACTAATATTTCATTTCTGGTAGATGCTGGAAAATTAAAGAAATATTAAATCTAAAATAAAATATATTGTTAGTAGAACTATAGGCAAAATCTTTTTTTTTTTTCATGGATAGAGTAAGGGAGGGTTAATACTTTTGTAAGGTTTATTTTTGCTGTCTGTGTCCCATTGGGGAGATTTCCCTTTACTTCCTGCCCCATAACCAAAACAGGAAGTGAGAAAAAATCCCTCTGAAGTGAGGGAATCCCTGGTTGTCACCAGAACTAATGTTCCTATTGGAAGATATCTCCACTATTCCTGTTCTGGGGACAACCCAAAACTTGGGAATTGACTTTCACTTTTAATGATAATGGTAAACAGGACGGATAGAGAGAGTGAATCTCCCTAATGGGGGCACAGACAGCAATATTTTTTACACTTTTCTCCTTTCATTTTACCTGGGAATCCAGTGTTCAGTCAGATTAGGCGACCTGTCAGATTTCGTAACGGAAGTGACGTTCCGTCACGGCCATCTTGGTACACCCCTCGTAAAAAAGATTATGCTGCGCTTGAGTGTGCTGGACATGCTACTAAATGATAGCATGATAGAACAACTGCGTCTAAATAAACACATGTGGATGAGGGAAACAAAATACCGCTACAAGGTAAGCGGACCTAATAATAGATGGATGCTAATAAATATGAATGCAAATGTGAAATATGACAAATAAATATAAATGCATCAAAGCAATAAACGCAAATTCAAATGTGAAATATGAGAAATAAACGCATCAAAGTGCACAAGTACCAATAAGCATAACTGAATCACAGCATTACTAGAAAGTGCAATGAATAAATGAATATAAATGCATCAAAGTGCCAATGTGCATAACTAAATGACAATAATACTCAAATGTGCAAAATATATAAAGGCATAAAGTGCAAATGTGCAAATAAACATATTTATTACAATATAAATATATATATGAGCAAGTAAAAAGTGCTGAGTGCAAAAAACAATACAAAAAGTAATTTGGTGTCACACAGTTCATGTGTAAAAAAGTCCTCAATGGAACCAAAAAATAGTGGTTCCAATAGTTTATACATATACATACATGTATGGGGAATACATATCCCAAAATAGCATAAAAAGTAATACATTATATGTTCTGAAGTCACTTAGAAAATATCAGCATTACATGTGTGTCACTATTACTAAATGTGCTCCATAGAGACAAGAAAAATGAAATCTTTAGCAAAAATCAAATATTTGCTGATTGTGAGATTTTAAACATTTTCAGCACTGAAAATGTTAAGTGCATTAACAATAAATGACTGTTTGTATTTGCCCCACCCATTGAGTTGTCGGAGGAGGAGGAGGGAGAGGGACAGGATACCTCCAGAGTCCCCACCCATATTGTACAGTTATCATAGGAAGACAGCGCAAACATCTGGCTACTGATAAGAGTTTTTATTATTGTGGGATTGACAAAGGCAAAAATGTTCTCTGTACTGTTCTTAACAGCTTACAGCTGACTAAGAGGAAGGTCAGAGATCAAGGGCCTCAACCAAGGCAATCCACCGCTTGTATGTCAAACTCTAGAGTACTACCAGGAGGAAAGCAATCATTTATTGCTGAAGCTAGCGTAGGGCGTGGAAAGAAAGCATTTTGAAAATAACTTTGTTGTGTAACAGGTCAAACATGGGCAATAGTGTTCAGTTTGAAATATGATTTAAAATATAGCTACATATTCATCAATTGAACACGTTCGAGGAATTGAACTTTGTGCTTGATGTGCATGCTTACAGAGAACGCACATGCAGGCAACGGGTTCATTTTAAGACTGTCCTCTTGCATAGGGTGACCGGACATTCCCAGTTTCTGGGGACAGTCCCTGATTTCAGCGGTGTGTCCCCAGGAAAACAAAATGTCCTCCATTTCTTCCCTGGTTAAAAGAATGTGCCTCTGATTTCTTTCTAGCTTTAATAATGGCATACCTTCCAACAGTTTGAGATGGGAAGGAGGGACACCTACTAAAAAACGTATGTAGGCATAGGACACGCCCCCTGCTATGCCCCTTAAAGGGGACATAACCAAAAAAAAAAAAGTTAAATCAATCCACAAGTGTTTTTTTACTACTAATATTCCTTTATATTGGCTTTTAAAATTTACAAATGCAGCCATTTAGAATTTGGATGAAAGGTTTAGCACTGGGAAACACTTTTTGAAAGATAAAAAGTGCATTTTATATACAACTATATAGATTAGACCAAAATGAGGGACAAATGTGGAGGACAGAGGGACATTGCTCCAAATCAGGGACAGTCCCTCGAAATCAGGGACAGTTGGGAGCTATGTAATGGCATCCCTGGCTCTGGTAGCTGCAGGGTAATCAATCAGAGCAACATTTCTGTAACTGGCATATAACAAGAGGAGGGGGGGAGGGGTGTGTTTGCTCCCAGCTGTGTCCGGGGTTAATGATGATGTCACATGCCAATATTACATGGTGTTCCTAGTCCCTCCCCTCTCAGCTTGTGCAGACTTTGTTGCGGGTGATAAGGATGTGGATCATTTGCCTCCTTGCCCTTGCACTGCACACCTGGGCCTGCACTCTTGACCCAAAGCAAAGTAGGCTCAGGTGTTATTAAACCCCTTTAAGCATCTCCCACTGTTAGAACAATTCGGCTAAACCCAACATTTGGTGTGGCATGCTTGACATTTTCCCCACCCACTGCCTTGCCCATCCTTGCCCCAAGTGGGAGAGCCCACCGGGAAGCTGTCACCGTACTGGGCCAGTCATCTGCGGCCAGGGCATTCCCTCCCCTTTGGTCCAGTACGGTGAGAGCTTCCTAGTACACATGCTCACTTGGGTTTGAACTAGGATCGCAACACACTCAAGCTCATCCCTTTCAGGCTGGGTTCACACCAATGCCGCATTCGGCTCCCAGCAAAGATCCGGTGTGTCCTGGTTCACCGTTTCAGGTCCGATTTCAGCCCAAATTTTTGGCTGGATTCAGGCCTGAAACGGACCAAAAGACGCATACAGGGGTCCTGTGCAAATTCGTGCCGGAGCCACAGCGGAGATGTGTGAACCGGCTCCATAGAGATTTTTTTTTTTTTTTAAGTGGGCACACACTTTAATCTAGACATACTGCAATAAATATTTTATCTAATTTGTGAACTGCTGTACTATTTTCATGATCACAGCTTCACCTTACTTCTCCTTTGATGGCTGAAGTGGTGATAGTGTATGCTTGCCTGTATGCAGCACAAGTATGTTCAATGCAAAGTGGCCTATACATATACTGTATATCTTGTATGTTTTAATTGGCTGACCTTATTACCACTTTCCAGTCTGCAAAGTGCATATTAATGGAAGAGCGAAGGGAGTTTATTGAATCATGTTTTGATACTTCTAGGGTTCCCTTGTTTCTTTTAGTCAGCAGAAGATTAATGTACCAATCCACAGACAACAGCTATGATTTAAATTTCCTCCAGCTCTCTATAAGTCATAAGGGATGTCAGTTTTACTCATTTCATTAGCGGATAATTGCCTGTTTCTGTGTTTAGCACTGACATTCTGACTAGAATCTATCAGATCGGACTCACTAATGGATACAGCATGCCAAATCCTTCACAAGAACCAGAGAAATGAGCCCACACTGTGCCATGAATAAAGTATGGTAACAATAGGAAAGCTGTGGTGGGTTGGATTGTGCTAAACGATGTTTTAATCTTTATTATTTCTTCTGACACCATGTGAAAAGCTTTGAGTATAGACACAACGCAAGCTACCGAATTACAAAGGGCCCCATGTAAAACATAGAGCGGATAACGCCATCCACTCTCCGCAGGATACCGCCACACTGTGTTTGTATTTTACGAGTCATTCACAAAGTACAAGATGTAGTTTGAAGCCTGCAGTGCCCTCTGCATAATGCTCCTGGGAAGACCCCATGATGAGGAAGCTTCTGGAAATACCCTATGATCAGGTCACATGACTTTGACAGGTCATGTGACTGGGCTCTTTTCCTCCTGGCACTTTTCCCCTATTCATTAAAATGAATAGAGCAGAGGGCACATTTGCAAAGGAAATAGCTGTGCTTTCTAAATTTGCGACTAAATGTAATTAATGGCAATTACCATACCGTAACCCCCAGGAGGTCTAATGACCAATAGTATGGCAGACTGCACAATAACTGATAATTCAGCATTGCATATTAATTTATTACAGGTATTTATATGGAGCCAACAAATTGTAAGTTGTTTTACATATATATTGTGCATTCACGACAGTTCCTGGTCTCAAGGAGGTTAGAATCTAAGGTTCCCACCTCACACGCGTACCTACACATACTAGGGTCAATTTAAACAGGAGCCAATTGGCCTTTCGGCATATGTTTGGAGGGTGGAAGGAAAGTACTGTACTCAGGGCAATGCCACACAAACACAGGGAGAATATGCAGACTCCATGCAAGTAGTGTCATGGTCAGGCTAGGAGACCAGTAGCTATAGCAGTAGAAAGGCCCCCACTGACCAGCAGGATAAGTATACAAGCAGGTCACCCTGGTGGATGAGGTGAAATCTCGCAAGGTGCGGGGTCTAAGCATTAACTGGTATTCCCCAGAGCTCCTGTTGGTGAAAATGGGTTTTGCTTTGTGTTGGTACCAGGCTGGGTTCCAGTAGCAGATATAGCAGATAGGGATCATGCCAGAAGCATAGTCAGTAAACAAGCCAAAGGTCGGTAACAAGTGATTGCAGATTGGGATCAAGTGGAAACAAAGTCAGGAAACAAGCCAAAGATCAAAAAAAGAGTGGTAGCAAAGGTATGGTCAGCAGTAGGAGTGACCAGAGCAAGAAATTGGCTGAAGATGGCAAATAATCTGGCAAACAGGAAGTGCAAAGGCATGGCTTAAATAGGAAGTTCATGGGAGGAGCAAAGAGTTCAAGGTTCACCAGAAACAAGGTTCAAGGCAAGATTGTCCAAGGAATTGTCCAGAGAGCTGTCCAGCATCTCAGGTGGCACAGCAAGAAGAGATGCTGCCAGACACAGCAGAGGTTGCAGGTTCAGATCCAGACCCTAAAAGTTGGGTATCGAGCTAATGAACCTAGTGTTTCAAGGCATATTTGTTGGAAAGCTGTTACATGGAGACTTCATTTGTCATTCAAGGACTCCATTGGCAACATATCTCATCCAGATTTTCCAGTTCCCCAAATAGTCATTTCCATTACAAGCCCAAGTTTTGGTGTTACACTTCCATGATTGAATTTTCATTATAGGATTATTAATGTAATGCCGCGTACACACGACCGGTTTTGCTGTTGGAATAAACTCTGAAGGTTTCTCCGATGGAACTCCGACGGAATTCCGCTCAAGCGGTCTTGCATACACACGGTTACACCAAAGTCCGACCGTCCAGAATGAGGTGACGTACAACACGTATGACGGGACTAGAAAAAGGAAGTTCAATAGCCAGTAGCCGATAGCTTCTGTCTCGTACTTGCTTCAGAGCATGCGTCGTTCTTGGTCCGTTGGAACAGCATACAGACGAGCGGTTTTCCCGATAGGAATTGGTTCCGTCGGAAATATTTAAGACATGTTCCATTTCTAGGTCCATCCGAATTTTCGGGAAAAAAAGTCTGATGAGGCACACACACGATCGGAATAGACGATAAAAAGCTTCCGTCTGACTTTTTCTGTCGGACATTCCGCTCGTGTGTACACGGCTTTAGGTGCTTAAAAACTGGGAAATCCACCTACAAGTGAGAGAGAGACCTTTGTCAAAGCCTTGTCAAAGGTGTAGTGAAATATTGCAGTTGGATTCTCTAAGGACCTGTTTTTTTTTTTGATTGCAGTAATGTATGGTAAAATATACGATTTACCATGATAACTGCAGGGCGTTGCAGTACCATTCATTTTGAAGAGCAACCCAACATTATTTCCCCGCATCCAATGCGCATGACAGGGGAGTGTGACCAGCTCTCAATAGAGTCAGTTCACACATGACTGGGACGGCCACGGTCCAAAAAGGGTCCAGTACGTCTTTGAGTCCGATTCAGGCACGAATTCAGGCAAAAATTCAGACCTGATTTGCACCTGAACTGGTGAACAGGGACGCACTGGACCCCAGGCACGAACCCGCATATGTGTGAACCCAGCCTTAGGTTGAATATATGTTTTTGAATTTCAACAAGAAAACAATAAAAGAGAAAGAGTCAAAGGTAACAATTGGCCACTCCATAACAATGATAGGCACTTACTTTTATAGGGTGACAACTCCTGTTATAAGGTGTCTCCCTGTTTTTTTTCGTTGTCACATGCTTTTGGAAAGAAGACTACAACTGACCATGCCAAAGCAGATTGCACAGGCATGGTCAACTATGGTGGCTGGCTGCAAAGAGGCTGCAAAAGATACACAGAACTGAGATGCAAAAAAGAATGAAAAAAAGGGGAAATACGATACTGCAGAAAAAAAGGATTGTAATTTTTAGGATTCACCATGCTTTAGCAAGCTATCTGCCATTCAGTTAGGGTTTACGTGTGCTTTAACTAGTGTTTAGTTCCTCAGCAATGATGTATCACGGGCTCCGTTGTTGCATCAGGCCTGACAAAACAAAAGTCCACTTTTTGAACTGACTCTCCTGCTCTCATTTGTATAAAAGCAGCAATCCTACTCTATTCTTTTTCCTAATTTCTAATACCTTTCTCAGTAACTCCCTGTACAGTCCACAATATTGAGTTTAACTCCCAGCAAACAGAGTTTTTTCTTGGTCTGTTTGGCCCTCTCTTCCTCTGTACTGGAAGTCATTTTGCTGACGCTGGATTTTACTTTAACCGTTTCCTGGCTGCTTTCGTGGCACACTATGAATTGGAGCAAAGAACTGCTTGTTACATTTGGGCGTAGGATGTGGTTACTCTCTGTCAGCAGAAGAAAAGCAAAATCTGAAAAAGTTAATCCTTTAACTGTAGTGTGGCTATCAACCAATGGTACAATACAGGCCTGCTGGTAGCAAAGTGGTTAAGTCACTTTCCCCTCTAAACCATAATTCCTCAGCAGTTAACAGAAATTGAATTGTCTGCCTATCAATTGTTACACAGGGAGAGGAATTGCTATTAACATTCTCTTAAAGAGACTCCGTCTCTATATTTGAAAAAAAAAGCCATATATGCGGAAAAAAACCCGAATACTGTATTTATTGGGGTATAACACTCACTTTTTCACCATGAAAATCGGTGCAAATAGCGTGTGCGCGTTATACGCCAATACTTCAATTTTAGCTGCCTCGGAGGGGACAGAGAGGGGGGGAGGGAAGAACGCCTTCAGATTACATACAGTGAGAATCTCCTGTTTATTTGGCGGCCATTGTAATAGGAAGTCCCGTCTCCTGGGACGCCATTGGACCACTGTTCTGTCTATCATAGGAGATTCTCACTGTATGTAATCTGACGGTGCTCGTCCTGCCCCCCTCCCTGTCCCCTCTAGGCTGCAGATGGGCATCGATCAGGCTGCACTGATGGCAATGGTGAGGCTGCTGCATTGATGGCAATGGTGAGGCTGCTGCATTGATGGCAATGGTGAGGCTGCTGCATTGACGGCAATGGTGAGGCTGCTGCATTGACGGCAATGGTGAGGCTGCTGCGTTGACGGCAATGGTGAGGCTGCTGCGATGATGGCAATGGTGAGGCTGCTGCATTGATGGCAATGGTGAGGCTGCTGCATTGACGGCAATGGTGAGGCTGCTACATTGATGGCAATGGTGAGGCTGCTGCGTTGACGGCAATGGTGAGGCTGCTGCATTGATGGCAATGCTGAGGCTGCTGCATTGATGGCAATGGTGAGGCTGCTACATTGACGGCAATGGTGAGGCTGCTGCGTTGACGGCAATGGTGAGGCTGCTGCATTGATGGCAATGCTGAGGCTGCTGCATTGATGGCAATGGTGAGGCTGCTGCATTGACGGCAATGGTGAGGCTGCTACATTGACGGCAATGGTGAGGCTGCTGCGTTGACGGCAATGGTGAGGCTGCTGCATTGATGGCAATGCTGAGGCTGCTGCATTGATGGCAATGGTGAGGCTGCTGCATTGACGGCAATGGTGAGGCTGCTGCACTGATGGCAAAGGTGAGGCTGATGCATTGAAGGCAATGGTGAGGCTGCATTGATGTGGACTGATGAGGCTGCATTGATGGCACTTACGAGGCTGCAGGTGGGCATTGATCAGGCTGCATTGATGTCAATGGTGAGGCTGCAGATGGGCACTGACCCTTATTTTGCTTCAAAGTTCCTTATTTAAAATTTAAGTTTTTTCCTGAAACTTCCCTCTTAAAATGAATGTGCGTGTTATACGCCGATAAATCCTTACACAGGGAGAGGAATTGCTATTAACATTCTCTTAAAAAGACTCCGTCTCTATATTTGAAAAAAAAGCCATATATGCGGAAAAAAACCCGAATACTGTATTTATTGGCATATAACACTCACTTTTTCACCATGAAAATCGGTGCAAATAGCTTGTGCGTGTTATACGCCAATACTTCAATTTTAGCTGCCTCAGAGGGGACAGGGAGGGGGGGAGGGAAGAACGCCGTCAGATTACATACAGTGAGAATCTCCTGTTTATTTGGCGGCCATTGTAATAGGAAGTCCCGTCTCCTGGGCTGCCAATGGACCACTGTTTTGTCTATCATAGGAGATTCTCACTGTATGTAATCTGACGGTGCTCGTCCCGCCCCCCTCCCTGTCCCCTCTAGGCTGCAGATGGGCATCGATCAGGCTGCACTGATGGCAATGGTGAGGCTGCTGCATTGATGGCAATGGTGAGGCTGCTGCATTGAAGGCAATGGTGAGGCTGCTGCATTGATGGCAATGGTGAGGCTGCTGCATTGATGGCAATGGTGAGGCTGCTGCATTGACGGCAATGGTGAGGCTGCTGCATTGACGGCAATGGTGAGGCTGCTGCGTTGACGGCAATGGTGAGGCTGCTGCGATGATAGCAATGGTGAGGCTGCTGCATTGATGGCAATGGTGAGGCTGCTGCATTGATGGCAATGGTGTGGCTGCTGCATTGACGGCAATGGTGAGGCTGCTGCGTTGATGGCAATGGTGAGGCTGCTGCATTGATGGCAATGGTGAGGCTGCTGCATTGATGGCAATGGTGAGGCTGCTGCGTTGACGGCAATGGTGAGGCTGCTGCGATGATAGCAATGGTGAGGCTGCTGCATTGATGGCAATGGTGAGGCTGCTGCATTGATGGCAATGGTGTGGCTGCTGCATTGACGGCAATGGTGAGGCTGCTGCGTTGATGGCAATGGTGAGGCTGCTGCATTGATGACAATGGTGAGGCTGCTGCATTGAAGGCAATGGTGAGGCTGCTACATTGACGGCAATGGTGAGGCTGCTGCGTTGATGGCAATGGTGAGGCTGCTGCATTGATGGCAATGGTGAGGCTGCTGCATTGATGGCAATGGTGAGGTTGCTGCATTGACGGCAATGGTGAGGCTGCTGCACTGATGGCAAAGGTGAGGCTGATGCATTGAAGGCAATGGTGAGGCTGCATTGATGTGGACTGATGAGGCTGCATTGATGGCACTTATGAGGCTGCAGGTGGGCATTGATCAGGCTGCATTGATGTCAATGGTGAGGCTGCAGATGGGCACTGACCCTTATTTTGCTTCAAAGTTCCTTATTTAAAATTTAAGTTTTTTCCTGAAACTTCCCTCTTAAAATGAATGTGCGTGTTATACGCCGATAAATACGGTAGTTACCTGTCCCACAGCCTACACTGCCAATTTTTGCTGTATTAAATGGAAACTAAACCCATTTGATTTAAAGCAGAACTAAACCCTTTGATTTAACAGTTTAAAAAAACATTTACATTCCCAGCATGCTAGCAATGCTAATTGTCGCATATGCTTGTGCTGTCAACCAAACTGTCAAACCATCAAATGGCTGGAGTCATAACTGATCACATGTGCAGCACCATGGCGCTTGCAGATCAAACAGAGGCTAAGATGGCAGCTTCCTTGGCTGAAAAGGATAGGAGGGTTTAGTTCCTCTTTAACTGTTTCCCAAAACTGTTACATTGAAGGCATGACGTTAATGATGACGGTCCCATTTGCTTCTGCTTTCAACCAAAATGTCAAATCGTCAAGAAGTGGCAGGTTTCAGAGCTGATCACGTGTACAGCACAATGGCGTAAAGGATAGGAGGGTTTAGTGCCACTTTAAAGACATTACGTTACTGAAGGATCCTCACCAATCTGCCATTGCCTGGAAGTGTCAGATGCCTGATGCCCCTTTGCATTCTGTAGTTTCCTTTGCCAGCTCCTGTATAACTACAGAACAGAGTAGTGACTTAGAGGATGGCCAAAGGGACTTCAGCACACAGTGAATGGGAACTGACACTTCCAAAAGCATATTAGATGCTGAGGATTTTTCACAAAGTTTATCTCTTCAGAATAGTGAAGATTGGTAACATGGCTGATGAGAAGGGCAAGTTTTAAAATACTAAAGTCTTGTTTTTTTTTTTTTTTAGTTAAAACTAACAAACATGTTATACTTACCTGCTCAGTGCAGTGGATTTGCACAGAGCAGCCCAGATCCTCCTCTTTTCGGGTCCCTCTTCGGTGCGCCTGGCCCTTCCCTCCTGCCGAGTGCCTCCACAGCAAGCATCTTGCTACGGGGGCACAAGAGCCGAGCCACAGCTCCCTGTATCCATTCAGATATGGAGACGCGGCCTGGCTCTACCCCCTTTCTCTCCTCATTGGCTGACTGACTTTGATTGACAGCAGCGGGAGCCAATGGCACCACGCTGCTGTCTCAGCCAATGAGGAGGGGAGTCCTGTGCAGCCGAGCCACTCCTACAACATCGCTGGTTCTAGGTGGGGCTCAGGTAAATATTAGAGGGGCTGCTGCACACAGAAGGTTTTTTATCTTCATGCATAGAATGCATGAAGATAAAAAAAACCTTCTGCCTTTACAATCACTCTAAATATATCTAAAGTCCAAACTTTTTATTTAGTTTTGGATAGAGTAGGAAGAGTTAAAACTGCTGTCAGGTTGTTTGTTTTTTTATTTTTATTATCTAGTACTGGGGAAATCTCCCTTCACTTCCCGTCCTGTAGACACGGTCGGGCTTTGTTCGGACATTCCAACAACAAAATCCATGGATTTTTTCCTACGGATGTTGGCTCAAACTTGTCTTGCATACACACGGTCACACAAAGTTGTCGGAAAATCCAATCGTTCTAAACGTGGTGACGTAAAACACGTACGTCGGGACTATAAACGGGGCAGTGGCCAATAGCTTTCATCTCTTTATTTATTCTGAGCATGGGTGGCACTTTGTGCGTCGGATTTGTGTACACACGATCGGAATTTTATCGAAAATTTTATATCCTGCTCTCAAACTTTGTGTGTCGGAAATTCCGATGGAAAATGTGTGATGGAGCCTACACACGGTCGGAATTTCCGACAACAAGGTCCTGTCACACATTTTCCGTTGGAAAATCCGACCGTGTGTATGGGGCATTAGTCACAGAAAATCTCTCCAAAGCTATGGAAAGCCTCTATTAGACAATTGCCACCACAGAAAACATCTCCATTCAAAAAGTTCCTTCTGTTCCTGTTTTGGAGGGACTTCTCAATTTTTGGAGACAACTTTGGATTTTCCCTCACTTTCAGGCCTGGTGATAATGGCCAACAAGGACATGAAAGGCAATAGAAACCTGAGAGATATTCTAACCCTACCTCCAAATTTGTCTTTAGATATTCTTCATTACAGGCAGGCCCTATTTTTAGGTGGTTTTAAATAGTGGGTCACTTTAAAGGAACTACAGTGCACAATTTAGTATAACTTTTTAAGATATTTAGCCCAACTCCAACTCTTTTTTTTTTTTTTTTTTTTTTAGATAGACTTGGATAAGCATAAATATTCCTGTCAATTTTAAAGAATGCATGGTCCCAAACTCTTTCTATAATATAATGCCTATAATCGTCATTCTACTTTGATAAGGGGGCCATGCGTTGTCCCAAAATGTCAGTTATAATATGACTATGATGATCACTCTACTTTGATAAAGGGGCCCTGTGTGGTCCTGAAATGTTGACTATAAGAAAATTATCATCATTCTGCCTTAAAAAAGAGGCCCTGCTTTGTCCCATAAAATGGCTAGAATATAAGAACATTGACTGCCTTTCTGGATTGATAAATGTGCCCTATGTGGTCCCAAAACTTGGCTGTGATACAACAACTATGATGTTGTTCTAATGAATTATTCCTTTATACTACAGAGTTATGCTGGTGAAAATTATTCAATACTGGTTGATGGCCCTATCAAGTCACTAGAGTGATCCCAATGCAAAGATAAATGGTTTGCGGCTTTGCAACATGTGACTTGCTTACTCAACAGTGCTGTTCAGCAGAACATTAAAAATAAAATTCAAGCCTTTCTATATAATTTTGTAGGTTTACCAATAATTAAGTCTAATAACCACAACAGATAGTGTTCTCAGTATTTGAAAAAAAATGTAACTGTTTGTTGTGACTCATATCTAAAAAATACAGTACTGTATATTAAGCACAGCGATTGAAAAAGAAAGTGCAAGAATGAAATCACTTTGCTGGGAGAAATACAAGTCACCATGGTATTTTCATGGGCTATAATTTACATACAAGTTCAACAATTTAATGTTATGTTCTCTTCCTTTCAGCACTAAAGAGGTCCTTTGAGGTTGAGGAGGTTGACCAGTCTTCGAACCCCTCTGTCCAGCCCCGCAGAACTCCAAACCCACTCCTAAGAGGTGCAGGCTCTGCTGCCCAGAAATTTCAAGAACAAAGCCCTAGAAATGCAGAAGCACTCCTGAGACATGCAGACATCGGAGGCCAAAGATCTCCAAAATCATCACTAAGGAGAATCGATCTGGCGGGGTCTCGGCATCCAGAACCCATGTCAAGACGAACAGAGATCTCCATTGACATCTCATCTAAGCAGGTGGAAAATTCTGCCCCAGCAGTTTCCCGGTTTGGTTTGAAGAGGGCAGAACTACCAGGCCATAAGCCTCCTGAGCCCATTCCAAGAAGAGCAGAGATAACTCTGGGAAAGTCTCATGATCTCCGAGGAGAGTCTCCAAGTTCTAAAATTCCTGAGATGCCTCAGAGAAGAACAGAAGAAACCAATGCTAAAAAGGTTGATATACAGATGCCTAAATCCCCAGAAGTTCCCCAAGTGAAACAGGTGGAAAACTCCATACCTTCATCGACCATGCCTCACCATCAGCCAGAGCCAAAACTGCAGACCGTCCAGGTAGAAGTTCAGCAGCAGAGATCACCAGAGGGTAAGTCCTGCATTTTCCTAGAGAAAATATGGATAGAGTCATCCAACTATTTCCCTATCATGGCACCATCCATTAGCACTAGTGGGGCTCTGGGGAATTGTTTAAGCATAAGTCCTGCATTTTATTTTTTATGGCAACTTTATTCAATCCAGATTGTCATTTGTTCTGTTGATGGTTTTGTTTATCTGTACATGCTAAATTAGTGCTTAAATTAATAAAAACAGCAACATAAGGCTCACATAATGAGTTCTTCACATAATGGATGAAAACAGGAGAATCCAACTAGGAGAAAAAAAATCTATTTGCATTGAAATAATATTTATCTATATTTAACATTGGTAGCTCTTCCAATGTTGCATTTAAAAGACCTAACATTAGACATATTTGTTCTCTCCATGAATGTAAAAGTAGCTATGCAAAATTTGACACCAGAACTTTGCTTTCATTAGCCTGAGTGGCGCCAGACTGGTCGAAGCAATAGTCTTGCATTTACTACTGTATCATTTACTTGTCCTGCATCTATTCCGTTGTTTATTCAAGCAGAAAATCACTTATGAGAAAGAATGGGATCTTTTTGTGACACAGTTGATATCCAAGCTCAGTTTTTCATAAATGTGGATTATAGGGCAGGTGTAGACCCCTGTATAGATGGTGATTACTTAAAGCCCAACTCTGGGCTTCCTCCAAAGCAGCCCCCTCCCACCTTCCCTCTGAAGGTCCCACCAGCAGTATTTTATGCTATTTTATACCTTTTTTTTTAGTCTTTTGGCCTAATTTCTAACACTTTGGTCATCACCCGATGGTGGGCAGTTCTCAGTGACGCAAAGGGCAGCCCTAATTATGTCATTAGCACTGATTTATGCATCCTTACACAAAAAATGGGGCCCATGGTGCCCTGCATTTACACTGTGTTTTTAGTCCTCTTGTGGGGGATTTTGATTGGAGGTAAGTATTGATTGGTTTTCTACAAGCCTGTTTCCTGCTGATCGCACGTGGTCTCTGAATTTGACTTGCTCTATACCTAACACATAGGACTGTGCAAACTGTAAAGGCAGTGATGGATGATCCACCGGAGCAGGCCTAACACTTGGGAGAAAGCAGGTGCACTGCCTTCCCTTTCCAGATTCATCCATACACCCTGACAATATTTCTTCCCAATAGAGTCCCAGTTAGGCAGGATACCTAGTATGCCGTTAGCACTGCCTGCCATCAATCCATGAATGCCTAAAATATCTGAAGCCTTTGAAGAAAGATGGTGGATTTCTTATTTTTGATCCCACAACCTTTTAATTTTGCCCTTGAAATAGGTGAGATGTGACCTGGTGGTATGAAATAGTCTTCCCCAGCAAGTGCTGATGGATGGTTAGAGGAAAGTTATGCCGTGTACACACGAGCGGAATGTCCTACAGAAAATGTCCGACGGGAGCTTTTCATCGTATATATTGCGATTGTGTTTATGCCCCATTGGACTTTTTACGTTGAAAATTCTGACGGACCTAGAAAGAGAATATGTTCTAAATTTTTCCGATGGAACCAATTCCTATTGGGAAAACCTCTCGTCTGTATGCTGTTCCGACAGACCAAAAACGACGGATGCTCTGAAGCAAGTACGAGAAGGATGCTATTGGCTACTGGCTACTGAACTTCCGTTTTCTAGTCCCGTCCTACGTGTTGTACGTCACCTCGTTCTGGATGGTCGGAATTTGGTGTGATCGTGTGTATGCAAGACAGCTTGAGCGGAATTCCGTCGGAATTCCGTCGGAAAAACCTTCAAATGTAGGGGCTGCCAATGCTGACATTCTTCTACAAATGCTAGCGGACTAGCTATCTCTGTCCTCAATGACCATAACATGTATTCAGAGTCAACTTCTATTCTACATACTGAGCCTGTGACTCCAGGAAATGTTTAATTCATTGAACTAGCATGGCAGCTGAACAACTGCATTCCCAGAATGATAGGTGTGTAATGGCAACCCCCATAGTTCTCTCATGGCAGTTTTAATATGGATGCCCGGTAGTTGTAGATAACATGTGTAGTAGAGTCCATGCCTATCTATAGAACAAATTAACTTTGGATGTGTAAATTAAAACAGGTCTGATGTTTAAATATTTCAGCCTTTAACGCCCATATGGGCAAAGCGTGTACTTGTTTGTACAAAAAAAATCTAATTTGTCTGGGGAAAAGTAAAGCTGAACTCCAGGCAAACGGATAAATACACAGATAACATGCATACTGTGTGGGAGCTGCTTTACAACTAAATTATTTGTAATTCTGTTCATCCACTTCTGAGATTTGCACAGCTCTGCCACCATAGTGCAGCCCTGTCTGGCAGGGCAGGACACTTAATTTTTGGCCTCTTGATTGGCCAGTCGCTGAATGATGTCATTCCACGGTGCATGCACGCAGCTGGAGTGTGCTGGGAATGTACCCTGTGCTGCTCATACTCAGCTCAGTGTGCATTCAATAGAAGATTATGAGCAGGCAGGTAAGTGTTTGTTATTGCAGAAGAGACATGCTACCTGCTTGCAGTTTTTTAATAGTTAAGGTAAGTTTATTTGCGCTTAAAGTAACACTTTTACAGGTCTTGTCCCTCCTCTAATCCATACCTCCCAACTTTTTGAGATGGGAATGAGGGACACCTACCAGCAAAAGTATGCAGGCATAGGACACACCCCTTGCCACACCCCCTTAAAGGAGAATTGTACAAAAAAACAAGATTGGTTAAACCCACAAGTGCTTTTTTTACCACTACTATTCCTTTATATTGGCTTTTGCAATTTACAAATGCAGCAATTTAGAAATCAAATGAAAGGTTTAGACCTGGAAAACACTTTAAGATAGATAAAAAGTGCATTTTATATACATCTATAGAGATCAGACCAAAATGAGGGACAAAGGAGGAAGAATGAGGGACATTGCTCCAAATCAGGGACAGTCCCTCCAAATCAGGGACAGTCCCTCCAAATCAGGGACAGTTGGGAGGTATGCCTAATCTGTGAGTAGACCAATAAAGAGAAACCGCAAAATAATGAGCTCATCTATCTGTCACTCTGCTTTCTCCTCCTGTAATCATGTCCCCTGTTAACACAACTAATTGGCTGCTTGTGCTGCTTTTCCTTCCCCCAGCCCGAGTTCTGCTGTACAGGCAGTTGCAAGATATTGATACCAAGTAAAATTTAGGTACCTACACTGTTTGCATTTACAAAAACCCATTTAATGAATATACAGCTGTATTATTTTGTTACACATTATATATGCCCAGAGATCAGCTTAAAACCGCTTCCAGACCGCCCCACGTACATTTACTGCGACAGGGCGGCCCGGGTACGTGAAATCACATACCTGTACGTGATTTTGTGCACTTGGTGTAGGGGGCGCACGCTTGCTTCCGGAGCACCACTCCCACTGTGATTGGACACAGCTGGAGCCAATCAGCGGGTCCGGCGGCCGCAATGGCCACTGCGTCCTGGCGAGACACGGAGCAGCGGTGTGCCTATGTAAACAAAGCACACCGCTGCTCTGTCAGGGAGGAAAAGAGAGAGATTGTGTTTGAGCTAAGCTGAATCACAATCTCTCTTTTCCTCCAGTGAATCCCCTCTCTCCACAGCAAAGCACCTCCCTAGGGCATACTTAACCCTTTGATCGCCCCCTAGTGTTAACCCCTTCCCTGCCAGTGTGATTTATACATTGATCAGTGCATTTTTTTTTAGCACCGATCACTGTATTGGTGTCACTGGTCCCCTTAAAGTGTCACTTAAGGTCAGATTTGTCAGCCACAATGTCACAGTCTCGCTAAAAATTGCAGATCGCCACCATTACCAGTAAAATAAACAGTAAAATAAACAAACATAAGTCCATAAATCTATCACGTAGATTGTAGATGCTATAGCTTTTGCGCAAACCAATCAATATACGCTTATTGGGATTTTTTTACCAAAAATATGTAGCAGAATACGTATTGGCCTAAACTGATGAAGAAATTTGTTTTTTTACTTTTTTTTTTTTGGATATGTATTATAGCAGAAAGTAAAAAATATTGTCTTTTTTTGTTTATAGTGCAAAAAATAAAAACTGCAGAGGTGATCAAATACCACCAAAAGGGGAAAAAAGGACATTAATTTTATTTGGGTACAGCATCGCACAACTGTGCAATTGTCAGTTAAAGCGACAGTGCAGTATTGCAAAAAATGGCCTGGTCAGGAAGTGGGTAAAACCCATTCTATGCTTTAAGATAAAAAGACTTCTGTGTGCAGCAGCTCCTCTAATACTTACCTGAGCCCCATCTCGAACCAGCAATGTTGCACAAGAGACTAGGCTGCTCTCCCTCCTGATTGGCTGAGACACCAGGGAAGCACCATTGGCTCCCGCTGTTGTCAAACAAAGTCAGCGAGCCAATGAGGAGAGAGAGGGGGCTGGGTCGGGCGCAGCTCCGTGTGTGAATGGACACAGGGAGTTGCGGCTTGGGTGCCCCCTGTAGCAAGCTGCTTGCTGTGGGGGCACTCAACAGGAGGGAAAGATCAGGAGCATCAAAGAGTGACCAGAGAAGAGGAGGATCCGGGCTGCTCTGTACAAAACCAGCTGCACAGAAGAGGTATTATATGTTTGTTATTTTTAACAAAAAAAAAGCTGAGACTATAGAGTATCACTTGTAATTGGAGGAGAAGGAAGGAAGGAAGTTAAAATACACATGCTCTCCTACCTCCCAACTTTTTGAGATGGGGATGAGGGACACCTATTATTAAAGTATGTAGGAATAGGACACCCCCCCCCCCCCGCCATGCCCCTTAAAGGAGAATTATAAAAAAAAAGGATTAGTTAAACCCACAAGTGCATTTTTTTACCACTACTATTCCTTTAAACTGGCTTTTTACAAATGCAGCAATTTAGAAATTTGGTGAAAAGTTTAGCACTGGGAAACAATTTTTTAAGATAAAAAGTGCATTTTATATAAAACTATGTCGATCAGCCCAAAATGAGGGACGAATGAGGAGGAAAGAGGGACAGAGGGACTTTGTTCCAAATCAAGGACAGTCCCTCGAATTCAGGGACAATTGGAAGCTATGTGCTCTTGATTCCCTAGCACTCACAGACTTATCTACCCTTGTGGTCCTGGTCCTGGGTTTGGCTATACCCCATAAGGCAGTAGTCATCAACTCCTGTCCTCAGGACCCACTAACAGGCCAGGTTTGCAAGATAACTGAAATACATGACAGGTGATATCATTTGCTGCTCAGTGATTGCAGTATTCTAGTCTGTATCTCCCCAAGGTAATACATAAAACCTGGCCTGTTAGTGGGCCTTGAGGACAGGGTTGATGACCACAGCCATAATGCATATCATAGTCGTGCCACTGGATCTATAGTATGAAAGAGTTAGTAGACCTTTTTTTACATTGACGAATTCCAAAGACTTGAGCAATCTCCTAGGTTTCCTCAGCCATTCAAACTGTTTTTCAGAAAACGAACTGAGCCGTAAAATCAAAATTATTTTATCTCAATCCAGTACTAATGAACAAATTTATAAGTCTAAACCTCGGCGTGTCTTGCGATCTTTGCTCTTCCTAGATGATATTTGTGAACGTCTTGATTGGACGTTTATGCGTCACTATTTGTATACAGTAACTAAACACATAGCATTTTAATAGAAAAATAGAATCCATGCAAGCATCAGAGCTGTGATCATATGATCAATGAATAGTGCCATGCATAACACCCAAAATGGTCCCATTGTTCATTTGGGCTGTCACATGGTGGTTCCTTTTATATGGTTACATACAGAACTCTTTTTAACCCCATGATCGAAGGAAGTTGCAGTATTAATGTGCAGAAAATGGATTTGACACACTTATGAATACCTCACAAGTTTCTAAAAAGGGGAAAGAAGGACACCTTATGATGTCTGGGCAAAATACATACCCCATCACACTTCCATGAATTCAGATTGATAAACAAGCCAGACCATGAATACTTCATGTACAAAACACATTGTCATATCTTTACAGAAATGTACAGCAGGTAAAAAAAGCCACAAATGGAACATTTCAAAAGAATACATTTAAAGTATCTCTATAGCCATTTTTCAGTTTTGGATCATGTAGTGAAGGGTTAAAAATCTGCCGTGGGTTTTTTTTTGTTTTTCCCTTCAATTATTGTTACATGCACACAGTGCCATACGTTCGCACATGTGCAAGTGTTTACATAAGTGCCAACGTACCCCTGTGTACAGCTGCATTCGATAATTGATTTCTATGGACAGCTGCAGGCAAAGGAAATACAAATTTGTGTATGTCATTTGACCCCAGGTACCCATGTGCATGAAGCTTTAGACCAGGGGTCTCAAACTGGTGCCCCTCCAGCTGTTGAGAAACTACAAGTCCCATGAGGCATTGCAAGGCTGACAGTTACAAGCATGACTCACACAGGCTGAGGAATGATGGAACTGTTTTGCTACAGCTGGAGGGCCACCAGTTTGAGACCCCTGCTTTAGACTAAGGTTACAATATTTTCTAAATGAAATCCAGGGACATACTACTGATCATGCCCACTTTTAAGCCACAAAAATCACGCTCCCATTTTTAGCCTTGCACTCATTTTTAACATACCCTGAACAATTGGGCATTGGAGGCAGACATTCAAGGTATAAAAAAAAATACCCTGGCCACTGTAAGCAGCAGAAGAATGTAGCATGTGGGAGGAGATTAAAGAGGTATGGTTAAATAAAGCTTGAGCCAGGAGTAAGTAGAGTGCAGGGGTCAGGCATAAGTAATTGAGAGATCAGGAACAAGTAACACAGAGAAAGCAGAGGTCAGGTAAGGAATAAGTAGCACACAAAGTGCAGGGGTCAGGTGTAAGTAATGGAGAGATCCAGAACAAGTAATGTAGAGAGAGCAAAGATCAGGTCAGCAGTAATTAACACACAGAGTGCAGGGGTCAGGTGTAAGTAATGGAGAGATCCAGAACAAGTAACGTAGAGAGAGCAGAGATCAGGTCAGCAGTAATTAACACACAGAGTGCAGGGGTCAGGTGTAAGTAATGGAGAGATCCAGAACAAGTAACGTAGAGAGAGCAGAAGTCAGGTCAGCAGTAATTAACACACAGAGTGCAGGGGTCAGGTGTAAGTAATGGAGAGATCCAGAACAAGTAACGTAGAGAGAGCAGAGATCAGGTCAGCAGTAATTAACACACAGAGTGCAGGGGTCAGGTGTAAGTAATGGAGAGATCCAGAACAAGTAACGTAGAGAGAGCAGAGATCAGGTCAGCAGTAATTAACACACAGAGTGCAGGGGTCAGGTGTAAGTAATGGAGAGATCCAGAACAAGTAACGTAGAGAGAGCAGAGATCAGGTCAGCAGTAATTAACACACAGAGTGCAGGGGTCAGGTGTAAGTAATGGAGAGATCCAGAACAAGTAACGTAGAGAGAGCAGAGATCAGGTCAGCAGTAATTAACACACAGAGTGCAGGGGTCAGGTGTAAGTAATGGAGAGATCCAGAACAAGTAACGTAGAGAGAGCAGAGATCAGGTCAGCAGTAATTAACACACAGAGTGCAGGGGTCAGGTGTAAGTAATGGAGAGATCAGGAACAAGTAAGGCAGAGAAAGCAGAAGTCAGGTCAGAAGTACATAACACACAGAATGCAGGGGTCAGGCATAAGTAATGGAGAGATCAGGAACAAATAATGTGGAGAGAGCAGAGGTGAGGTCAGGAGTGCTTTCACTTATTAAGATTTTTTATTACATTCCATTAGCGCCACACATTTTCGTTTATTTACAGGAGTAAGTAACACACAGAGTGCAGGGGTCAGGTGTAAGTAATGCGGAAAGAGCAGAAGTCAGGTCAGGAGCAATTAACAGATGGGTTGCATTGTAAAAAGGGCAGCTGCAGTTGTCCTTTGGCTCGGCGGCTTACTGGTTGCCCGTGTTTTTCCCCACATGGAAGTCTGCATCTGTCCATTGCCCTACTTCTTCTCTTTCCCGGGCAAACAGAATGAGTAGGCGATAGGCAATATATGGTGGGTATCAACAAAATCACCCATGGGCACCTAACAATGTCAAATAAACCATGCAGGGGGATCAAACAACGCCACTATGGACTGATGTTTGCACAGTTCATCTGTTGAGTTCACACCCACGGTCTGCAAGGTCTATGCTACGCTGCCAGGTTCCCGAGGATGATTCTGGGAATCTCATAACGGGGACTGGCCACAGTAAATAGGGACAAATGATAAGCTTTCCGTAGGCGGTTAAACAGTTGGTCCCATATGGACCACATGAGCTGAAGTTTCCTGCATCTTTATAAGTCACTCCCCATATAGAGAAAGGGGGGCCCATGATGTTTTATTCTGCTGTCACATTATTCCCCAGTCCAGATGATACACATTGGCCTTTGACATTCACAATCCACGTACTGACAAAAGCTTTCACTTTGCAATACAAAAGTAGGATTCAGGCTTTTGTTTTGCACAATCCTGTACAGCGCTGTTCCTGAAACTATCCCTTTCTTGTGATAACAGGGAGTCATCGTGTTTTGGGATAGCAGATGATTACAACATGATTAATGTCAAAGTCATTGGGAGAGGGGGCTGTGCAGGGACATCTGACCTAAGTGAGTCATGCAACTTACCCAGCGATCTGGGAATTGTGTTACTCTGGGAGGAGGTTGGGAAATTTGCCTATATGGACTGATCTAAACCTTTTCCTGGACAATTAAGTTTTCAAATCCTTCATTCTGTGCTAATCTCCGCAGTTTTTTAGAATGGAAATTGGTCATTGAATGACATGTTTTTGTATTCATATCAGTCAATTACATTTTGGAGTAATATTAAACCCTCAACATTTTTTTAGTTTAACACATTAAAGTGGTGTTCCGGCCGAAATTATACTATTTAAATAAAAATACCGCTATAATACACAAGCTTAATGTATTCTAGTAAAGTTAGTCTGTAAACTACGGTCTGTTTTGTTAGTTTATAGCAGGAGTTTGTTATTTTATAAACTTACAGCAGGCCGTGGCCATCTTAAGTGTGGGCATCTGAAGCCAGACTGTATTTCTTCCTGGATCTCATCCTCGCAGATCTAGCACATGCTCAGTGCAGCACAAGCAGTGTAATAGCTTTCAGGTCAGGTTTCCATAGCAACGGCAGTGTCTGAGGAAGTTGCCGCCCCTTCCCAGAAGGCATTGCAAACAGGAAATGATGCGATGGGCCGCAGCCAGGGAGGAGGAAGTGAAGAATGAATACAGCAGATATACAGTAGGTGCTGAGAAAAAAAAATTAAAAATATCCAATTCGTTTACAGTGCACAGTTTAGTGAGGGATGCTGAAGAGTTGTAAAAGTGGGTGGAACTCCAGCACAATAGAATAAACAATCCCCAGTAAACTATTTGTTAAAATTCTTACTCCAGCACTTGCAATTTACGTCTTTCAAAGCTGCTGACTCCTGCTCTCTGTGATGCTTCCCGGAATTTCTCATCTTCACAGGTAAGGCCCCTTTCACATGTGCGGACCGTATGTCCGTATTTCATCCATCCGTTTTCGGATGAAATACGGACATACATGCATCCCTATGGGATAGCAGGTGTCAGCTGATAAACATCTGCTGACAGCCAATATCATCCGTCCCCGCTATGGTCTGATTCTGCAGACGGAGGAAAATCCTATTTTTCTATTTGTCTGCAGAGCGGATCGCATGAACATGGACAGACGGTCCGTGCTCATCCGATCCCCCATAGGGGAGAGCGGAGATCTGACAGGGCGGTCCCTGCACAGCATGCAGGGACCGCCCTGTCATCCGCCGGCTCAGCGGGGATCAATGGAGCGATCCCCGCTGAGCAAGCTGATGTTCACGGGTCAACACGGATCCGCACGTGTGAAAGGGGCCTAAGAGTTAAAGTGGTTCTAAAGCCTTAAAGGTTTTTTACTTTAAGGGCCAGTTCACACCATAGAAACGCAGTCCGGATGTGCTCCAGATGCTTTTTTGCATGCGTGTTTTTGATGCAGTCCAGTGCATCCCCCCCCCCCTTTTTTTTCCTTAACCTCAAATAAGAACATGGGTGTTCCAGTGCGTTTAGGTGCGTTCCCGTGAGTTTTTGATGCTTTTTACAGTGTTCCAGTACAGTCCAGTGCAGGAAAAATACAGCATGTTACTTTTTTTTCTGGAACTGGAACGCACTGGAACTGCAAGCACTGGTGTGAACTATGCCACTGAAAACCATATAACCTACTTTCTATGCATTTTTGATGCAGAAAAAAAAACGCACTGGACTGCATGTGGTGTGAACTGACCCTAAGCGTTTGTTAACCCTCCCCCCCAAAAAATGGATCCTGTTCCTTTAAAGCATTTTATACAGCACAGTGCTTGTGCTGTGTAATTTGGCCCCCTGTAACACCTAAAAAACTGGATGATCCTGCCAATTTCTCCCCTCTGTAAACTGACCAAGATAATCATGGCTTCTAATCCCTGACACCGTGGTCAGTTGACATGCCTCCGTCATCTTCTGCTCTTCTGTGTCTCCTCTGTCCTACCCCCCCCTTCCCTCTCTGCGTGCCACCTAGTGACAGTGCCGCCTCATCCCCCTCCTGTTGCAGGAGTAACAAATATTTCTGTATACTATGTGTTCTGTGTCTTAATGCAGTACTCCGCTGTCTCTGTGTTTTATTAAAAAAATTCCTCTTTTACAGTATCTCTCGGCGGCTCCCGGTGGTCACGTGACCGGCTATGTCTACTCTCTCCTCCTCATGTCCCGCTGTCGTCAGTGGGGAAACCTCGGCCCCGCCTGCTGCTTCTGTCAGACAGGCAGAGAGGAAACACGGCCGGTTACATGAGCGCCGGGATCCGCCGTGAGATACGGTAAAGGAGGAATTTTTCTAATAATACACAGAGACAGCGGGGCACTGTATAAGGATACACAATGGATTATGTGCTTTTGTGAAAGTAGGTTAACAACCACTTTAATGCATTCTCTGCATTAGGGTAAAAAACCTTCTGTGTCCCCCCAGCTGAGCCAGATCTCAATTTAGCGCTGTGCTCAAGAGCAGTGGCTCTCTCTGCTCTCTTCCTCATTACATGGCCGATTGATAGCAGCAGGAGTCACTGGCTCCTGCTGCTGTCAATCAAATCCTATGATGGTGGTTGGGGCTGAACTAAGCTGTCTGTGTCTATAGATGCAGGCTGTGGGGCTCGGGATTGAGCTCACATGAGTGCTTCCATACTTGTAAACTTGCATAGACTTGCGTAGGAGCTGCTTCCTGCCTAAGAGCACCATCAAGGGAACCTTAGAAGAAGTGGATTGTGACTGAACCATTGCAGAGGGCAGGTAAATAATAACATGTTTATTATTTTAAAAACAATAAAGGTTTATAATCACTTTAATATTTGACAGTGCAGTCTCGAGTGCTTTGCCATCCTAGGCTATGGGGCTGTGTTTGATGCACAGTGTAGGAGGACACTGCTCTAGTCCTGGCATGCAAGGGTGGCTCCATAGGACACTGCAAAATGAAGGAGCCACCCTGAAACAGAAAACCTGGGAAAGAGGTCATGTTACCAGCTTAAATTTGAACATAGACAAGGATTAATAGATAAAGAAGCGGTATGCCTAGTAAGCAATTAAAGCACCTGTTGAAAGTGATTAAAAAAAAAACAGAGGTTCTAATATCACTTTAAAGAAGAACACTTGTGGTCTTTTGTAAATAAAATGCTGGTCCAGAAAAGCATGTTCATATACCTGGAAATGTTTGTTATATAAATGGCAATCGTTTCGTGTAAGAATCTCACTCTTTTCTTTATTCATTTTCAGCTTATCTGCTCCTCCCCAAAAGGACCACCAATTTGTGGGTGTTCCTGTTACAGGGCTTTGGCAGAGCACACCTGCCAGTGCCTCTTGTGTAGTGAGCGTGGCTGCCTGATGCATCTTTGTCGCACACTGACATAATCAAAAACATACTTCCCTGGTACAAGTTCCAGACTGACTGAGACATATGTAGGGAAACCAAGCAATGCTCTACTGTGAGCGCGTCTTTGTAGAATGCTTTATTTTTTCTTTCACAGGTATGGTAGTTTCCTCTTCCTGCATACATTGTAACAGAGCTTGTCTTGGGTAAGGGCCTGGTGCCTGAGGCAAGCACTGTCAATCTTGCCTAATTAATTATTCCTCTATCTGGTAATTGTATAGTTGGACAGTGGGGGAAGAGTAGGTGTTCACGCTGCTGACCATACTAACTAAGGAAAAGGATCGACCTAGGAAGACCTAAGTGTATTATGCACTTTGCCACCTGGAAATCTGGAACCATCAGAATAATATTAGTGGTATTTCATCTTTAAATTTGCAATTGATGTGAAATGAAGCTGTAATCTAAAGATATACTAAAGTTTGTTTAAAGCCAAGCAATACAATCTCATGTATATGTTAATGTATTTTTAAAAATGTATTACTTTAAAATCTTCAGCTTTCACTAACATAACACCTTGCGATCCTGCCCTGAAGGTCCTTGTTCAGGCATGTCCTAGTATGGGGTGATATGGCTCTGTCCCTGTTTCCCATTTGTGCTTCTATGTAGTCATCCTGTCAGGCAGGCTACCAACCTCCGGTATGATCCTCTATTGTTGCCATTGTATTTTTCCCAATTTTACCTGGTGATCCTAACATTGAAGCTACTTCCTCTCATAGGGTGAGAATGCTGCTTCTGCAGTGTCTCACTACAGGAGCAGCGTTGTCACTAGACTTGTGCACAATGGAAAATTTTGTTTAGTTTCGGTTTGTTGTCATTCATAAAATACATAATTTCGTTCTGTTATATTCGTTATGTTACGTTAATATGTTTTCGGATAATTCGTTATTTCTGTAGAGTGTTAATATTTGTTATACTGAATCTCGAATCATGTCGAATTCATTCGTTATATGCGCTATAATTTAGTTCGTATTCATTGAAATTCGATATTTATGTATGTATATACAGCTTGGAAAGTCGTTTGTTTACTGAATCTTTTAACACACACAATGACGATATCTCTTCTCCTCTGCTCAAATACAATACAACACCCTCCTCACTCAGTTCTCAGGAATGCACTTTGCCAGTAATCCAACCTCCAGCACAAAATTAATCAGCTGATTGGACTGTAAGATTTACTTTGAGTTGACCTTTTGTTTCATTAGATCTTTAACGAACTACCGAATCATGCCGAATTAATTTGTTATATTCGCTATAATTTCTTTCATATTAGTTGAAATTCAATATTTATGTATGTATATTGATTCGTGTTAATGATTCGTAGTTTGGAAAGTCATTTGTTTATTGAATCTATTAACACACACAATGACAATATCTCTTCTCCTCTGCTCAAATACAATACAACACCCTTCTCACTCAGTTCTCAGGAATGCACTTTGCCAGTAATCCAACCTCCAGCACAAAATTAATCAGCTGATTGGACTGTAAGATTTACTTTGAGTTGACCTTTTTTTTCATTAGATCTTTACCGAATTACCGAATCATGTTGAATTCATTCGTTATATCCACTATAATTTCATTTGTATTAGTTGAAATTCGTTATCTTTTTATTCGGATGCATCCGAATGTCCGAAAGATGCAAAATATGGCCAAATTTCGATTTGTTACGAAACTAATTGCACAAGCCTAGTTGTCACCCTGTGCAGCACGCTCTCAAGGTCTACAGACTGATATGTGAACACACAAGTAGACCTGTTACTTTGCACAGCAATCCAGCCATCCCTTCCAAAACACCACCAGGGCTATGATTGGCAGTGACTTCACGACACGTGCACCCCTTGCCTATGGTGCAAGCCTTTGCCATAGCCTTTATGCTATGCATGGTAGTCCACTGTTCTCTGCTAAAAAGACTTAAAAGCCCCCTGAACTAAAAACACAGCAAGCCGTTACATATTTTATAATAATTAAAAAAATAAAATAAAGCAGCAACGTGTATTTTTATACCTCAAGGGTTTAATTCTACGTTAAGTAACTTATGCTTTAATAGCTGCCTGGAATTCGGCTTTATGTTTTCTTGGCACGCTACCCATTGTCATCTAAAACCTGTTCAAATGGCGGATATCAGATGCAGAATCTTTAAGCACTAAGTGCAGTCTGAGTTCCAATGTTCTTTGAGCTAGAAATATCTGCTACAACTGGTTCATCTCTATTTACAGATGTGATATCATCTAAAATTATTACAATGTCCATACCTTATAGAGAGCAGATTGGAATGAGTTCAGAATGTTCTTGCCAAGAGATGTTTGTTTAAAATAAACGCTTTAACCCACATGTGTCAAACGCAAGGCCCCTGGGCCAAATACAGCCCACCCGGCCCCTTCATGTGGCCCTCAGACCTCTCCTGCAGCTGCGACACTCCCCTCGTCTCCGCCCCCCATCTTGTCGCAGCAGGGAGGAGGACAGAACTCCTTTGCCAGATCCTGCACTTCTCTGTGCAGCAGCGGAAAGGCTCGTCTCTGTACCCCCCTCCATCCCCCGTCCCAGCAGTCGGCAGCAGAGAGGAGGATAGAACTCTTACTACAGATTCTACACCTCTCTTTGCAGCCACAGCATCCTTCATCTTCACCTTTCCTGGTTTCAGCATTCAGTAGACTCCAGCAGCTGACTCCAGCCCTCCTCTGGGCCTCCTCCAGACCCTGCTTCCCAGCTTCTCACTGGCAGCAGCACACGGTAAGATGGGTGCACTGTGATGTAAGGGAGGGTGAGGGGCTTTTGACATTGAGGAAGGGGGGGCTGCTCTGGACATCTGCTTATAATTATTATGCGAATAATATCATTCTTTGCTAAGTTGAAAAGGAGGCTGCTCAGGCAGAACACCATGGCAGAACCATATTCTGTCTGAGCAGAACTGTTGGGGCCAGTGTACAGCGGCCGCTCGCACTGTGTATGAAGCCCGGAAGTGATGTCACAGCCTGGCACTGACTGGAGACATTACATGTTTTCGGGGACACTGGATATCTGGATAACCCGAAGAAGGGGCGTGTCCCCAAAACATGTAGTGTCTCCAGTTGGCGATGTGTCACTCTCTTTGCTCCCTTGGCATCGGCAGTTCCTAATTGGCCCCAGCAGCAGGGTTTGCCCATACTCTTCGGATTCCTTTGGCTGACTTCCGCCAGGCTGTGACATGACTTCCGGGCTTCGTACACCATGCGACCAGCCGCTGTACACTGGCCCCAACAGTTCCTGTGCCTGCAGTTTGGTTTTCCCTTCATCAGACCCCTGGCCTTACAGTCCTGGATGGGCCCCCCACCAATGGTGCTCCTGTGTTCTTTGTCCAATGGCTTTGTGCTGGGTTTCCCTAAGCCCCTGTGTCATCCATGCGACTCCAGCCTCCAGGTACTGTCAGTTTTTTAATCCAAGTCTCTGCATGACCATCAGTTGACTGCTGTATGCCTTGGTGAACATTTTATTATTTTTTTAACAATAATAAAAAGTTTTTACTTTGCCTCTGAGGGTCCTATTTATGTCTGCTGATCAGCGCTGGTCACCCCTTTGATTGTATCTTCTGTCCTCATTTATCTTTGAGTTGTGGACAGCAGCGGCCACAGCTACATTCAATTTTTCTTTTTGACTTTTTACTTGGCCTCTGGTCTGTGTGCCTGGATTTTTGTTTTTAGTGTTCAATCTATAAGGCATCATTCCCAAGAGGCGGATCCGCTGCCTCCGAGTCCTCCTCTGTCCGCCAGCTCAGCGGTCGATCTCTCCGTTGATCTCCGCTGAGCCGGCGGATGACAGGTCCCTCTCTACTCACTGAGCGGGGAGGGGCCTGTCAAGCGCCGCTGCTGCCTATGAAGAGATCGGACGAAAATGGACAGCATGTCCGTTATTATCAGATCTCACCCGATCCGATCCGCCAGCGATGGATGCGAACGTAGGGGCATCTGTCTGCTTTTAGCGGATCGGACCGGGTCGGATGTCAGCGGACATGTCCCCGCTGACATACGTCGCTCCATAGACTAGCATGGAGCGCCCGTTCAGGTCCGCCGTCAAAACTGACAGGCGGACCTGAGCGGTCCAACAGTGTGAAAGGGGCCTAATAGGAATTACCTGAACAAGGATCTTCAGGGTTGGATCATTAAGTATTATTTTAATAGAAACGTCATATTTGAAAATGTTGAAAATTACCGTACTTTGACTTTGCAACTTTGTTTAGCAACTAAAAGCCTTATTGAGATTTTAGGGATTGCTTTTACAAATACTTTATGATTCAGTTTTCATTTTATTATTTTTGTTTTTGAAAAAAACATTTTTACACAGTAGTTTAAATGTATTTTTTTTTAATCAACTTTATTGATATCATTGGGAATGAACAACATCCCTTGTGACAGCATGGGCCGTGACAGGTCCTATTTATGGAGAGATCTTGAGTCCAGACCTCTCCTCTAGCCTCATGCACATTGATCATCAAAAATGCAGATTTTTAGGGGGTTTGATGTTTTTTATCCTGCCTCTAAACACCCCTCCATGCTAGCCTATGTATCAACGTAAGAATATGCGTTTATAAGCGTTTAGAGGCAAGAGTGTATAGAAGAAGAAAAAAAAAACATCACTTGCATGTTTAGGAGAAGCATTTTATCATAAAAAATTATCTGACGCGCCTAAACATGTCTTAACACGCATAAACGCTAAGCGCGTTTCGCGCTTAAGCGTTTATTCGTTTCAGTGGTCAGTGGTCAGACATTCCGGCCAATGGAATAAATGAACACCCAGACATTTGTCATGCCTAATAACACCTAAATGTGTTTCCGTGTCCGCTCTCTAGAAACTGAGTGGACACGGACCTGTCATCTGCCCATCCTGCTCTGATAAGAAGGGGATCTATGAACAGATCCCCCTGTGGATCCGAATGGAGTCTGCCCCATGTAAAGTGCTAATCTAGCCAAAGGTGACATTTTAGCTTTGTGAAACAGGACAGGTCTTTCCAGCTGTCTCTAGAAGACCACCTACATTCCCTCATGCCCATGACAGTCAATGACCTATAGTTGGGTACCGGGTCTTCTTTTTGTTGTTTTGCTATGGGCCCTACCCAAACACGCCCTCTACTGTGCAATGTGGAATAGTGCACGACCATGTTTCAACCCATTCTCTGTTTTCTGTTGCTCTTCATAGGCAGTTGGCACAAGTTCTTGTCGATATTTATAATCCATCCTAGTGGAAGCCCACACTGAGACACTTTGGAGAGTGCACAATCTGGTGCAGCTCTGCATAGAAACCAATCAGGTTCCAGGTTTTTTGTAAAAGCTTAAGGCTCTATTTACATTACCGTGTCTAAAAAGTCGCATGATTTCCAGTGCGATTTTGGAATGCAGCTTTGATCCAACTTTACATTTTCTGCACCGAAGTCTCAGCAAAAGTCACACCAAAGTAGTGCAGGCACCATTTCAAAGTCACTGTGACTTTAACGTGTTACTGTACACAGAACATGGAAATGCAATTATTTTAGTAAATATAAACTGCTAAATACCTTTCCTTATCAGCAGAATATAGCAGTCTTGTGACTTCTATTGGTGTCCTGCTGAGCTCTGGATACAAGCTTGTAGGATGATTTTTCATTCTCCTCTGACTGTTCTATGAGGCTGACTTTCTGTCTGAACAGTGCTAATTGGCCCTGTGCAGATCGGATGCACCCTCCCAAAAAAAAAAAAAAAAAAACACTCTAGCAATACACACCAAACTGAGCATGTGCAGAGTGCCTCCTATGGCTCTGTACTATCGGGAGTTGGATTGGGGACAGTGGAAGAAGGGGAGGATCGGAGAAGTTAGGATCAAACAGACAGCCTTTTTACACAACACAGAGGATTAACCCCTTTGGTTCCACAGTAAGTATAACAAGCATGCTTTACTGCATATCCAGACTGATTTTACTGATGTGGGTTTAGTAACACTTTAAAGGGGTTGCAAAGTCTGAAGGTTTTTTATCTTAATGCATTAAGACAAAAAGCCTTCTGTGTGAAGCAGCACCCCTCAGCCCCCTAATACTTACCTGAGCCCCATCTCTGTCCAGTGATGTCAAAGAGTGTCTCAGCCGTCCGAGACTCTCCCTCCTGATTGGCTAAGACACAGCAGCGGCGCCATTGGCTCCCGCTGCTGTCAAAGTCAGTTAGCCAGTCAGAAGAGAGAGGGGGGCAGGGCCGAACCGCAGCTCCATGTCTGAATGGACACACGGAGCTGCAGCTTGGCTCGGGTGCCCCCACGGCAAGCTACTTGCTGTGGGGGCACTTAACAGGAGGGAGGGGCCAGGAGCAGAGAAGAGGGACCTGAGAAGAGAAGGATCTGGGCTGCTCTATGCAAAACCACTGCACAGGGCAGGTAAGTATAACGCGTTTGTTATTTTTTAAAAAGAAAAACAAGACTTTACAATCATTGTGATTGTAAAGTCTTGTTTTTTTCCTATAAAAATAACAAATATGTTATACTTACCTGCCCTGTGCAGTGGTTTTGCATAGAGCAGCCCAGATCCTTCTCTTCTCGGGTCCCTCTTCGGCTATGCTAGCTTGCTATGGGGACACCTGAGCTGAGTCACTTCTACCTGTGTTCATTCAGATACGGAGCTTCAGTTTGGCCCCGCCTCCTCTCTCTTCTGATTAGCTAACTGACTTTGATTGACAGCAGTGTGAGCCAATGGCGCAGCTGCTGTGTCTCAGCCAATCAGGAGGGAGAATCTCAGATGGCTGAGACACTCTTGGACATCGCTGGACAGAGAGGGACCTCAGGTAAGTAGAATGCATTAAGATAAAAAAACCTTCTGACTTTACAGCCCCTTTAAGTCTCACTAATTTGAATGGGTGCTATTGAAAAGAATGGGCTGCAAATTGTCATGCGGCTTTGATGTTCAAAGTCTCATGAAAAGTCGCACAAGTGTGAATGGAGCCTAATTGAACAAGCTGAAGTTAGAAGCTGATTGGCTACCATGCACAGCTGCACCAGATTTTGCACTCTCCAGTTTTAGTAAATCAAAGCTACTTATGATTCCAGAATAAATGGCTTCCTTGTGTTTTCAATCTCAACTCCACTAAGTCACCTACTATGATGAATTGGCTTGAAGACATTGCATTAAGCTGTTGGGCCGCTCATCTTTCCTAACACATAAAAATAATTCTGGATTGTGTATGAGATACTTAACATAATTTTATCTCCTTGTGTCTGGATCATTCTACAGATCCTACGTTATCAATGACATCATGTCTGGAATCTGCGTACAGGGAAGCCTTCCACTGTCTGTTTACGATCACTGTGAACAAGCCAGTAAAATGTGTGCAACCTTCCATCAGGAATGTTAACACACTCATAGCTGGAAAAAAATACTCATTGTGTGATAGGTATGGCTGAACCCCTCTATTTTTCTGGAGGCAGCTGTTACTTTAAAGTGGAACTCCAGTCAAAACGTGTATTTCCAGTTTTGGATAGATTAGGGATAGTTTAGACTCTAGACATCTAGTGCCTTGGTCTAATGCATGGGTGCTCAACCTGTGGACCTCTAGCAGTTGCAGAACTACAAGTCCCATCATTCCTCTGCTTTTAGAAGTCATGCTTGTAACTGTCAGCCTTGCAATGCCTCATGGGAATTGTAGTTCCACAACAGCTGGAGGGCAACAGGTTGAGCTCCCATGGTCTAGTGCAGGGGTCTCCAAACATTCTAAAGAAAGGGCCAGTTTACTGTCCTTCATACTTTAGGGAGCCAGACTGTGGCCCAGTGGGAGTAGAAAATGACCTGGTGTCAGTGGGAGTAAACAATGCCCCATCATTGGTATCAGTGGAAGAAATAGTGCCCCATCATTGGCATCAATGGGAGGAATAGTGTGCCATCATTGGTATCAATGAGAGGAAAAGTGCCCCATCAATGGTATCAGTAGAAGAAATAGTGCCCCACCATTGGTATTAATGGGAGAAATAGTGCCCTATCATTGGTGTCAGTGGAAAGAATAGTGCCCCTCATCATCAGTATTAGTGAGAGGAATAGTGCCCAATCACTGATATTAGTGAGAGGAACAGTGCGCCATTATTGGTATCAATGGGAGGAATAGTGTTCCATCGCTTGCGTCAGTTAGAGGAATAGTGCCCCATTGTCAGTGTCAAGAACCTACTGTATGGCCCATTGTTGCTGACAATGAAGAGGAACAATGCCCAAGGGCAAGGTAAAAGCAAGCTAAGGGCCACATCTGGCCCCCGGGCCGCAATTTGGTCTAGTGCCTTGGAAGGGGGGAGGCATGGGATACTTTCCTCACCTAGGTGAGCATTGTGATAGTGGGAGCAGTACCAATAAAAATCAGTACTCACTCCCCCTACACAAAAAAAAAAAAAAAAAACTATAACTCAGTTACAGGCTGGGGGGGGGGGAGCAAACCGGGGGGGGGACTCCACTTTTTGAGTGAAGTTATGTTTTAAGGCCTCATACACACGGGCGCATAAGGTAAATTACACATGTACCTTCCCATCTGGGATACACAGCTGCTGTGTACAACTGACCACAGTAATGACGGCTGTACACAGGTTTAAGCCACTAATTGAGTAAATTGTGTTACGTGCATGCGTAACGCCGTACACACCTAGAGGCAGACTGACTGCATCCAATTTTCTACACCTGTATGCATGTGCAGGTTTATGCAAGTACATTCACATACAGCCATTTATCACTATGGCCGGCTGTACATGGCCAGCTGTGTATCCCAGGCGTGTAAAAATGCCAGAAATGTCTGTTATACGGCCTTGTGTGCATGAGGCCTTTAAGGGACAAACGATGACAGCAGAGAGTGAAATTCTAGTCTGCCTTCCAATGAGCTGAACTGGGACTGCAAGCAGCAACAAACAACATTACACTGAAATAAGAAAGGGCTTTTGAGTTCATGGGAAGGACTGGACATATTTCAGGTATAATGAATGCTTAAAAAAAAGCAACATGATCTCCTTGAAATTGAAGTGCAGAGATTTAGTAGAGGTTAAAGAGGTAATAATAACCTAGAGAAATATAAAAGTTTAAATGTTCAAAGCAGAATTCTTCAGGACCTTTAGAGAGAGAAGAGGATTATCTAATACATGACGGGGTGCAAGTACTAATTATATATCATTTTATGAATACATCTACCATAGATCAGCAAAGGTCAAAACCTCACCCAAAAAATAGGCACAACAAAAATATTTCTTCTATAAGCAGATTGTGTCCATCTACGTACTGAAATAATCTTTCATTTATAAAAAATACATTTTTGGGATATATTAACTGCTAATTGTGTCATCAAATACCTGAAAATCTTCTTCGCTTGCGCCGGTTGAAAGTGTTCTGTTCCATTTTTCATTGATTAATTAAAACAAAGAGTGATCTTCTGAAAGTTACTGGCCTAGTAATTCACACATATGGTCTACATGTGGTTTGCAGCCATGTGATGCTTTATGTCCTTTAACATTGGGCAAGTGCCCGCAGTGGAAGAAAAATGGATTCTCCACTCAAATGAATAGCATAGTCTTGCTGTCCACTGAGCTTTTCACACCAAGCAAGCCAAGAGGTACAGAAATGTAGTAGGGGGGGGGGGCGGCAACTTACCTATCTCTGGTTTAAGAGAAATTTCACCCAGCTATGGCAAAAATAAAAGTCAGCAGCTACAAATACGGTAGCTGCTGCCTTTTAAGAAAAAGATACTTTCCACCCCGCTGGTACAGTACTGTCCCTTTAGATCAGTGGTCTCCAAACTGCAGCCTAAGGGCCAGATGTGGCCCTTTGCTTGCCTTTATCTGGCCCTTGGGGCACTATTCCTCCCATGGACACCAATGATGGGTCACTATTCCTCCCACTGACACAATGATGGGGCACTATTCCTCCCACTAACACCAATGATGGGGCACTATTCCTCCCACTGACACCAATGGTTGGGCACTATTCCTCCCACTAACACCAATGGTTGGGCACTATTCCTTCCACTGACACCAATGATGGGTCACTATTCCTCCCACTGACACCAATGATGGACCGCTATTCCTCCCACTGACACCAATGATGGGTCACTATTCCTCCCACTGACACCAATGATGGACCGCTATTCCTCCCACTGACACCAATGATGGACCGCTATTCCTCCCACTGACACCAATGATGGGGCACTATTCCTCCCACTAACACCAATGATGGGGCACTATTCCTCCCACTAACACCAATGGTTGGGCACTATTCCTCCCACTGACACCAATGATGGGACACTATTCCTTCCACTGACACCAATGATGGGACACTATTCCTCCCACTGACACCAATGATAGGACACTATTCCTTCCACTGACACCAATGATGGGGCATTATTCCTCCCATTGACACCAATGATGGAACACTATTCCTTCCATTGACACCAACAATGGGGGGTTCTATTCCTCACACTGACACCAATGATGGGGGTGCTATTCCTCCCACTGAAACCAATGATGGGGCATTGTTACCAACACCAGGACATTTTCTACTGCTCCTGGCCACAGTTCGGCCCCTCTAAAGTTTGAGGGATAATAAATTGGCCCTTTGTTCAGAAAGTTTGGAGACTCTTGCTTTAGATGATTCATCCCAATGCTTTCGATCATCAGCACTGACATCTTGGTTTTAGTAGCTGGCTCCCAACTGGCAGCTGGCATTTTGGCTCCCTACTGCGCATGTGCTAGACACATCAATATAGGGAGTTTGGTCCTGTAGCCTCCTAGGAAGTGTGATGTGATGCCAGAACTTCACCTAGGCGGAGGAATAAGGAAGTGTGAGTAAGTACTACTAAAGGTGCTCACCCCCCCGCCTAAAAAAAAAAAAAAAAAATATATATGATTGTGTAATGGGCTAGAGGGAAGAGAGAGGATCATGATTACTTTTATATTCGGGTGAAGGTCCACTTTAAATTACGATCAGGTGAAGGTTCACTTTTTATTACTATTCTTTCCTTGGGAACCCCAGCCAAATCATTTTGATACAGTAGGGAAAGATGAGAACCTCTGTCTAGTGTTTTATGTAATTGTTCAATATGCAGAGATTTCCTTTCACTTCCTGAAAAGCCACCAAGAGCAAAAACCGAGAGAGAAACTGCAGGATAGACATCAATAAGGACCTAGTAGAGGTTCTAAAAAAAATTTGGCTGGAGTTATATTTTAACACTGCCTCCCTCCACTCCCATCTTGATGTGTCTGGAAAGGAAACATTGTAGACCTGTCGTTGACACACCTATGACTATACATCCTGTAATTACTGGCGGTCAAGGAAGGACAACTAATTCTTGATGGGCAGAGTTGTAATGCAACGTCTAAGGAGGATGTGAAGAATACAGACACCTTCTTCACACTTGTGTTTGCAGATAACGTCCATAGTGATATCTGTTGGTGTTGTCAAATTACATTGGCTGGGAGGGGTCTCATTCCAAAACTCATTCCAGCACTGGACTCCAGGAATCAACCTGGATCCATGGGATGCTGGGATTTTGTGGAAATCCTGGGAGGGGGCAGTTGGGGGATGTTAATGCACACTTTGGGAAGCTCACAGTGCGCAGTGAAATCAGAGTTAAGTGATTTGAGTGGAGGAGAGGAGCCTGTACAACTTTGTAAGACCGAAGGAAAGGTCCAACTCCAGGCAACAGAAGAATTATCCCATGCAAAGGGGATGTCCAGCCCTATGCCCGCAGGCTGCTTGTGGCCTGAGACGAAGTTGTAAACTTGTGGCTATTAATGATCACGTCCCGAGGGATGGCGGGATGCCCTGTTTGGTATAGCACCCGTGGCGGTGGCTGGCCAGGGATGTTTGCAGTCGCACCGGCAGCTCATGCAGGGACTCCCATTAGCTAGCGCCAGCCAAGTAAATGCCACATGGCCGGATCTAGGGGGGTGATGGAATGGGCTGAACCTCTCCCCCCAGATTTCATTTGCACCCCCCGCTCTTAACCCCCCCTCTACCCCTGACACTGTACCTAATCGTCTTCCATCCCTGTACTGTATACACACAGTCTGAACACACAGCACATAGTTGAAATCTGATTATCTGCCTGACTTTTTCTGCTCATCAGCTATGCTTACGTCCCATTCACACTTCACAATTTTGAATTGTGGACAGAATCACCGCGATTTAAAATCCCACTGCAATCGTGCCAAAACGCACCACACGTCTTTGTGTGCCATGCATTCTTAATGGCACCTCCAACGTGTTTTGATTTTGTCGAGATTGTCACCTGACATAATCACGTAGCAATTGCGGAAAAACGCATCATGCAAAAGCTTGTTGCCCAAAAAGGAGCAGGAGCGTGATGCGTTGTGCCGTGATTGGCGCGTGACTATTGTGGCAAAATTACACTGTGTTTGAGGTGTCATTAAGCATGAATGGCACCCAAATACCCATAGTGCGTTTTGCCAAAATTGCAGTGTAATTTGGAATCGGGGGCAGAATCGTGGTGATTCTGCTCGTGTTTCAAAATTGCAAAGTGTGAATGGGGCCTTATTGTTCATGTTTTTATGTGCGGCCCAAGACAATTCCTCTTCTTCCAATGTGGCACAGGAGAGTCAAAAGATTGGACACCCCTGGTCTAAAGGAATAAAACAAAAATCACTTACCACTTACTTAGTGGCCTAGAATCCTGAGGTCACTTAGACCAAATCAGGGTCTACAGCCCTGCATTGGACACGATCACACCAAGGGACAGTCCACCACCGGAGCTTGGGGGAGCGCCATCTGCTGGGGGAGCAGAGAATCACGTGCAGAAAGTAAAACTGTTTCTCTTCTCTAGACAAAACAAGCAATTCATTTTTTAGTTGCAGGAGTTGGGCTTTAACCAACTTTTTGCAGTATATCTTTCTGATGCCTTTAGAAGTTATGGAAAGCCGTAGACCTTTGTGCTAAATTGCTATAATGTTGAGACATAATCATCTGAATCTGAGAGAGTTATCAACTTCTCTACCATTAGTAGCGTAGCATGCTTAAGTGGTTAAGTGTTGATTCCCCAACGTGGGCAGCTGTCTAACAACATGGCAATGACTAGCAGGCACAATGATCTGTCCCAGCTAATCCAGTGGTAGGAATCGGAGTGGGACAGGAAGGATATCATTTCTGGCGTCTCGTGGGGGCCTGCAGATCCAGCAGACGTTTGTTTAGGATTTGGGGGGAATGAACCTTAAGCTCAGGACGCAGCCCGGCAGCTGTTTGGACAGCAATGGCGAGGGGGGGGGGAGCAGCCACGATTTAACAGGGGGCGGGACAGCTGGCTTGGACAAGGTTAATTAAATGCCAACAGCTGCCCAAGACGTTGACTTATAGATGGCATTAAATCCGATTCCGCTGTGGAATACCCACAATGCACAATTCATCATTCTTCACTGTTCTCAGGCTTACATCTTGGCCCAGCATGCCATGTTTGTATTCTTCTCTGTGGTCACAGGCTCTTTCGTGTCTGTAAGAACTGATCAGCACTGATTATAAAGTAGATGGATATCCTAACTACGACATTTGGTTTGCTGAAGCACTGTGTATCATTTGCAAGATTTTTCTCTAAAATATTGTTTTTTTTTTTCATATTAGTGCTGCTGATTTCCTCTGGCCTTTTTCAGCCATTTCCCATCTACATGCACTTACTCTAGAGTTAGCTTCACACCATGAAGGTCTAACTTCTTGATGGTGACAATGGCACATGCCTATATAATGTGTTTCGACATGGTCATTTATAGTCTCCACAAGGGGCGCCAATGAAGGGGTGACAATGCAGGAGCACAATTACTGGACAGTTGTCACCCCATAACAGGAAGTGCTTGGAAAAGGACGTTCATAGCAGGAATGCTGGGTATTCTTTTAATCAAACCTTGTTAAAAATTATATTAAAAATTATATTAACGTGTTAAAACCCAGCACCAGGAAACCTAAAAACATTCACTTAATGGGTTAACTGCTCACTTCTGTCTAGTAGAAGGAATATCAGTTTTACTTCCCCTGGAAAACTGTGCCCCCCTGCAGAGCTGCGGCTGTCAATCACAGTTTGTGTGCGGGAGCTCCTTCCCCTTTCACCATTTTTCTCTTGGTGTTGGGAAAACTTGTCAGAAGTGATTCATGCAGATAGCAGAGGAAGGAGGCAGGCGGATTGAGACACACTGTAGAGGGATATGCTTGTTAATATCATACCTCCCAACTTTTTGAGATGGGAATGAGGGACACTTATCAGCAAAAGTATGCAGGCATAGGTCACACCCCTGGCCACACCCCCTTAAAGGAGAATTGTACAAAAAAGCAAGATTTGTTAAACCCAAGTACCACTGCCTATCAATGATTGTGGGACTTTTTTTAGGTAAAAAAAATGAAAGGTGAATGTAAGCAATCCTCATTTTATTTTGTTTAAAAAAATAAATAAAAAAACAGTGGCTATGAAAATCAACCAAACAAAAACATATTTCATGCCATTTCTGAACAGTGTTGCTGGACCAAATAATTGTCAGTCAAACTATCACAGCACTGAAAAATGTCCTGTTAATGAAGGGGAATATACAGGCTAGTAGTTAAAAATAGAGTTACTTGTCCTGGGTGCCTTTTCTGAACTCCACATATTTGAAGATCCAAGCTTTGCTGAAAAATCTTCTTTACAAAAATATTGTTCCTTCAGGGATTGTTGGAAGCTGGTGTCCTCTATTGCACATAGGGGCCGGTTGAAGGAACCATTGAGTGCAATGGGGAACCAGGCATCTGACACTCCTGGAAGATCTATCAGCAGGCTTAGACCTGCAACAAAGCAGAAGTCAGCAGTGCTGGCATCAGGGGTGTTGCTAGGTCGGCAAAAGATCTGGGGCTAGCAGTGGTCACCTTTTTGCAGGCCCGGGAGGTGGGGGGCACGCCGGCGGTAAGCAATTTTTTGCGGGGAAAGGCTGGTGTTGGTGTTTCAATCATCATGGCACCATGGTTGATATGGTGTCAGGGTGATCGAAGCGCATTGTTTCTATTGTTACATTCTAATATATAATGAAGTGGTTTCAACTCACCATAATGCAGAATCTGTGGGAGTCCTGGGCGTGTCACTTGCCACATCTCCTGCTACCAGATGCAGCATGTGACTTGCCACCGTCGCTTGTCACCAGATGCAGTTTTTTAACTTGCCACAGTCACCTGCCACTAGATGTGGATTGTCACTTGCCGTGTTGTCTGCCACCAGATGTGGATTGTCACTTGCCACATCACCTGCCACCATTTGCAGATTGTCACGTCACCTGCCACCATTTGCGGCTTGTCACTTGCCACGTCACCTGCCACCATCTGCAGATTGTCACTTGCTACATCACTTATCACATCACCTACCACCATTTGCAGATTGTCTCTTGCCACGTCAATCCACCTCTAATGCAGCCCGCCCACCACAGCCGTGACCCGCTGGTTAGGCAGGGACCCTGCGGCAAGAGACTCGGGGCTATGGGCTCCAGATTTGGGGCTACAGCCCCAATAGCCACCCCCTGGTGACTCCTATGGCCGGCATCATAACTGGTAAACTTTCATTACAAGGCTGACTTGATTTAATTTTTTCAAATAGCAACAGAGTCCCTTTAAGTACTAACTGCCTGTGGTCTGCAGATTTTTTCAGGACATGGCAAGAGTTCCAGTTCTAATGGAGCTGTCTTGCATAATGTAAACTCTGATACAACAATGGAATCCAGAAGCAGATGTGTATCCCTATCTAGCTTGGGACATCCCGTGAGTGCAGAGCTCAGCCTTCCTGTAGAATCATCTCATATGTCAACTGTGTGATGCAAACATCCTATAATACCAAGGAATGCCCCATCAATTAAAGCCATGAAGGAAACTTAAACTACAACACGTGTCCTGCTAGATCATAGTGGCGGTATTGACATTGTTTCGGATTTAACTACGCTTTCTTAATGTCAAAAACTGGGAAGGCCTGCAGAGCTAATATGTTATTTCCTTACATATTTCATTGCCTTTTCCGTACCCTTTCCTTCATTTGATTGTAGTGAGAAAGACATGTCAGCAGCTGGTCCATATTTCTGCCTAGAAAAAGAGCACTTGATAAGGATCAGCCGATTATTAATAGCAGTTGCTGTTCCAGCAGAAGTACTATAGCTGTCGTTGAAGGGCTTCTTCTTTCTTCTTGTATCTACAAATAAAAATGATGTCCTGACTATGCTGGATTCCTCATACAAGCAGATTTCCACGTGCCTAGGACAAACCTTAGGACAACGTCAAAACGACCTATATTCCGAAAGATATGGGGAAGGCAGAAAAAGCCAGGGGAGCTCTATGGTAGACGAGGAGCCCAAGGGTGGATGAAGTCCCTAGTGGAGGGATTTTAAAAGAGAGAAAAAAACGATAGACGTGGACTTCGTTTTAAGTGAATTTATTTATTTATTGTGGCCCTCCACAGCCCAGGCGAATGAGGCCTAAATTTGCATCCACCCTTTTTAGCTGAAAAAGTCACAAAATGCATCACAATACATTTTTTACGGAACATCTGTGCATCCCTGTGTGGGGTAAACACAGCCCTCCACAGACGTACACTTTAGTACCCCCCATGTGAACGAGACCTTAGAATGCAGTGGAATCATCAGGCCCTCATTGGCGAAAGAAGTATGGGCTAGTTTACAATAGCATTGTATCATCACCTCACTGCCTGTTTTGACCCCCGAAATGGGGCACTACAGCACCGCAAACATGTGCACGGGACCAGTGCTACCACTAGGCAAACTAGGCAGCCACCTAGGCCGCACTGCTGCCTAGGGTGCCCGGCCACTGGTGTTCCTACTCTCTCCTCTCTGCAGCAAGCTACTAAGTCTCAGCATCAGCAGCGGAGGACTGTGTCTGTGTCCCGACTGAATGTAAGCAAGCAAACATTAATTGATGGGCACTGGTAGGCTGCATTTGATGGGCGCTGGTGAGGCTGCATTTGATGGGTGCTGGTGAGGCTGCATTGATGGGCGCTGGTGAGGCTGCATTTGATGGGTGCTGGTGAGGCTGCATTGATGAGCGCTGGTGAGGCTGCATTGATGGGCGCTGGTAGGCTGCATTGATGGGCGCTGGTGAGGCTTCATTGATGGGCGCTGGTAGGCTGCATTGATGGGCGCTGGTGAGGCTTCATTGATGGGCGCTGGTAGGCTGCATTGATGGCCACTGGTGAAGCTGCATGGATGAGCACTGTTAGGCTGCATTGATGGGCACTGGTAGGCTGCATTGATGGGTGCTTGTGAGGCTGCATTGATGGCCGCTGGTGAGGCTGCATTTGATAGGCGCTGGTGAGGCTGCATTTGATAGGTGCTGGTGAGGCTGCATTTGATAGGCGCTGGTGAGGCTGAATTTGACGGGCGCTGGTGGGTTGCATTTGATGTGTGCTTCATTAAAAAGGTGGGGTATACATGGGCAGGGCAAATGGGAGTCAGGGGCAGAGCCAAGGGGGGCGGCGAAATGAGGTTTAGCCTAGGGTGTCAAAAATCCTTGCTCCAGCCCTGCATGTGCATTGTATGTGGCTGCGGGGTGGTTTCTGCGCAGCCTCATTCACTTGAATAGGTTGTGTTCGGTGGGCGAGAGTGCCCACCAAATGCTACAGAGAGGTATAATTCCTGACGGGGGTGTGACATGTACCAGCTGTCACTTTGGAGCAATTTTTTTTCTCCCTTCCCTTGTGTCCAGGAATGGAAATATAGAGAACTCTCTCCAAGAGGACACAGATAGCAAAAAAAACAAAAAAAAAACAAGGGATTTAACCAGTCTATACACTAAACCTAACTATAGATATACTTTAATATAGTCCATATAGAAGTGAATTAAAAGTAAAAAACACTCAGATCAATAAGTAGGGTGTGCATGGGCAGGGCAGTTCCCCCAACAGTACAATGCAAAAAGTTCACCAAAAAAAACAAAAAACAAAGTTTAAACTGCTTTAACAATTAGATGCATATACAGTATTTGCAAAGACATTTAACCACTTGATTTACCCCCCTTCATGACCAGGCCATTTTTTGCGATACGGCACTGTGTTACTTTAACTGACACTTGCGTGGTCATGCAGTGCTGTACCCAAATAAAATGAATTACCATAATCTTTTTTTCCACACAAATAGAGCTTTCTTTTGGTGGTATTTTATCACCACTGTGTTTTTTTTATTTTTTTGCGCTATAAACAAAAAAAGGCCGACAATTTTGAAAAAAAGAAAAACAATTTTTTTTTACTTTCTGCTATAGAACAAATCCAACAAAAAAATTTAAAAAATCTAATTTCTTTATAAATTTAGGCCAATATGTATTCTACATTTCTTTGGTAAAAAAAATCCCAATATGCGTATATTGATTGGTTTGCGCAAAAGTTATACCGTCTACAAACTATGTGATATATATATATATATATATAAAATAAAAATGTTTTTATATACTTGTAATGGCGGCGATCAGTGACTTATAGTGGGGACTGCGATGTTGCGGCGGACACAATCGGACACTAACTGACACTTTTGACCAGAGAGAGAGAACCAGTGACACGAATACATACCTCCCAACTTTTTGAGATGGAATGAGGGACACCTATCAGCAAAAGTATGCAGGTATAGGACACACCCCTGGCCACACCCCCTTAAAGGAGACTTGTACAAAAAAACAAGATTGGTTAAACCCACAAGTGCTTTTTTACCACTACTATTCCTTTATTTTGGCTTTTGGAATTTACAAATGCAGCCATTTAGAAATCAGATGAAAGGTTTAGTGCTGCAAAACACTTTTTGATAGATAAAAAGTGCATTTTATATACATCTATGTAGATCAGACCAAAATAAGGGACAAATGAGGAGGAATGAGGGACAGAGGAACATTGCTCCAAATCAGGGACAGTCCTCAAAATCAGGGACAGTTGGGAGTTATGTGAATACAGTGAGCAGTGCTAAAAATATGCACTGTCACTGTACTAAAGACACTGGCTGGGAAGGGGTTAAACATCTATGGTTAAATGTGTGCCTAGCTAGTGTTTATGTGTACTGTGTGAGGTGCTTTTACTAAGGGAAGTGATGGATTCTCCCCTGTCAGAACGGAGCTCTGCCTTGTTTACATAGGCAGAGCTCTGCCCTATGTGTCTTCCTGACGATCAGCAGGTGTCGGTGGACATCCATTCGCCGGCGCCTGCTGGTCAGCTTCTGCTGTGACAAATCACAGCAGAAGCAGTGCGCTGGTGGCATGCGTGTGTGCCCCCTACCTGGAACTGCAGAATCACATATATAAACGTGATTCTGCACAGCAAGCCCGCCCTGTAGCAGTAAATCTGTTATGGGGCGGTCGGCAAAGGAGTTAAAAGAAAAGTTTGGGATTGTAAATGTGGTGTTCATTACAAGGCAGTTAACAGAATAGTACTATACAAAAAGTACGCTCCTACCCAGTAGTGTATTTAGGTTTTGTGCTGCCCTAGGCTTGATTAAACTAGTGCACCCCCTAATTTAAATATTACCCACCCCTTCCTGCCAAGGCCACACCCCTTGCTGTTTAAGACCCCCCCTGAAATTTTCAAGTGGGGACACTAGTTCTGAGGGCCTGGGGGGGGGGGGGGCAATGGATTCCCATAATTTGCATAGATTTCCTCTCACTTCCTGTTTGGCTATGGGACAGGAAGTGAAATCTCTGCAATGGGACAGGGATGGTAAAAAATAAACTGACAGGGGTTATGACCAGGGCTGGACTGGGACAAATATTTGGCCCTGGACTTCACCCAGAGCGGCCCACTTTAATTTTGCAAACATGCACAAAAACAGTATATAAAACTATACGCTATTGCGCAATATGGATACTTTGATTGAGTTTGGGATGGATCTGAGGGAAGCGGTGCAGCCTTTGTATGGGGCATCAGGGCGACCCGGGGAAAAATTGACACCTTGCGACCCGGGAGAAAATTGACACCTTGCCCCCCCGGTAGGGTGACCACATTTCCAGACTGCCATTCAGGGACAATTTTGCCAAGGACCAGGGAGGGGATGTAGGGTTGACGGGGAATTCAGCGGTGGGGGTGATTTGTCGGTTGAATGGCTGGTGCTGGCAATGAAAACATCCCGACACTATACTTAATATCAAATCACATTATTTCTATTACTACATTGTAATATTTAATAAAATAGTTCAACTCACCAGAATGCAGAACCAGTGGGAACCATTGCTTGTTACCAGATGCAGCATGTCACTTCCCACCATTGCCTGCCACAAGATGCTGCGTGTCACTTGCCACCACATGCAGTGTGTCAGATGCCACATCGTCTGCTGCCAGAGAGAGGGCAGGGAGAGAGAGAGAGGAAGGGGCAGAGAGAGAGGAGGGGGCAGAGAGAGAGAGAGAGAGGAGGGGGCAGAGAGAGAGAGAGAGAGGAGGGGGCAGAGAGAGGAGGGGGCAGAGAGAGAGAGAGAGGAGGGGGCAGAGAGAGAGGTAGGGGCAGAGAGAGAGAGGAGGGGGCAGAGAGAGAGAGAGGAGAGGGCAGAGAGAGAGAGAGGAGGGGACAGGGAGAGAGAGAGGAGGGGGCAGAGAGAGAGAGAGGAGGGGGCAGAGAGAGAGAGAGGAGGGGGCAGGGAGAGAGAGAGGAGGGGGCCGATAGAGAGAGAGAGAGGAGGGGACAGGGAGAGAGAGAGGAGGGGGCAGAGAGAGAGAGAGAGGAGGGGGCAGAGAGAGAGAGGAGGGGACAGGGAGAGAGAGAGAGGAGGGGGCAGAGAGAGAGAGAGAGGAGGGGGCAGAGAGAGAGAGGAGGGGACAGGGAGAGAGAGAGGAGGGGGCAGGGAGAGAGAGAGGAGGGGGCAGAGAGAGAGAGAGGAGGGGACAGAGAGAGAGAGAGGAGGGGACAGGGAGAGAGAGAGGAGGGGGCAGAGAGAGAGAGAGAGAGAGACGGGGGGCAGGGAGGGAGAGAGGGGGACAGGGAGGGAGAGGGGGGACAGGGGGAGAGAGAGAGAGAGGGAGAGAGGGAGAGAGAGAGGGAGAGAGAGAAAGAGAGGGAGAGAGAGAGAGAGCGAGAGAGCAGAGAGAGAAGGGGGGAGAGAGAGAGAGAGAGAGTGGAGGGTACAGAGAGAGAAAGGGAGAGAGAGAGAAAGTGAGAGTGAGAGAGAGAAAGGGAGGGAGAGGGGGGAGAGAGAGAGAGAGAAAGGGGGAGAGAGAAAGAGAGGAGGAAAGGGAGAGAGAGAGGAGGAAAGGGGGAGAGAGAGGGGGACAAGGAGAGAGAGAGGGGGGCAGGGAGAGAGAGAGGGGGGCAGGGAGAGAGATAGGGGGGCAGGGAGAGAGAGAGGGGGGACAGGGAGAGAGAGGGGGACACAGTGAGAGAGAGGGGGGACAGGGAGAGAGAGGGGGACACAGGGAGAGAGAGAGAGGGGGACAGGGAGAGAGAGAGGAGGAAAGGGAGAGAGAGAGGAGGAAAGGGGGGGAGAGGGGGGCAGGGAGAGAGAGAGGGGGGACAGGGAGAGAGAGAGAGAGAGAGGGAGAGGCACAGGGAGAGAGAGAGAGAGAGAGGGGGACACAGGGAGAGAGAAAGGGGGAGCAGGAGAGAAGGAAAGGGAGAGGGAGGAGGAAAGGGGGAGAGAGAGAGGGGGGGGACACAGTGAGAGAGGGGGGAAAGGGAGAGAGAGGGGGACACAGTGAGAGAGAGAGAGAGAAAGAGAGAGAGAGAGAGAAAGGGGGAGAGAGAGGAGGGGGCAGACAGAGTGGGGGACGGGGAGAGAGAGAGGGGGACAGGGAGAGAAAGAGAGGGGACAAAGAGAGAGAGTGGGGGGAGGAAGGGAGAGAGAGAGGGGAGGGGGCAGAGAGAGAGGGGGGACAGGGAGAGAGAGAGAGGGGACAGAGAGAGAGGGGGGGGGCAAGGAGAGAGAGGAGGAAAGGGAGAGAGAGGGGAGGAAAGGGAGAGAGAGGGGAGGAAAGGGAGAGAGAGGGAGGACAGGGAGAGAGAGAGGGGGGACAGGAAGAGATAGAGGGGAAAGGGCAGAGAGTGGGGTCTGGTCAGTGACAGTGCTCAGCTCACTCACTTGAATGGTGCAGGAGGGGCTTTAATGTGGCTGTCGACTACTTGTTTAATCTTCCCGCTCCCTCTTGCTCTTCATCAATGTAACGCACAGGCAGGGAGAGAGGGGTGGGAAGCGGTGTGCGTCACAAGCTGGCTCATTCACAGCTGAACAGAGCAGTGTGCGAACCCCCTCTTCTAGGGCAGCTGCACCAAGCAGCTGCCCACACACTGACAGTGTAGCGCAAGCCAGCAGGGACTCTTTCCGTGCTGCCCCACTGCAAAGTGCTGCCCTAGGCCTGGGCCTTATTGGCCTAGGTCAGGATACAGCGTTGCTCTTACCATCTTGCTAGCAAAAAAACCCCCAAAGTTTTAATTGCTTTAAATGCGTTTGGGGTTAAATGCGGTTTGCAAATATAAGTAAAGCTACAGTGCCCTGGCCATAGGCCCCCTCTGCACAGTGTGGTCCCTAACTCTAATCTAACAGAGCTCCCATCTTGGGACATATATAGCAATGGATATATCAGTGAATAGAAGAGTGAACACAAAGCTACAAAGTGTTTATATTGCACAGGCCTGGCCAAGTTAGGATCCAGTGGATGAAGGAAGGGAGGGAGAATGTGGGTTACAATGAAACTGCAGCTGCCTATGAGTTTAGCTCTGGTTTCTGGTAAACCTCATTTTAAGAACAACCATTGCTACTTTCTCTCCCCCGGGTGCTCTTCACCCTCTTCCCTTTTTACTGTTTCTCCTAGTGCTGTAGCCATGCTCGCACCCACACTCCTCCTTATTCCTCTCCTCCTCACTTTCTTCCTCGCTTCTGGCACGCCTCTTGTTTTCTCCTGGTCACATCTGTTCCAAGTGTGTGCGAGGGTTGCTCAGAGTAGTGTTACCCTGGGGAATTCTGGAACTATTTCTGCAGTTTAAAGCAAAGAGCGCACTTGGGGAGGGGGGTGCGGTGGAAAACATTGCTCACTAAATATTGGAAAAGTCATGCTGTTTCTGTATTCTTTCAGAACACTAGTGTGCCAATTGCTATAAACTTTATATCCATTGTCCATAACAGCTTAATGGTAGCATATTATTTGCACTAATCCTTGAGAGGGACAAAATATTGAGAGGTGATTTTGTTTTCCTCTAAAAACCCTCAAAAACTGAACTTTTAAGCACAATGTGCAGGTACACAGGTAAAACAGAAAAGTTAGGCATTGGGGAGATTCCTTCTCTCTTAGGAACGTACACATATATGGGTGGCTCCATGGGCTCCTGGAAGGCAATAGAGCTACCCAGAAACCAAAGACTTGGGGCAGTTCAGCTACAAAGAAATCAAGATTTGCATTTTTATTAGCTTTGTTAATAACATAATGTGTAGATAGACTCAAGTTAAAACTAAAGAAGAAAGTCTTCGGGAGATTCCTTCATTCCTAAGAACGTACACGTATGGGTGGCTCCATGGGTTCCTGGAAGGCAACAATGCCACCCATAAACCAGGGACCTGGGGCAGCGATCAATGGATCTGCTCAGCTACAAAGTAACCAAGATTTGCACTTTTTTTAGCTTTGTTAATAACATAATGTGTAGGTACACCTGAATTAAAACAAAAAAAAAGGGAATCTTGGGGAGAATCCTTCATTTCTAGAAACGTACATGTATGGGTGGCTCCATGGGATCCTGGGGCAGCGGTCAATGGATCTGCTCGACTAGGAGGAAAAGCAAGATTTTGAAGAAAAGGCAGCACTTACCTTGTGTGTGGCCTCTTCTTCAAAATCTAGCCTTTTCTCTTAGCTGAACCAGTCAATCGATCACTGGTTCCTGGTTTTTGGGTGGCTTTGTTGCCTTCCAGGGTCAAATGAAGCCATGTTTCTGAGCATGTTCCCAATGATGCTACCTGCGTCAACATGCAAAGGGAAGGTTGCAAGGCACACATGCATAGTAACCCCTGGAATTGTGGGACATGTAGTCCCAAAGAGAGGGGATTGTTATGTAGTGATCAGTGTGCACTCCCTAACCAGAAGTTCAGGAGAAGCAGGGCATAAGGTTGTGGAGGTAAAGATCATTTTTAAGTGATGCTAAACTTTTTTTTTTTTTTTTTTACTAAACTTCTTTTGGCTTCTGTTTGAGTGTTCCATAGAGATTTAATACTATTACTAAATTTCATTAACGCCATAGTGCACCTCTTCACTTTACTTTGTCAGTAATTCGGTGATCTGAGAAGCCCTTGTACATACCTGTTTGTAATACAGGAGACCTATACCCATATGCACCCACTTCAGGCAGGGAAGGAAGGGGGGGGGTGGTAGGGCATTTCCTGTCTCTCCTCTTCCCCAGTAATCAGACTGCAACATTGTTACTTTTCAGCAAGGCAAAAGGCTGCAGCAGAGGCTGATCTGTATCAGACATTTGCAAACACAGCCAGGAACTGCACAAACAGTCACATGATTGTGCATCTCTGGGCCAGCATCTCAGTCCAGGATAAAAATGCTGGAACTAAATGATGCCTGAAAAAAGATGGCATTATGCTTCTGGAGAGAAAAGCGGATAAAGGCATTTTTAAGGGGAGTACTGTGAACTCTGTGAGAGGTAAAAAAAATAAAACCCATAGGTATTAAACCTACACACAACTTAGCAGGTATTCACTTAACAATAAAACGTTTATCCGATCAGGTTAGGACCATGTCATTATAACTTGCTGCACATTTTCACTGACAAGTTGTACACTTGCAGAGCACTTGAAGCACAAGTTCTAGTTGATACTTTCCTAATTTGTAGCAATATTGCGTGGCAAGTCTCTAGCAAGAGCAAAGTTGCAGTGGTGAGTCTACAGCAAGAGCTCTGCAAGTCTACAGCATGAAAATTCAGCCACAGTGACCCCTGTGGTGGGATGACTATTGTACAACGTAACTAAACCAGAACTTGCAGAATGTTTGCAAAGGAAGTTGATCTGGAGTCATGCAATGCAGACTTGCTGCAATTGTGCAACAAACTTGTGAAGCCTGTCAAGTCTAGCAATAGCTTAAACAAGTCATTTTTAAACTTGCAGCACAATAGCTTACTATCTGGGAGATGGACTATGATGATGACCAACTTTTTGGTTCTCAATGTACAATAGAGGCCAGTCTTGAGTGGAGGCGAGCTATGGATCTGTGTGTTTCTATCCATCTTTCCTGCTACCCATGTTACTCCAAACCTGAGAAACCTACTTCTGATCTCCTGGGTCCCCAGCAGCACCTACTGGTTTCTCCATCAGAGGTACCAGTGAGAGCTGTGAGGGATCCAGGAGATCAACCCTTCCCTTTTCGATGTCAGCAGATTTCTCAGGATTGGAATGGCGTTTTCTGGCACGGACAGCAGGAAAGTGTCCCTTTAAAAACTGCCATTGGTCTTTTGTTTAGCTTATCATGCAGAATGATCAGACTAGTAAATGCAGCTTGTCCATAAATAATAATGTATTATATTTATATTTTTCCAAGTACAGTTTTCTTCTTGTACCCCATTGTGTAAGTGACTCAGAACTAGCAGTGAAGTTCTTACTGTTGGCTGTTTGTCTTGGTGATGATCCTGATGCTAAATATAAATATTCCATCTTTTTGGGAGTTCATCTACTAATCTTCTATCAGCCAGATGTTGTGCTAACCACTTGTGAAGTGCAGGGAACCAGCTGTGGAGGTCCGCTGTCCTCCTCCTCCACTATGCCCTAAACAGCAGGACACATTAGAGTTGGACTCTTTCAACCACCCCCCGAGTTCTCTCCCACCTTCCTTCCTTTGTTACTGATTAAACATGACATTATACCGCATATACGCAGCCTGAATATAAGTATGTATATACTACATGGACTGTCAGGTCTCTGCTGTGATAGAAGTCACAGTAGGCTTGTATTTGTGGCCAAAAGAAGTTAAAGTAAAACTATGGCCTCCCGTAAAAAATATGTGCTGCAGCACTTAAAGTGATGTTAAAAGCAAAAATGTTTTTTTTTTTTTAAATAACAAACATGCAATACTAACCTGCTCTGTGAAGTGGTTTTGCATAGAGTAGCCCTGATCCTCCTCTTCTCAGTGCTCCTGGCCCCTCCCTCCTGTTGAGTGCCCCCAGAGCAAGCAGCTTGCAATGGTGGCACCCAAGCAGGCACGCTCCCAAGCCGCTGCTCTGTGTGTCCATTCAGACACAGAGCCGCGGTTCGGCCACACCTCCTCTCACTACTCATTGGCTCACTGGCTGTGATTTATTGAGGAATGGGAGTCCCAGGAGAGCTAATGCTCTCGTGCACATTGCTGGATCAAACTCAGGTAAGTATTAGGGGGGTTGCATGAAGATAAAAAAACCTTCAGCCTTTAGAATGACTTTAAAGTGTTTGTAAAGGCAAAAGGTTGTTTTACCTTACAACTGCCCCCCGTAGCCCCCTCTAAATACATTCCTGAGCCCAATTTCGATCCAGAGCTCAGATACAGCAGAAGGAGCCATTGGCTCCTGCTGATGTCAATCAGAGCCAGTGGGGAGGGAGCAGGGGCCAAGTCCCACTCTGTGTGTCTTAAGGACAGAGTGCAGCTCGGGAGCAAGCAGGCAGAACAGCCCCCATAGCAAACAGCTTGCTGTGAGGGCACTTGGCGGGGATGGGGGGATGAGCCAGGAGCTTCTCTGTGCAAAACCATTGTAAGTATAACATGTTTGTTATTTTAAAACCAAAAAGAAATTTTTAATATTACTTTAATTATAGGTACATCTGCACTCACAGAGTGTGACGTTCCAGAGTATTGTTTCTGAGTGGAGAAGACTGGCTTGTCAGTGTTCTTCAAGTTTTGTAATCCTGGATCAGGGTTTGGAACTTGTAGGCTTCAGAGTGTTTTGGGTGGGATGATGCCTTCAATCCTCTGTCCAGGTCTTACTGGAGACCTGCAGGTTGTGTGAGTGTGCAGGTGTGCATGCTCCTTATAAGCATGGAGCTTGCCATAGCTCAGGGCCCTTGTTTGGAGATAGGTGTATCAGGAGAACCCCTACTGCATGCATCCCGAACATGTGACAATATCACCAGATCAAGATATTTCCCCAAGGTGAAACTGACAACTATATCAACCTGACATGCACTTTCACAACCTAAAGAGGAACTTAATTTCCTTTACCTTTGGCTGCCCCCTGGCAATGCACTGGAGGGGGGGTCCTGCGCAAGTTCAGACACACCGAGATCTGTTACTTCCATACACATGCATGTTCGTGCATACACAGAAACCTCTCTACTGGGACATGAAGCACATCTGTGCACGTGCAGAATCTCGGTGGGGGCGGGGAGGCGAATGTTCCATATAGGCAGCATGAAAACCTCATGAAGTAGGGTGAAAATATTTTTTTTAGGGTGAAGGTCCACTTTAAATTACAACTTGTTACTGTGTCCCTATTAAAATGGAAAATGTATGACGTGGAAGGATTTTACATCCTCATTCAGTTACAGTGTAAGAAAAGAATCTGATAAGCACAAATATTTATACAGTTCAATTGTAATAAAAAGTGCGGTTAAATAAGGAGAGCTCAAGTCAAATCCCTCCATAGCAGTACATAAGGGAGACCAGTACTAGGGAATGTTCGAAGGGTGTCACTGTAGCCCTGAGCAAAATATGGGAACCTATTTCAAAGTTTATGTAAACACAAAAAAAATACTTCTTCTATTTGCTTTCTTTTGGTCTGATAAATATCCCATTGAAAGTGTTTTGTTATTACTAATCAATAGGTGCAAAAGTGCCAGTTAATCCTGCCCACAATCCAGCTGATAACCTCAATCCCCGGTCAGGTCGGTCGGTCGGGTCCGGAGCATTAACCCCCAATAACATTTTTCTCTTTTTTTGCTGCTTTTTTTTTTTTCAATATATGTATTGATTTTTCCTTTTGGCCTTTGATTGTTTTTTGAGGGACACCTAAAGCTCTTTATCCATTATTATTATTATGATACAGTATTTAAATAGCGCCAACAGTTTGTGCAGTGCTTTACAGTATAAAGGGAGAAAGTATAGTAACAACACAATTCAATACCAGAGGGTTAGGGGGGTTCTGCTCCTAAAGCCTGGAGCACACAAGGTCCATAAAGACATAGATGAGCAAGTTTGGGGTGGAGGAACTTGACAGTCCTGACCTCAACCTGATAGAACACCTTTGGGATGAATTAGAGTGGCGACTGCGAGCCAGGCCTTCTCGTCCAACATCAGTGCTTGACCTCACAAATGCGCTTCTGGAAGAATGGTCAAACATTCCCATAGACACAGTCCTAAACCTTGTGCTGCAAAGGGAGGGCCAACTCAATATTGAACCCTACGGACTAAGACTGGGATGCCATTAAAGTTCATTGCTGTGCGTGTAAAGGCAGGCGTCACAATACCTTTGGTAATATAGTGTATATAACAATACAATGCACATCAATGCTTTTTAATGGGGTGCATTTTTAACAACCTAGTTTGCTGCATTAATTGTCACAGTTTCCATCAAGTATCTTCCATAGAAATGAATGGCACGTAAAACTCCCCAAAAATGATTGAAAAGCAATATACAATATAGACAATATACAATATAGACAATATAAAATATAGACAATATACAATATAGACAATATACAATATAGACAATATAAAATATAGACAATATACAATATAGACAATATACAATATAGACAATATAAAATATAGACAATATAAAATATAGACAATATAAAATATAGACAATATAAAATATAGACAATATACAATATAGACAATATAAAATATAGACAATATACAATATAGACAATATACAAAATAGACAATATAAAATATAGACAATATAAAATATAGACAATATAAAATATAGACAATATAAAATATAGACAATATACAATATAGACAATATACAAAATAGACAATATAAAATATAGACAATATAAAATATAGACAATATAAAATATAGACAATATAAAATATAGACAATATACAATATATAAAAGCCAAGGTGTGATCAGACCTGAGCTTTCATGCTTTATGCTGGCCTTTCAAAAACAAATCCAAGTTTTTCCAACAGTGGAATACTATCTATGTTTGGAAAAAAATAAATGAAAGAAAACCGGTGTCATTGTTTCCATTTTACAGAAAATTTCCACAGACAAACATAGCCTTGTCCAGGAAAATTAATTGATACATTTTCCACTTAAAAATACATCAATGTGTACTATAAAACTGAAAATCAGCCTACAGCTACACAGCTAATTAGAGCTCTCTGATACTGGAAGATTTACCTTGCTGACAGTTATCTCATTATAGTGGGTATAGAAAAGAATCACTCCCCCTTTAAAATAATCACATGTTGTTGCTTTGCAGCCTGAAGTGAAGACAGACACGATTTTTGTTTTAACCAGCTGTATTTACTAGTGCAACTTATTACATCCAAGTTAAAGATATAACACCAACTGGCAATGGTGGCTGGTGGTATATTTTTTTGGGGGGGAGGGGGGCAGCAAAGAATGCACCCACAGACACCCCCCCTCCCCCGGTCGGGTCACCGGTCCATCACTTACCCCATCTAGGTCTGGGGCAGCACTTCCTCCGGACGATGGGCGGCGGCTTCCCTAGAGTCCCCTCCTCCTCGGCATCACGGCGGCTTCTGCCGTGCGTCTCCTCCCTCCTCCTCCTAGGTGGCCAATAGGATCACTTCTCCTATTGGCTATTCGGGTGACAGGACTCAGGACCCATTCCTGATTGGCCGGGGGGAGAATCAGGAAGACAATAGCGAATATTAATTTGCTATTGTTACACAAGTGGGTGGGCTCGGGGCACAGTTCTCTGCTCCCCAAGCCCACCCATTTTGCATTATAGGCCGCCACTGCCAACATGTCAGAAAAAATGAAAAAAAGATCAAAAAACAGAATCACTGAGTTGGAAAGTATTTTGTTGGACCACGTTTTGCTTTAACTACAGCCTTAAGTCTATATGTCCTTACTAACTTTGCATATCTAGACTTTGCAATGTTTGCCCATGCCTCTTTGCAGATCTGCTCAAGTTCAGTTAGATTTGATGGTGACCGTTTGTGGACTGCAGTCTTCAAGTCATTCCACAGATTTTCAATGGGATTTAAGTCTGAGCTCTGACTAAGCCATGCAAGGACATTCACCTTTTTCTCCTTTAACCACTGTGTGCTAATTTTTGCTGCTTGCTTTGGGTTACTGTTATATTGGAAGGTAAACCTTCTTCCCATTGACAACTTTCTGGCAGAGGGCAGCAGATTTTCCTCAAGAATTTGGCATTTTGTCTTCTATCCTGACAAGTCCCTGTTGCAGAGAAATCCCCCCACAGGGTATTACTACCTCTGTGTTTACTGTAGGAATGGTGTTATTTGGATGGTGAGCTGTATTGGATTTCCGCCAGACATATTGTTTGGGGTTGAGGTTAAATAATTTAATTTTAGTCTCATCTGACCACCTTGGAGATTCTGAGGTCACGTGGAAAAAGGTGTTCTAGTCAGATGAGACTAAAATTTCCCACGCATGTGCAATAACAGCCATCAGGGAACCACTCGTGTCTTTGCGCATACACCTGTGCAGATGGGCTCTTCCAGGACCTGAGAGCTTGGCAGTGCCCTTTGGTGCATTTGTCATAATGGTAGCGCTGGAGGATGGGGGGGGGGGAGCTGTTCTGCTTTAAGGGCCCAGTTACGCTGATGCATTGCAGCAATATTTATTACAGGTATTTATATAACACTGCCAATTTATGCGAAACTTTACATATTGTATTACGTGAAAAAACATGTATGAATGTGAGTTAGGGACCTTAGATTGTAAGCTCCTTGAGGGTAGGGACTGATGTGACTGTACATTGTATATGTAAAGCGCTGCGTAAATTGATGGCGCTATATACGTACCTGAAATAAAAAAAATAAAAAAACTTGTGCACTGCTATATAAGAATAATAAATCTAATTAATACCCTTATTCCTGGATTTTCTATCATCTTTTGGACTTTTGATTTTTATTATTGCACTTTATATTTATTGTCTAGATGTGAGGATTATTGGTTACTAAGGATGTATATATTTGAATAAGTGCACCATTATTTGTATATTACTTTACATATTGTACATTTACATCAAGCCCTGCCCTCAAGAAGCTTAAAGTAGAACTATAAGCAAAACGTTTTTTTCCCCCATTTTGGATAGAGTAAGGGAGGGTTATAACCACTGTAGGGTTTATATTTGCCATCTTTGTCCCATTGGGGAGATTTTCCTTCACTTCCTGCCCCTGGAAGTCCCTGTAAACTAAAGGGAATCTCTTGGGGACCCCCAGGTCACCAGAACTAGTGTCCCCATTGGAAGATTTCCCCTCTAATACTTTTCTGGGGACAACCCACAATTTGGGATTCTCTTTTACTTTCAATGATAATAGTAAATAGTACAAATAGAGAGAGTGAATCTCCCTAATGGGGAGCACAGACAACAGTAAAAACCTAAAAGGTGTTCTATTCCCTCTCCACTCTATCAAAAACGAAAAAAGTTTTGCCTTTAAAATCTTTAAAATCTAAGGTCTCTATGTAACATACACATACTAGGGCCAGTTTCTAGACAGAGCCAATTAATCCATCGTTATGTTTTTGGAGTGTGGGAGGAAACCCCCACAAGCACACAGAGACATGTAACTCCATGCAGAAGGTGTCCTGGTTGGGACTCTTGTACTGCAAGGCAGAAGTGCTTACCACTAAGCCATGCGCATTATTTTCACACTGTGTTGAGGTGTGAATGGGCCTATATCATTTTATTTTCCCTTTCCCTCCGCACTACAGCACATAGATTTGAACTAGTCTCATAGGCAGTGGAGGGTGCTGCTCAAAATTTTTTTGGGGGGACGCAAACAAAATATGAAATATTCTGAAAAATGCACCAATTGTAGCCTCACTGTGCCCATCATATGCAGCCACTGTGCCCAGCAAATACAGCCACTGTGCCCAGAAAATACAGCCACTGTTCCCATTATATGCAGCCACTGTGCCCAGCAAATACAGCCACTGTGCCCAGAAAATACAGCCACTGTTCCCATTATATGCAGCCACTGTGCCCAGCAAATACAGCCACTGTGCCATCATATGCAGCCAGGCGCGTCCCCCGGCTGTCACTTCACCAACCCCCCGTCCCCCGCAGCTGGTCCGGCGGCACTTACCGCTCGTGTGGCGGTGCTCTGCTCCTCTCCTGGAGTGACGGGGCTCTCCTCCTACTCTTCTGCAGTGCCGGGAAGTGACGGCTTTGGTGTGTCCACTCGGCTCCTCAGGCCTTCTCTGCCCTGTCTCCTCCTCTTCCGCCAAATAGGATTGCCTAATGCTTGGCCAATCGGGAAACAGGTCTCACTGACCTGCCTCCTGATTGGCAGGCAGGAACGTTAGTGTGAAAATGAATTTCGCTATGTCACACAACAGGGTGGGATTGGGACGCAGTGCTCTGCGCCCCGATCCCACCCTGTTTTGAAGCCTATTATCTAATCACGTGCTTCAAGATACACACCCCCCGCCTATCCCCGCCATAGTATTTCATGTGCCCGGCACATGAATAGGGAGGATGGCGGAGGTGTTAGGGGAGGCGGCGCCCATGTGCCCACATTGCACGGGTCGCCACTGCTCATAGGAAAATTAGATTTGAAATGTATTTTTCATGCAGCTAAATGTATGCAAGTTTTTCTGCATTAAAGAGGTTGTAAACCTAGAAAAAAAAACCTGTAAGACAAAGGCATAATGAGCTAGTATGCATCGCATACTAGCTCATTATGAAATACCTTAGAACGAAGCCCTGCAATGGTGCCTGCACAAAACTTTCTGGGTTCGTGGGCTCCGGCGATGTGATTGGCTGGAGCCGCAATGGTGTCACTCCCGCACATGTGTGCGGGAGCTGCCAGTCACGGCACAGGCCCTGAAGAAACGGCACGGGCAGCCATTCCTTCAGAGCGCATGCGCCAATGACGTAATTGTTGCGGTATACAGTAAATATCTCCTAAACGGTGCAAGTTTAGGAGATATTTACAGTAACTAGAGGTAAGCTTTATTATAGGCTTACCTCTAGGTACAAACACACAAGGGGAGTTTACTTCCTCTTTAAAACAGACAAGGGTGTAAAGGCCCCAAATGCATGCAACTAAATGCGGTACATTGCGAGGATATTCATTTTGCATGGTACCCCAGTGCACCCAACCAGCACACAACACACATGCATTTTAATGTCACCTTTTTACTCTTGATGCCAGGCAAAAGCGGCCCATCCATAAAGGGTGCATGGGCACTGCCCCCCCTGTCTATCGCCGCCTCCCCCTATCCATGTGTCCGGCCTCTTTCAGGACCCCTGTGCATGAATTCCAATGGGGAGGGGCTGCTTTTTTGAAGCACCGAGCACATGCAAATATATGGCCTCTCGGAAGCCAGGCCTTGGCACCGAGCAGCCGCATATTTGCATGCAATAGCACCGACAGTGCCTTGCACACTCCCAACACAGTGACCAGTGGTTCACGGAAAGCAACCGGCGATCGGGACTTTTCTGATCATGTGACTGCTATGACACCCAACCATGGTGGTCACGTGGCCATAAGCCCCACCCTGCCTCCCGGCATAGCAAACCCCTTAAAGGGCCTGTAGCAGCCCTGGCGTCAAGGGTTAAAAACTATGCATGACAGGCTCTTTATTGCAGAAAACACATGCTCTGTCTCTTCTGCAATTAAACACACTTACCTGCCTGTTCTCAGTTATCTTTAGACTGCATATTGTGCATGCGCAGGTTGGTGGTGTACATTCTCAGCACACCTTGGTGCCAGAATGAAAATGACTCTTGTGTGCATACACAAGAGTGATGTCATCCCCCCACTGACCAATCAGATGGCTGAAGACCCCATACCTGAAGGAAGTCGCAGGAAAGAATAGAGCTTGTGGATATTTGTTCTCTTTAGTTCTGATTTATTTGTAGTCTGTTAGCAAATTTTAAAACTGTCGTATATGCTAAATAATGGGATGGAATTATAATTTCTTTCAAACCATAGGGCACATCAGCGTTCCTAAATCACATTATGTGTCGAGTTAAACAGTACGCCCTTGTTTGCCATGACTTAAAAAGAACTGCTGCTTCCAACCTCATATGACCTGCGTCATGGGATGCATGTGGGGGGTGTGGGCTTTGATCAGACCTTTGTCACTTTGTAGGGGGACAGAGTCTCTTTGAGAGCGATCTGTAGACAATTCCTTTTTCTTATAGTAATGTGAGAAGGAAGGTGATGATGTCTGTGATAGAATCTGGGCTGAGGATGCAAAAATTCATCTCACAGACAAAAAGACTTCACTTTGGCTAGCCCCACCTTAACGCTTTGTATCGCCTCTCTATAATATTAATATCCTATCCTAAGTGTTCGGCTTGGCAGGCAATGGATGAGGATTCGTAATCCATTCCCTGTCAAGCTGAACACTGTACAATCATAGATATACAGAAAATAGTTCAATTCTGGTGGGGAAAAGGAGAGATTATCCACATCCCTAATAGTACATCAAAAAGACACAAAGACACTGTACAATCATAGTGTTCTAATACAACACAGCAGAGGGTCAGGCTTGATCAGTCAGTCTCGTTCCCATATACAGGTCTGTATGATTTGTATGTTCTATACATTATTCATTACTTAACACTTGGGTGACCTCAGATTTCACTATGTTAAGTGGAACTGTTTTTTTTTTTTTTTTTTTTTTTTTTTTTATAATTCAATTAATTAACCTAAACCCTGTCCAAGAAATAGATAGAATGGGGTGTCTGTTTTCTTTCATATTCTCATTGTGTCCCTTTCTGCTTGTTCAGAAGCTGAACTCCAGCTTTACTTGCACAGTTGTAGAGGCTCCTATCTTCTACTGAAATTGCTTACTCTAATTTCACTACACACTGAGAGCTTTCCACAGAGTGCATTAGGGCAGCACAGTGGTGTAGTGGGTAGCACTCTCGCCTAGCAGTAAGAAGGGTTGCTGGTTTGAATCCTAGCCATGACACTACCTGCCTGGAGTTTGCATGTTCTCCCTGTGCCTGCGTTGGTTTCCTCCGGGTACTCCAGTTTCCTCCCACACTCCAAAGACATGCTGGTAGGTTAATTGGCTTCTGTCTAAAATTTGCCCTAATATATGAATGTGAGTTAGGGGCCTTAGATTGTAGATTCCTGAGGGTTTCCCACTGACAGCTGAATGTAAAGAAAAAATCCCTCCATTTAAAAGTTCTGAAAAAAAACTGCATGGGGGCCCCCCCAATGGGTACCAGGCCCTTTACGATGCCAATTTTTTTTTTTAACACGTGGGGTCCCCCCCCCAAAATCCATACCAGACCCTTATCCGAGCATTTTATTTGCCGTTATTTAACTTTTAGTGAATTGACCCCAGTGTCTACAATTAGATTACAGGTTCTCTCTAGGGGGACTTCCCCTCACTTCCTGTCCCAGTGAAAGGAATCACTGAGACAGGAAACAAGGGAAAATCTAACCAAAGGGAACACAGCAGTAGAAACATTTTCCTGCTCTATCCAAATTTTAAAAAGTTGGGGCCCCATTGGATATGAATTATACAGCCTTATATTGCTTAACAGTTTCCTCGACATATATTGTCTTTTTTAATCAGAGATGGCAGTGTTGTCTATATGAAAATGGATCTTTTTTTCAGATTTTTTTTCAGTTGATCTTGGTCCAAGACAGTCAGTATTTCCATGAAGACCCCATGGTGATGGCTGTAGGTTTGCAGATAGAGGGGTGTTTGCACAAACTCTGGCTGAACTCACTTCCTCTTCTGGGAGAGCGGCTGACACAGGAACTTGGGAAATGACTTCACAAGTGTCAGAGGTCTTTCCTGAGCATCATCATTGTGTTTTCTAATGTTCACTGGCCTCTCCCAGCCTCCCACAACCTTCCACCAGGCCCTTGTATGCTTTCCTCTATCCGTCCTCTCTATGGGACCACCAAGCCCACTGAGCTTTGTTCTCATATCTGATGAGACATACACTTGGAAAAATCCATGCAAGTTTGGTACCATAGAAGGACAGATCTTTAAGTTTCTGCTACAAACCTTTTCTATGATTTCATTAGAAGATAATTAAATAGTTTTTTAAAGTGTAAGTTCAGCTTTACCAAAAATCACACTATGCTGTTGCATATGAGTATAGTGTGCCAAACCTACCTCCTTTTCTGTTTAAACAATGAAATCCACAACCTCACAACTGATGAAACTTCATCAACTTCTTGTAGGGAGAGCTTAACCACTTGGGACCAGCACCCCCTAGTGCCATGGTAGGGAGCGCCATCCTGTTCTTTTGGGTGCACATGAGCAGTGTGTTCTCTCTCCTGTTGACTATGGTGGGCTCATTGGCTGCAACAGGAAAACATTTTGGATAGTGGAGAAAGGTTAGACCCTTTGTCAGGTTTTTATAGCTGCCTATGTTCCTATTGGGAAGATTCACCCACTATTTGTACTGCTGAGTATTGTCACTGAGACAGAAATTGAGGGGAAATCCTACATTTTTGTGTTGTCCTCAGAACAAAAGGTAAGCGGATATCTCTCGATGGGGACACCTGTCTAAATGGGGACTTCCTCTCACTTAAGAAGATTTCCTCAAAGTTCCTGTTGCATCTCTGGGAAAAAGGAATTAAAGTTTCCCTTACACCATGGTCCCCATCAAAGCTCCCCTTACATCAGGGTGCCTATCAGAGTCCCCCTTACATGATCGTCCCCAATCAATGTGCCCCTTACACCATGGTCCCCATCAAAGTCCCCCCTACATTAAGGTCCTTATCAAAGCCCCCCTTACATCAGGGTCCCGATCAGAGTTCCCTTTGCATCAGTGTCCCCTTCAAAGTGCCCCTTACATTAGGGTCCCCATCAGAGTGCCCCCTACATCAAGTTCCCCATCAGAGTCCCCCATACATTTGGGTCTCCATCAGGGCCCCTCTTACATCAGGGACCCCATCGGGTCCCCAAAGTCCCTCTTACATCAGGGTTTCCTTCAGGAAGGCCTGGCTCGCAGTCTCCGCTCTAATTCATCCCAAAGGTGTTGTATCGGATTAAGGTCTGGACTCTGTGCAGGCCAGTCAAGTTCCTCCACCCCAAACTCACTCATCCAAGTCTTTATGGACCTTGTTTTGTGCACTGGTCCAAATCATTTGGTGTGGGGTTGTTTTTCAGGGGTTTAGCTTGGCCCCTTATTTAAGGCGTCAGCATACTAGGACATTTTGGACAATTTCATGCTTAAACATTGTGGGAACAGTTTGGGGATGGCCCCTTCCTGTTCCAACATGACTCTGCGCACCAGTGCACAAACAAGGTTCATAAAGACATGGATGATCGGGTTTGGGATGGAGGAACTTGACTGTCCTGCACAGAGTCCTGATCTCAACCTGATAGAACACCTGTGGAATGAATTAGAGTGGCGACTGCGAGCTAGGCCTTCTCGTCCACATCAGTGCCTGACCTCACGAATGTGCTTCTGGAAGAATGGTCAAACATTCCCATAGACACACTCCTAAACCTTGTGGACAGCCTTCCCAGAAGAGTTGAAGCTGTTATAGCTGCAAAGGGTGGGCCAACTCAAGATTGAACCCTACGGACTAAGACTGGAATGTCATTAAAGTTCATGTGTGTGTAAAGGCAGGTGTCCCAATACTTAGTAATTTAATGTATATATTAGGGTTTATACCAGTTCAGTTTTTTTTTTTTGCCTTCGGGAGATTTACCTTCACTTCCTGTAAATGTTCCCCATAATGTCGGTCATCTTTTCAGGTTCACTTTAAGCAAATCACAGCTGGCCAGTCAGGGAGTTAGAAAATTTGCTTGCACAGTTTTCTTCTTGCTTGACTAACAATAACCCAGCTGACAATCCGTTAAATTATTGCTTACACAGTTGCTAGAGATTAGTGGGAATACAACAAATAATAACACCATGCCTTGGTTACATGCTGACTGGCCTTTGCCGTTTAAATCAGCTGAAAATATTCATAGATGAATAAACAGGTTTGTTGGAGAGTGTAAAGTATATAACATAGCCTATCTATGTGGCCTGTTCTGGGGCTCCTCACTGACACCTGTGGCTTTAATGTACAGCCGAAATATAGAGCTCAAAATGTAGCCACAATTTAATGCACTGTTAAAGTAGGACTCCAGACAAATATTTCATATTTTTTTTGCTGTCTGTGTCCCCACCTGGAGGAATTTACTTTACTTCCTGTTCCAGAGACATGACAGGAAGCGAGTGGTACTCTACCCAAAGTGAGGTGACAATGAAACATCTGTCCCCATTGGGATTTTTCTCTTTAACTGTTCTGGTGACAAATGTCAAATTTTGGCCTTCCCAATAAAGTAAGGAAAAACATTTTTTTATCTTGCATTCACAGCACTGAGGTAAAAAGAATTGCCCCAGTACATTTATTACCCCGCCTCTCCCCGAACACTTACCTGTTGTCTTTGTCACAGGCATGATCCTTGTTGTTCCCCCAAATGGGAGGAGAGGGTAGAGGAGACAAAGGCTTCTGCAGCTGCTTGTCAGTTAGATGGGAGGAGGGAACAGGGGGAGTGGCTTGCCAGGCACTGTGTGCTTGAATAGATGCACACAGCCCTGGCCAAAAGGGGGTTTTGATTGTCTGATGAGCAACATCCCCACCGTTATCATCGGGAGTCAAGCGGTCCCCAATTATCACCTGCTTTGCACAGGTATATCCTAAAAAGGCGGACAACTCAGTGAGCAAGTCTCAACCACCATCTGTCCATCTTAGGCAGGTATTGCACCTGACACACACAGTAGTTATCATAGGCATCCGCACAGGGTGTGCCAGATGTGCCTGGGCACACCCTAATCACCCTGTGCGATACACCCCCCCCCCTGCGTTCCCCGCCCAACCCCGCAGCACAGGATGTTTCAGAATGGAGAGCTGGGATGGGGCCAGTAAATATGTCATTTACCGTCTCCTTTCTTTTCTAAATGAACACAGTGAGTGATTGGTACCGATCGCTCTTGTGTTCATTCATACCTGAAGCGTAGTAAACAACTGGGATCACTATGCTTCAGTTTGTGAATGAGCAGGAAGCCGCTCAGCACAGAGCGCTTTCCATTTATTCACTTTTTAGTGCAGTTAAGGCTGCAGAGAAATGGACTGGGGGATCTCTGTCCTCAGTCCCTTTCTCTGTCTCAAAAGAGAGAAATCAGGGGTCTGTTTAGCCCCCTGATATTTCTTCAAAGCCCCCCAACTCCTACAAAATTGTAAAAAAAAAAAAAAAAAAATTATATTGCAAAAAAATATTTAAAAATAATAAAAATTAAAAAAAAGAAATAATAATAATAATAATAAAAAATAAAAGAAAAACTATTGACACCGTCCACTGCTCTACTGACACCGTCCACTGCTCTACTGACACCGTCCACTGCTCTACTGACACCGTCCACTGCTCTACTGACGCCATCCACTGCTCTACTGACGCCGTCCTCTGCTCTACTGACACCGTCCACTGCTCTACTGACACCGTCCACTGCTCTACTGACACCGTCCTCTGCTCTACTGACACCGTCCACTGCTCTACTGACACCGTCCACTGCTCTACTGACACCGTCCACTGCTCTACTGACACCGTCCACTGCTCTACTGACACCGTCCACTGCTCTACTGACGCCATCCACTGCTCTACTGACGCCGTCCTCTGCTCTACTGACACCGTCCACTGCTCTACTGACACCATCCACTGTTCTACTGACACCATCCACTGCTCTACTGACACCGTCCACTGCCCTACTGACGCCATCCACTGCTCTACTGACGCCGTCCACTGCTCTACTGACGCCGTCCACTGCCCTACTGACGCCATCCACTGCTCTACTGACGCCGTCCACTGCTCTACTGACGCCGTCCACTGCCCTACTGACGCCGTCCACTGCCCTACTGACACCATCCACTGCCCTACTGACACCGCCCACTGCCCTACTGACACCGTCCTCTGTTCTACTGACACCGTCCTCTGCTCTACTGACACTGTCCACTGCTCTACTGACACCGTCCACTGTTCTACTGACACCATCCACTGTTCTATTGACACCGTCCACTGTTCTATTGACACCGTCCACTGTTCTACTGACACCGTCCTCTGCCCTACTCACACTGTCCAATACTCAACTGACACCATCCACTGCTCTGCTGACACCATCCACTGCTCTACTCACACTGTCCAATACTCAACTGACACCATCCACTGCTCCACTGACACCGTCCACTGCTTCACTGACACCGTCCTCTGCTCTACTGACACCGTCCACTGCTTCACTGACACCGTCCTCTGCTCTACTGACACCGTCCTCTGCTCTACTGACACCGTCCACTGCTCTACTGACACCGTCCTCTGTTCTACTGACACCGTCCTCTGTTCTACTGACACCGTCCACTGCTCTACTGACACCGTCCACTGCTCCACTGACACCGTCCTCTGCTCAACTGACACCGTCCACTGCTCCACTGACACCGTCCTCTGCTCCACTGACACCGTCCACTGCTCTACTGACACCGTCCACTGCCCTACTGACACCGTCCACTGCCCTACTGACACCGTCCACTGCCCTACTGACACCGTCCACTGCTCTACTGACACCGTCCACTGCCCTACTGACACCGTCCACTGCTCTACTGACACCGTCCACTGCTCTACTGACACCGTCCTCTGCTCTACTGACACCGTCCACTGCCCTACTGACACCGTCCACTGCTCTACTGACACCATCCACTGCTCTACTGACACCGTCCTCTGCTCTACTGACACCGTCCTCTGCTCTACTGACACCGTCCTCTGCTCTACTGACACCGTCCACTGCTCTACTGACACCGTCCACTGCCCTACTGACACCGTCCTCTGCTCTACTGACACCGTCCACTGTTCTACTGACACCGTCCACTGCTCTACTGACACCGTCCACTGCTCTACTGACACCGTCCTCTGCTCTACTGACACCGTCCTCTGCTCTCCTGACACCGTCCTCTGCTCTACTGACACCGTCCACTGCTCCACTGACACCGTCCACTGCTCCACTGACACCGTCCACTGCTCTACTGACACCGTCCTCTGCTCTACTGACACCGTCCACTGCCCTACTGACACCGTCCTCTGCTCTACTGACACCGTCCACTGCCCTACTGACACCGTCCTCTGTTCTACTGACACCGTCCTCTGCTCTACTGACACCGTCCACTGCTCCACTGACACCGTCCTCTGCTCCACTGACACCGTCCACTGCTCTACTGACACCGTCCACTGCTCTACTGACACCGTCCACTGCTCTACTGACACCGTCCACTGCTCTACTGACACCGTCCACTGCTCTACTGACGCCATCCACTGCTCTACTGACGCCGTCCTCTGCTCTACTGACACCGTCCACTGCTCTACTGACACCATCCACTGTTCTACTGACACCGTCCACTGCTCTACTGACACCGTCCACTGCCCTACTGACGCCATCCACTGCTCTACTGACGCCGTCCACTGCTCTACTGACGCCGTCCACTGCCCTACTGACGCCATCCACTGCTCTACTGACGCCGTCCACTGCTCTACTGACGCCGTCCACTGCCCTACTGACGCCGTCCACTGCCCTACTGACACCATCCACTGCCCTACTGACACCGCCCACTGCCCTACTGACACCGTCCTCTGTTCTACTGACACCGTCCTCTGCTCTACTGACACTGTCCACTGCTCTACTGACACCGTCCACTGTTCTACTGACACCATCCACTGTTCTATTGACACCGTCCACTGTTCTATTGACACCGTCCACTGTTCTACTGACACCGTCCTCTGCCCTACTCACACTGTCCAATACTCAACTGACACCATCCACTGCTCTGCTGACACCATCCACTGCTCTACTCACACTGTCCAATACTCAACTGACACCATCCACTGCTCCACTGACACCATCCACTGCTTCACTGACACCGTCCTCTGCTCTACTGACACCGTCCTCTGCTCTACTGACACCGTCCACTGCTCTACTGACACCGTCCTCTGTTCTACTGACACCGTCCTCTGTTCTACTGACACCGTCCACTGCTCTACTGACACCGTCCACTGCTCCACTGACACCGTCCTCTGCTCAACTGACACCGTCCACTGCTCCACTGACACCGTCCTCTGCTCCACTGACACCGTCCACTGCTCTACTGACACCGTCCACTGCCCTACTGACACCGTCCACTGCCCTACTGACACCGTCCACTGCCCTACTGACACCGTCCACTGCTCTACTGACACCGTCCACTGCCCTACTGACACCGTCCACTGCTCTACTGACACCGTCCACTGCTCTACTGACACCGTCCTCTGCTCTACTGACACCGTCCACTGCCCTACTGACACCGTCCACTGCTCTACTGACACCATCCACTGCTCTACTGACACCGTCCTCTGCTCTACTGACACCGTCCTCTGCTCTACTGACACCGTCCTCTGCTCTACTGACACCGTCCACTGCTCTACTGACACCGTCCACTGCCCTACTGACACCGTCCTCTGCTCTACTGACACCGTCCTCTGCTCTACTGACACCGTCCACTGCTCTACTGACACCGTCCACTGCCCTACTGACACCGTCCTCTGCTCTACTGACACCGTCCACTGCTCTACTGACACCGTCCACTGCCCTACTGACACCGTCCACTGCTCTACTGACACCGTCCACTGCTCTACTGACACCGTCCTCTGCTCTACTGACACCGTCCACTGCCCTACTGACACCGTCCACTGCTCTACTGACACCATCCACTGCTCTACTGACACCGTCCTCTGCTCTACTGACACCGTCCTCTGTTCTACTGACACCGTCCACTGCTCTACTGACACCGTCCACTGCTCTACTGACACCGTCCTCTGCTCTACTGACACCGTCCTCTGCTCTCCTGACACCGTCCTCTGCTCTACTGACACCGTCCACTGCTCCACTGACACCGTCCACTGCTCCACTGACACCGTCCACTGCTCTACTGACACCGTCCTCTGCTCTACTGACACCGTCCACTGCCCTACTGACACCGTCCTCTGCTCTACTGACACCGTCCACTGCCCTACTGACACCGTCCTCTGTTCTACTGACACCGTCCTCTGCTCTACTGACACCGTCCACTGCTCCACTGACACCGTCCTCTGCTCCACTGACACCGTCCACTGCTCTACTGACACCGTCCACTGCCCTACTGACACCGTCCACTGCCCTACTGACACCGTCCACTGCCCTACTGACACCGTCCACTGCTCTACTGACACCGTCCACTGCCCTACTGACACCGTCCAGTGCTCTACTGACACCGTCCTCTGCTCTACTGACACCGTCCACTGCCCTACTGACACCGTCCACTGCTCTACTGACACCATCCACTGCTCTACTGACACCGTCCTCTGCTCTACTGACACCGTCCTCTGCTCTACTGACACCGTCCTCTGCTCTACTGACACCGTCCACTGCTCTACTGACACCGTCCACTGCCCTACTGACACCGTCCTCTGCTCTACTGACACCGTCCACTGTTCTACTGACACCGTCCACTGCTCTACTGACACCGTCCACTGCTCTACTGACACCGTCCTCTGCTCTACTGACACCGTCCTCTGCTCTCCTGACACCGTCCTCTGCTCTACTGACACCGTCCACTGCTCCACTGACACCGTCCACTGCTCCACTGACACCGTCCTCTGCTCTCCTGACACCGTCCTCTGCTCTACTGACACCGTCCTCTGCTCTACTGACACCGTCCTCTGCTCTACTGACACCGTCCTCTGCTCTACTGACACCGTCCACTGCCCTACTGACACCGTCCTCTGTTCTACTGACACCGTCCTCTGCTCTACTGACACTGTCCACTGCTCTACTGACACCGTCCACTGTTCTACTGACACCATCCACTGTTCTACTGACACCGTCCACTGTTCTACTGACACCGTCCACTGCCCTACTGACACCGTCCAGTGCTCTACTGAAACCGTCCTCTGCTCTACTGACACCGTCCACTGCTCTACTGACACCGTCCACTGCTCTACTGACACCATCCACTGCTCTACTGACACCGTCCACTGTTCTATTGACACCGTCCACTGTTCTACTGACACCGTCCTCTGCCCTACTCACACTGTCCAATACTCAACTGACACCATCCACTGCTCCACTGACACCATCCACTGCCCTACTGACACCGTCCTCTGTTCTACTGACACCGTCCTCTGTTCTACTGACACCGTCAACTGCTCCACTGACACCGTCCTCTGCTCAACTGACACCGTCCACTGCTCCACTGACACCGTCCTCTGCTCCACTGACACCGTCCACTGCTCTACTGACACCGTCCACTGCCCTACTGACACCGTCCACTGCTCTACTGACACCGTCCACTGCCCTACTGACACCGTCCTCTGTTCTACTGACACCGTCCACTGCCCTACTGACACCGTCCAGTGCTCTACTGAAACCGTCCTCTGCTCTACTGACACCGTCCACTGCCCTACTGACACCGTCCACTGCTCTACTGACACCATCCACTGCTCTACTGACACCGTCCTCTGCTCTACTGACACCGTCCTCTGCTCTACTGACACCGTCCACTGCTCTACTGACACCGTCCATTGCCCTACTGACACCGTCCTCTGCTCTACTGACACCGTCCACTGCTCTACTGACACCGTCCACTGCTCTACTGACACCATCCACTGCTCTACTGACACCGTCCTCTGCTCTACTGACACCGTCCTCTGCTCTACTGACACCGTCCACTGCTCTACTGACACCGTCCTCTGCTCTACTGACACCGTCCACTGCCCTACTGACACCGTCCACTGCCCTACTGACACCGTCCACTGCCTTACTGACACCGTCCACTGCTCTACTGACACCGTCCACTGCCCTACTGACACCGTCCAGTGCTCTACTGAAACCGTCCTCTGCTCTACTGACACCGTCCACTGCCCTACTGACACCGTCCACTGCTCTACTGACACCATCCACTGCTCTACTGACACCGTCCTCTGCTCTACTGACACCGTCCTCTGCTCTACTGACACCGTCCACTGCTCTACTGACACCGTCCACTGCCCTACTGACACCGTCCTCTGCTCTACTGACACCGTCCACTGCTCTACTGACACCATCCACTGCTCTACTGACACCGTCCTCTGCTCTACTGACACCGTCCTCTGCTCTACTGACACCGTCCACTGCTCTACTGACACCGTCCTCTGCTCTACTGACACCGTCCTCTGCTCTACTGACACCGTCCACTGCCCTACTGACACCGTCCTCTGCTCTACTGACACCGTCCTCTGCTCTACTGACACCGTCCACTGCCCTACTGACACCGTCCACTGCCCTACTGACACCGTCCACTGCTCTACTGACACCGTCCACTGTTCTACTGACACCGTCCACTGCTCTACTGACACCGTCCACTGCTCTACTGACACCGTCCTCTGCTCTACTGACACCGTCCTCTGCTCTACTGACACCGTCCTCTGCTCTACTGACACCGTCCTCTGCTCTACTGACACCGTCCACTGCTCTACTGACACCGTCCACTGCTCTACTGACACCGTCCTCTGCTCTACTGACACCGTCCACTGTGAACATTTCTTCTAAAGCTTGTTCAGATATGTACCAGATGGGTTCTTCTGCATCAAAGTTCATTCCATGTAAAATTGATCATTCTTTCTGGGCCTTGTTCCTTGTACACACCAGAGATAGCGAGCCAATATGAGTTTAAGGAAATGTGTCTTCCATTTTTCCATCACTTTGCTGTATACTAATCCCAAACCAGTAAGACACCTGCTGAGCAGTGTTGCCAACCTCCCAAAGTGAAATTTATTGTCAGGATACCAAAAAATGCATTTTTTTTTTTTTTTACTGACACAACTCATGATAGAGCCGCTATCTGATGGGGGAACCTTTCTCATCAGAACACCAGCACTGGGGAGCTACAGCTCATTGAGGGAACGATGAATGCCAACATGAACTGTGACATACTGAAGCAGAGTATGATCCCCTCCCTTCAGGGACTGGGCCGCAGGGCAGTATTCCAACATGATAATGACCCCAAACACACCTCCAAGACGACTGCCTTGCTAAAGAAGCTGAGGCATGTCTCTAGACCTAAACCCTATTGAGCATCTGTGGGGCATCCTCAAACAGAAGGTGGAGGAGCGCAAGGTCTCTAACATCCACCAGCTCCGTGATTTGTCATGGAGGAGTGGAAGAGGACTCCGGTGGCAACCTGTGAAGCTCTGGTGAACTCCATGACCAAGAGGGTTAAGGGAGTTGAGAAAATAATGGTGGCCACACAAAATATTGACCCAATTTGGATATTTTCACTTAGGGGTGTACTCACTTTTGTTTAGACATTAATGGCTGTGTGTTGAGTTATTGTGAGGGAACAGCAAATTTACACTGTTATATTATTATTATTATTATTATACAGGATTTATATAGCGCCGACAGTTTACGCAGCGCTTTACAACATTAGGGCAGACAGTACAAGTACAATACAATTCAATACAGGAGGAATCAGAGGGCCCTGCTCATTAGAGCTTACAATCTAGGAGATTATACAAGCTGTACACTCAATACTTTGTAGCAAAGTGTCATTTCTTCAGTGTTGTCACATGAAAAGGTAGAATAAAATATTTACAAAAATGTGAGGGGTGTACTCACTTTTGTGAAATACTGTATATGTATTTAAGGCCTGATGCACACTTGTACATTCAAGAGAGCAGCGTTTTGGCTGAAAAAAACGAGCCTAACCGCTAGGCACATTTAGCGCTTAAGCATTTATTCTGTTCAATGACTTGAATAATATAATATTCGGGCCAATGAAATGAATGAATACCCGAGCGCTTGACGCGCTGAAATGGGTTTGCAAAAACACGGCTTAGGCACATTTTTTAAGCTGCTTTTCTCCTGCCAGGAAAAAAGTGTTTAGAAAAGCCCCAGTGTGCATAGAGCCTGACTCTAATTGCCAGGCATATACAGCGCTCCTCAAACTGCGCCTGGAGCACAGCATTATGAGCATTAGTTTATTGCTTCCTGTCATTTCTATTTCTGCTAATTTTTTAATAGAATTAGTTGTGGCAATAGAGATCTATCAGACCACCATTTGCAGCAAATAATTCCATTCAGAAAATAGCAGTAACCTTAAAGTCTTATTTTTGAGGTGTACCTACAGGTAAGCCTATAATAAGGTTTACATGTAGGTACAGTGAATATAAACCTTTACTGTTTAGGAGATATTCACACTGCATGCAGCTAGTGACATCACCGACGCATGCTCCATGCAATCAGACGGCCGGAGGACGCAAGCACGGAAGGAAGACCGGGTAAAGATGGAGTTCGAGGTCTCCGCTCTATTTCATCCCAAAGGTGAGGTCAGGACTCTGTGCAGGCCAGTCAAGTTCCTCCACCCCAAACTCGCTCATCCATGTCTTTATGGACCTTGTTTTGTGCACTGGTGCGCAGTCGTGTTGGAACAGGAAGGGGCCATCCCCAAACTGTTCCCACAAAGTTGGGAGCATGAAATTGTCCAAAATGTCTTGGTATGCTGACGCCTTAAGAGTTCCCTTCACTGCAACTAAGGGGCCAAGCCCAACCCCTGAAAAACAACTCCCACACCATAATTCCTCCTCCACTAAATGATTTGGACCAGTGCACAAAGCAAGGTCCATAAAGACATGGATGAGCAAGTTTAGGGTGGAGGAACTTGACTGGCCTGCACAGAGTCCTGACCTCAACCTGACAGAACACATTTGAAATGAATTAGAATGGAGACTGTGAGCCAGGCCTTCTCGTCCAACATCAGTGCCTGACCTCACAAATGCGCTTCTGGAAGAATGGTCAAACATTCCCATAGACACACTCCTAAACCTTGTGGATAGCCTTCCCAGAAGAGTTGAAGCTGTTATGCTGCGTACAAATGTCCAACAGAAAAAGTCCGATGGAAGCTTTTCATCGTCTATTCCGATCGTGTGTGTGCCTCATCGGACTTTTTTTTTTTTAAATTCTGACAGATCTAGAAATAGAACATATTCTAAATATTTCCGAAGGAACCAATTCCTATTGGGAAAACCGCTCGTCTGTATGCTGTTCTGACGGACCAAAAACAACGCATGCTCTGAAGCAAGTACGAGACGGATGCTATTGGCTACTGGCTACTGAACTTCCTTTTTCTAGTCCCGTCGTACGCGTTGTACGTCTCTGCGTTCAGACTTTGGTTTGACCGTGTGTATGCAAGACTGATTGAGTGGAATTCTGTCAGAGTTCCATCGGAGAAACCTTCGGAGTTTATTCCGACGGCAAAACCAGTCATGTGTACAGGGCATTATAGCTGCAAAGGGTGGGCCAAATCAATATTGAACCCTATGGACTAAGACTGGGATGTGTGCGTGTATAGGCAAGCATCCCAATACTTTTGGTAATATAGTGTATGTAAAAATATCCATACCTGCAATTCAACTCTGATGCCCCGTACACACGATCGGACTTTCCGACAACAAAACCGTAGATTTTTGTTTGAAGGATGTTGGCTCCAACTTGTCTTGCATACACACAGTCACACAAATATAGGCCGACAATTACGAACGTAGTGGCGTACAAGACGTACGTGATATCTCCATTATGAACGCTAATTTTACAAGACCGAGCGCTTCTGGTTTGTACTTAATTACCAAACTTCTACTAACATGAAATTAGCAGAAGGAGCCCAAAGGGTGGCGCTAAAGAGCTGAAAAACCACGTAGTACATCACTATGTTCGTAATTGTTGTCCAACATATGTGTGGCCGTGTGTATGCAAGACAAGTTTGAGCCAACACCCTTCGGACAAAATTCCACTTTTTTGTTGGGGGAAAGTGCGGATCGTGTGTACGAGGCTTTAATCTTGTGACAGGGTTGCTTTAAAACAATTATCTGCTGATCCTGCCCTGAATATCTTTTTTCGAACACGTCCTGCTAGTTGGCCAGTGGTCGTTTCATCACACATTATGCAGGAATGGTGCGCTGTCATCAAGCCATCAGGAAAGCCATCCTCATAAGGAAGTGTCTGGAAAGAGGACGAAGGAGACCAGCAGAACTGAGATACAAGAATAAAAGGGTTATCAGTAATAATTAAGTAAAAAGAAAAAAAAAAAAGGCAATTCTTAAAAATACATGGTGTGTTAGCACAATATCATCCATCTAGGGTGTACATCTACTTTAAAATAACTCTTATCACCTTGCCCATTCAGGAAACCACAAAACCTGCCCTTTATCACATTATTCTGTGCTATACACATGTAGCTTAGTGTGGCTTCCAGCATATCAGATACATACGTTTTATGGTATATAACATGTGGGACTAATTGTGATCTTCCGCTAAACGCTAGACAGGAAATCCAGAATACACTAGAGGAGCATTTAACCCCTAATGTAGAAAAAGAACTCCATTTCTGTTAGGCTTAGTCAATAGGCTTTGGCCCAGTATAACATGTCAGGAGATCTCCTCCTAATCTCACTTACAGTCCCACAACTAACTTCTCATTTATCTTTCTTTATTTAACTGGAGAACATTTCTGGACAAATGTGGAACAGACATGGAAACTCTACATGAAGGCCATTCAGCACTCTGTATAATAAACAGTTCATTTTGGAAATAAACGTTTATTTTGACATTGTTTTATCCATTGTTGCATCTAAGTGCTGCGATCTCCCGCAGCCACTTTGCACTCACTTCCTGTTTACATGCACTTCACCGAAGGCTACACGGCGTTTCTCAGGGTGGGTTTCCTGATAGGGACAATAGTGGACCATACCTGTGTGATGATTGCTAAAGTGTTACTAAACCCAGGACCCTGCATTCACTATATCTGGTCTCCCACATTACACAGAACATGGAGATGCAATTATTTTAGTAAATATAAACTGCTAAATACCTTTTCTCATCAGCAGAATATAGCAGTCTTGTGATTTCTATCAGTGCCTGGTTAACCACTTGCCGACCAGCCGCCGAAGTTTCACTGCGGCATAATGGCACGGCTGGGCGAAACGACGTTATGTAACGTCGCTTCGCCCTGTGGCCACTAGGGGCGCGCGCGCTGCTCACCCCTTGGAGCCGATGCGAGTGCCCGGCGGACGCGATCACCGCCGGGTTCCCGCGATCGCTGCTGACACACCGAGAACCAGGGGCGGACTGATAACTCATGGGGCCCCCGGGCAATAGGAGATTATGGGGCCCCCAGGCAATCAGAGATTATGGGGCCACACAGTATACACACACACAGTATACAATCACACAGTATACACATACATGTACACACAGTATACACAGACAGATGTAAAAAAAACACAGATTTATACATACTGTCCCTGGTTTTACTGAGGCTGGCAACCCTGATGGGGCCCCCTAGTGGCCCAGGGCCCTCGGGCAGTGCCCGAGTCGCTCAATGGTCAGTCCGCCCCTGCCGAGAACCGGGATCTGTGTGTGTAAACACACAGTTTCCGGTTCTCTGAGGTGAGAAGTGACAGATCGTTTGTTCATACAGAATATGAACAGCGATCTGTCACCTCCCCTAGACAGTCCCCTCCCCCCTTCAGTTAGAACACAGAGAGGGAACACAATTTACCCCATGATCTCCCCCTAGTGGTTAACCCCTTCCCTGCCAGTGACATTTTTACTGTAATCAGTGCATTTTCATAGCACCGATCGCTGTATAAATGCCAATGGTCCCAAAAATGTGTCAAAAGTGTCCAATGTGTCTGCCATAGTCCTGATCTCCGCCATTACTGGTAAAAAAAAAAATTAATAATAAAAATGCCATAAAACTATTCCCTATTTTGTAGCCGCTATACCTTTTGCGCAAACCAATCAATATACTCTTATTGCAATTCTTTTTTAACCAAAAACATGTAGAAGAATACATATCGGCCTAAACTGAGGAACAAAATAGTTTTTTTATATATTTTTGGGGGATATTTATTATAGCAAAAAGTAAAAAATATTGTGTTTTTTTCAAAATTGTCGCTCTTTTTTTGTTTATAGTGCAAAAAATAAAAACCGTAGAAGTGATCAAATACCACTAAAAGAAAACTCTATTTGTGGGAAAAAAGGACATTCATTTTGTTTGGGTACAACGCCGCACAACAGCGCAATTGTCAATTAAAGTGATGCAGTGCCGAATCACAAAAAGTGCTCTGGTCAGGAAGGGGGTAAAATCTTCCGGGGCTAAAAGTTTGTAGGAGGAGTTTTCATTTCCCCACGATTGTTCTATCAGGCTGAAGGACCCCTGACCCTCTGTCTGGACAGGGCTGATTGGCCCTGTGCTGATCATATGCACTCTCCCAAGGAAAAAAAAAACTCTAGCAATACACACCAAACTGAGCATGTGCAGAGTGACTCCAGTAATTCTGTCTTATCCTGAGATGTCTGGAGCCACTGGAAGAAAAGAAAGATCTGTGCATACAAGATCAAACAGCTTTTTCCACAATGCAGAGGATTAACCCCTTAGGTTCCACAATGAGTATAACAAGCATGCTTTACTGAATATACAGACTGATTTTACTGTTGTGGGTTTAGTAACACTTTAAATAATATGTTACCCCAAAAGGTTATATCCCTGCTATATGTCTGTTGTATTTGTATGACACAGTACATGTACTTGTGTTTAAAAAGTATCCATCTTTTTATTTCTTCCTTTGTGGGAAATACCTGGTAAACCTGCCAGTTTCCCTGCTTTCCTATTTTAGGCCTGATTTACACCTATGCATTTTTAGTGCTTTTTGCATGTTGCAGATTTGCACTACAGAACATGTTCCATAGGAAACCATGTTAAATGGACTGTAGTGGAAACCTGCAAAATGCAAAAAGCACTAAAAATGCATAGGTGGGAATCCAGCCTTAAACTGACCAATTTAGGCATGACATCCGTCCCAGAGTGGTCAGTTTTTTGGCTGTGCTGGGAGAAAAGCCTGCCTGTCCTCCAATGGCCAAGACTTGTGTTGACACACCCCCTCCTGCACAGCCATTCGCTGGGAAAATCAGTGTCCTGCTGTTTCTCCACCCTCACCTCTCTAAGCCCTTTATGCAGCTGAGAACAGAGATCATGTGATTGCTTATAAAAAATAAAGGTATTTAAAATGTTATTTTTTTTTTGTTTGTTTTTTGTTTTTTATAAAAGAGCACACAGGAGGGTGCAAACACCTAGTGCTCTACTGAAGGTTTATTGTATAAAATGCATACAGCCAAATGAATACTTACAAAGATAAAATATGTACAGACATTGTATAACACCCAATCACAACCCAGTGTGGGAATAGCGTGGCCAAACACACCATGATGCTGCACTGGGAAGCAGACGCATTTCGGGGGATGCACCCCTTTCTTCTGAGCCTTTGATTTCTATTTAAATCTGTTTGGTTTGTTTTACAAGGTGAGGGTTCACATATAATTCAAGCTGGCCATAGATGAATTGAGATTTTGATCCATCCATGGCGGTTCTCGCTCAACGATCGACTTCTGTTGAATGTTGGAAATTGTTTCTTGAATTGGCTGCAGCAGTTGATCAGTGTAGGAGCGAGGAGACACAGTGGTGATGATTCCTCCATCCATCTCGGTCCTGTGGATGGAGGAATCCGTTCACTTTTTTTCGTTCAGCCTGCTGACTGAATGAAAAAAAAAAAAAGACAAATCATGGGCAGCCTTAAGGCAGCCAACTGTAGCCTCTAATAGAAACTTGTGTGAAATATATTTATGCTTTCGGTATTTTTTTATTTTCACCTGGTGGTGGTATTGATGAGATTTTGTCAGATCATTCTATCCATATGTTATAGTTGTCATCCTTCTGATTATGAAACCATGTAAACTAGCTTTCAAACAAATCTATCGTCAAATAAAAATACTTAAGTCACCATACACACTTAGGGGTCCATTTATTACAGTGTAAATGTCTCCGTAATCTCTCAAGTCACAAATAAGGCCCCTTTCACACGAGGCGGACTCCGTTTCCACAGAGCCCGCCTCGGTCCGCCTGCTCAGCGGGAGATCTGTCCGTTGATCTCCGTTGAGCCGGTGGATGAGCGGTCCCTCTCTGCTTACTGAGCGGGGAGGGGCTTGTCAGGCGTCGCTGCCACCTATGGAGGGATCGGATGAAAATGGACAGCATGTCCATTTTCATCAGATCTCACCCGATCCGATCCGCCAGCGACGGACCTGGGCGTAGGGCCATCCGTCTGCTTTTAGCGGATCGGACGGGGTCAGATATCAGCGGACATGTCTCCGCTGACATCCATCGCTCCATAGGCTAACATGGAGCGCCCGTTCAGGTCCGCCGTCAAAACTGACAGGTGGACCTGAGCGGTCCGATCGTGTGAAAGGGGCCTTATACTCGTTATGTTTGTAAAATGTCAGTTTCAACTTGTTGCCTTTTGCAGGGCGAATATAACATTTCCTAGCATTCGACCCCAAATGAAAATAGTCTTAAGAACATTTGATGAAAAGAACATTCAGCTAATAGAGAAATTAACCTAACACCAGTGGCAGCCCATCCATTAGGGGAGCAAGTGCGCTGCCCCCCTAATCCACGCGCCCAGCCCCTATTCTAGCCGGACGCATGGATTTCAATAGGGTTTTTTTTTTGAAGCACATGATTAGAGCCGGAGGTTCAGTTGTGTGAGAATAGCAAATTAATATTCGCTATTGTCTTCCTGATTCTCCTCCCGGCCAATCAGGAAGCTTGGACTCCCAGCCAATTGCGTCTCATGACCCACTTCCTATTTGGCCGTGAGGAGAAGCAACGACCCCAGCTCTTCCCTGGAGCGAGGAGCAGCATCGGCCTCCTACGGTAACGGTAAGGCCACTGTTTGCCAACATCTGTCTCCCGTGCGGGGGGGGAGACTGATTGTCGTCGTCCATCTCCCACGGGGGGGGGGGGGGTTGCACTGATCGCCCCAACATCCATCTCCCATGGGGGTAAGGGGTCAGGGGTTTTTTTTGCCCCCCCCCCCCTCAAAATATTAACCGCTTCCAGACCAGCCGCCACATATTATACTACGGCAGGTTGGCTCCCCTGCGCGAAACCACGTAGCTATACGCCGGTTCGTGGGGTCCAGATAGCAGGCGGGGGTGCCAATGCTTGTGACCGACGGTCGCAATGACCGCCAGCCACAGTCGATCGTGAGCAGGAGACATAGAACAGGGACGAGTGTGTAAACATACACTTCCCTGTTCTGTTCTGACAGGAGTGACAGATCGTGTGTTCCTATTAGCTAGTTAGTCCCCTCCCCCTTCAGTTAGAATCACCTCCCTGGGAACAGAGTTAACCCCTTCACCGCCCCCTAGTGTTAACCCCTTCACTGCCAGTGACATTTTTACAGTAATCAATGCATTTTTAATCGCACTGATCGCTGTATTAATGCCAATGGTGCCAAAAATGTGTCAAAATTGTCTGATGTGTCCGCCATAATGTCGCAGTCACAATAAAAATCACAGATCGCCGCCATTACTAACAAATAAATAAATAAAAATGCTATAAATCTATCCCCTATTTTGTAGACGCTATAACTTTTGTGCAAACCAATCAATATGCGCTTATTGCGATTTTTTTTAACCAAAAATATGTCGAAGAATACGTATCGGCCTAAACTATGAAAAAAATAGCTTTTTTAAAAAGAAAAAATGGGGATATTTATTATAGCAAAAAGTACAAAATATTGTATTTTTTTATGCAAAATTGTCGCTCTTTTTTTGTTTATAGCGCAAAAAAAAAAAAAACGCAGAGGTGATCAAATACCACCAAAAGAAATCTCTATTTGTGGGAAATAAAGGATGTTAATTTTGTTTGGGTACAACGTCGCATGACTGCGCAATTGTCAGTTAAAGCGACGCAGTGTGCGAATCGCAAAAAACAATCTGGTCAGGAAGGGGGTAAATTCTTCCGGGGCTGAAGTGGTTAAGCACCAGCCCCAACTGCCTAACACTAAAGACTAAGAACATTTGACCAGAAGACCAAATAATACGAGAGAGCGCTATTTTCCCAGTGAAACTGTATGTAAGAGGTGGTATCAAAATGTTTCAAGGCTAGTTTTCCAACATGCCAACAGATGGCGGCACAAGGCTGGACACACAATCACAGGAATAAGTTACTGTGCCAAAAGACATCGTCCTGTGTACATCGGGAGCTGTGCAACTGGTGCTGTTCTGACCACATGCATTACCACGCCTGCTCCTTCATCGCGGACAGCAAGTTAGAACAAACGGAAACAACATGATCTCACTTCCACACCCATCCTACTTGCCAGATGTGGCTCCTGCGGACTTCGCCCTCTTCCCAAAGATGAAGATCCAGCTCAAAGGTGGACGTTTTGACACCATTGAGATCTAACGCAAATCACAGAAGGTGATTGACACACTTTAAAAAGAAGACTTCCAGGACACATTCCAGAAGTGGCAGGAACGCAACGAGCGCTGTATTGCTGTGCAAGGAGACTATTTTGAAGGTGATAGTGTGTAAACATAGATAAATAAAGTACTTTCTTGTAAACAGAGCTAACCTCATATATGTGTTTTTTGTGAATGGGGGTAAAAACAAATATTATTAGGCTATTTTCTCTCTAGTTCGAATGTTTTTCATTTATAGGAATAGAGTGAATGAAGAAAATACCACATAATGACCACTAGATGGAGCAGATTATCATAGTAAATAAGTATATAAGTGTAATGAATCAGCTACTACAGAGAGTGAACTGCTATACAGAATTGATACAAAGTTGCAGAGACAGAAATTGATTTGACAAGTTCACTGGACTAACCCTTTCCATATCACCTGATGTAAACAACAGTTCTGTCTGTGCAACATTGTATCAGTTGTGCTTCAGATCAGATCAGCTTCATGGAAACGCTGACAATAAAAATGCTGCAGTTTTTTTCTATATAGAGTATAGACCCTTTAGATTTCTCTCACTTATCTCTATTGGACATGAAAGTTCTTTCTGTGTGATATTCCCTCTGTAGGGGCATTTAATCCCAGTCATGTGAATGTGTACTGGGTGTCGCTCATCAGATGTTTCTTTCACCAAGATGTTATCAGATGATGTATAATGATCCTGGAAGGGGTGTTGAAAATGAATTGTGTACAATATACAGTTTATATAACATTACATGTCTACATGTAGATCTTAAGCCAGCCATAGCTGCATCGAAATTTGGCCGGCTCAGTAGGAATCAGGACGAATTTCAATCCATCTATGGGCAGGCTGGTTGTACTGAAATCGATCTATTGATTGACTTCAGTATAACCAGCCTGCCGGGTTTTTCTCATTTGATCATTGTATTTTGACAGTTAGGAAACCTCCTGCTGTCATAATACAATAGTGTAGCAGGAGGGATTCCTCCATCAACATTAGATGGGGAAATCGAGCAAACTTGGGTTAAAGGAAAGAAAATTGCATAATGTATGGCCTGCTTTAGGCTTCGTGCACACAGGACATTTTTTGTCCTCCCCTGGACACCTTTGCTCCAGGGGACGAAAAAGCAGCTAAAACTGCGTTTTGCAAATGTGTTCAGGCGCGTCAAGTATTTTTTGAGGCTGAAACGCTCCTCTCCTGAATGCACTGGCTCTGGATTTTTTTTTCTTCCTCTGAATGCCTATAAACACCTACTGTATGTGTGCATAGACATATAGGCTAACATAGAGGGGCATTAAAGGGTTACTAAACCCTTGTTTTTTTTGTTTTTTTTTAAACAACAAACATATCATACTTACCACCACTGTGCAGTTCATTTTGCACAGAGTGGCCCCGAACCTCCTCTTCTGGGGTCCCCCGGCGGCGCTTGTGGCTCCTCCTGGTATCTGGAAACCCCCTAGGAGAAGCTCTCTCCCAGGGGGTTACCACACGGGCGCGCTCCCGAGTCCAGCATTTGCATTCATAGACACAGGATGCCGAACTCGGCCCTGCCACCCGGCGCCCGCGTCACTGGATTTGATTGACAGCAGTGGGAGCCAATGGCTGCACTGCTATCAATCTATCCAATCAAGAGCCGAGAACCCCGGCCAGAGAGGTAGAGCGCGTCTCCCCTGAGGGAGCGAACGGGCTCAGGTGAGTAAAACGAGGGGGCTGCTGAGTGACAGACCTTTTTTCACCTTAAAGCATAGGATGCATTAAAATAAAAAATAAAAAACACAGTTTATAACCCCTTTAGGTTCCTTTCACACGGGACGGATCCGAGATGATCCGCCCCGTGAACATCTGCTAGCTCAGCGGGGATCGCTCCGTGGATCCCCGCTGAGCAGGCAGATGACTGGTCTGTCTCTGCACTCTGTGCAGCTTCGGACCTGTCAGAGCGCCGCTCTCCACTATGGGGGGATCGGATGAAGATGGACCGTAGAGTCCGTCATCACCCGATCCGATCCGAAAACGGATGGAAAAGTAGGTTTTTCCTCCGTTACACTTTTTCAGATCGGAGCGGGTCGGATGTCAGTGGACACGTCACCGCTGACATGCGACGCTCCATAGAGGTCTATGGAGGGTCCGCTCAGGTCCGCCTAAAAAACTGACAGGCGGACCTGAACGGATCGTTCATGTGAAAGAGGCCTTAGGGTTCACTCTTATACTGGGGCGGTGCTTTACCATCGTTTTAGCTGCGCTTTCAATCTATGCTAGTGGCCGATGAAGGGGTTAATAGCGCCCGCAAACCGCCGCTGTGGAAGCGCTTTGGTGGTGCTGCCTATTAATTTCAATTGGCAGAGGCGCTTTAGGAGAAGTGTATACACCGCTCCTAAACCACCCCAAAGATGCTGCTTGCAGGACTTTTTTTAACATCCGGCAAGTGCACCGCTCCAGTGTGAAAGCCCTCGGGATTTCACTGGAGTGACAGGAGAGGCGCTTTACAGGCACCCTGCAGGCGCTATTTTTAGCAGTAAAACGCCTGTAAAGCGCCTCAGTGTGAAAGTAACCATATGCCGCGTACACACGATTGGAAATGCCGCCAGCAAAAGACCGATGTGATGTCTTGGTAGGAAAATGAGACCGTGTGTATGCTCCATTGGACTTTTGCTGGCGGCATTTCCGCCAGCAAAAGATTGAGAGCATGTTCTCAATTTTTTGGTCGGAAAAAGTTCCGATCCGAAATTCTGAGTCTGTACAAATTCCGACGCACAAATTTCCTACGCATGCTCGGAAACAATTCAACGCATGCTCGGAAGCATTGAACTTCATTTTCTCGGCTCGTCGTAGTGTTGTACGTCACCATGTTCCTGACAGTCTAAAGTTCAGAGAACTTTTGTGTGACCGTGTGTATGCAAGCCAAGCTTGAGCGGAATCCCGTCGGAAAAACCATCCAAGATTTTTCCGACGGAAAATCCACTCGTGTGTACGGGGCTTTAGAGGCAGGAAAAGTAAATAAATCAAACACCCCTAAAAGTGGCATTGTTGGTGGCCTGTGGGCAGGAGGCCTTAGTTCTCCAGTCTGTTTCTTAGTATTCAGTTTGAATTTAGATTCTGAATTTACAAACTGTTTAAAGAGAACCTTCACTCTCTTTGGCTCTTTGGCTGTACTTCTCCTGTGGATCACAGGAGTGCAGTTCGTTCTGCACTCCTGTGACCCGTTTTTCAGCAGACAGCAGGCTGAAGTCCGCTGTCTGCTGACATCACAAACCCAGTCCAGGCTCGGGCAAGATCACGACACTTGATTCGGGATCCACCCACATGCCTGGACCGGCACCCACCTCAGCCTCTCAGCGAGGTGCTGAGAGCCTGAGCCGGCCGCTCCCGCCCCCTCCACAGCCCAGCTCTCTGCTCAAGGAGCTGTGAGAACTGAGCGATCTGCAGTGTTAGATCACTCGGTTCTCAGTGTTAGAGCCGGCGGGGGACAGATGCAGTATCTTACCAATGCTGCGTCCACCTAGTTAAGTATAAATGTACAAAACCCCAAACCCCATACTTCTCTTTTAAGCACAACCATTGTGTTGCAGTGCAAAGCTAAAAGCCAGGCCTGGGGTGTCCCCATGTTCATGTATTAATTACAAATTGCATACAAGTTTTTGAATATATGAACATGTATTGATAGGATTGTCATCAAGTTGATATCTTTTACATGTTAAAACATTGAAAAGGACTATACAGTCATTTCATATACAATAAAGAGGGATTTTCGTTATCATTGTGGTCAGTGCCGAAAATTCCAAACAGCAAGACAGATACAAACCTGGAATTGTTCCTGGAAATAAGGAAGTGCTGGCAGCTAAGGCAGGACACACATCTGCATCCAGCACCTGTGTATACGTGGTCTTTGTAATCAGTGGGTTATTTTGTTTGGTAAGGAATTATTTTGATCCCCTTTTTAAGCTTTATAAAATGGAGATTTGTAATTGGAAAGTGGACCGATCATCTGTTCTTAACTGCAGGTAATCAGCTCCATATACAACTTCTGAACATCAACGGACAGCTGCTGCCATTGTCAGCCTGTCATTGCTTCCCCATCACGGCTGTCGACACACATCTTGCAATTTTCTGCAAGATACTTGCTAAAACTAGACCGCATTGTGAATGAGGCCCAACAGTTGCATGTCAGTGATTGTGCCACTGTCACACTTGTCTGAAGGCCTCCACCCCAACTTAACAATGGCATCTCAGCAGGGCCATTTTTTATATTTATGGGTCCTTGGGCAAACATTTTCTTGGGCCCTCCCGAATTCACTTATCAACTATTTGCAGACAGTACAGGCTCAAGGGACAGCTGCTTTGGGCCCCACAACAACTGGGCCTGGGGCAGCTGCCCCTTTTGCCCTGTGATAAAGACGGCCCTGCATCTCAGGTCAGGCCTCATCCCGCTCTAGGGATTTAGGTACTGCTATCACGGTAAAGGCTTATGTCAACAGATGCTTCTTTCCTGCAGGTCAGCAAAGCCCCCTTGAAAATAATGGAGCTGTCCACATTCAGGGGCTGTGCTTGACCTGCTCCTGGGGGTGTTCTAACTGCATGTAATTCAGGGCAAACGTAGCCTCTCCTTGCCAAATGCAGCTTTTGACAGGAACCACCATTGATGTGAACCCTAAGGGGGGGCTTCTTTACACTTGCGTTTGGCTGGTGGTAAACCCTTTTGTTTGAGCCGCGTTTTTACCTCCAACTGCCCCCCCCCCCCTTTTATGATGGCAGCTGGATTGGGGTGTAAACATGCTTCACTTCAGCATTAGTGGGAAAAATTATGCCCCTTATGCTCGGCGGGCAGTAGACTTGGAGAACGTGTGGCACGGTGGTCTGTTTTTTAGTAGGTTGAAATAAAAAATATATGCAAAGGTATCCGCCCTAAAGAGCAATATAAAACACATTTGTGAACAAAAAGCAGTCAGCATAAATTTTGTTGATAGCAAAAAGTCATGAATGTGCTATAAAATAATTACAGGCAGTCCATAAAAAAGAATAATGGGGAACGGAGATTAGACCCCATGAAGACTCCAGTGTGAGTAGGAAACACACTTCACCACAGTGACACTTCAATCTCCTTACCAGAGGAAAAAATATAACAGACATCAACAACAGAAATCCAACATCCCCAAATGACAGCAGGTGGACAACCAAGAACTGGAGACACCAAGATTAGGTGAGCTTGCTTCGATCCTCTACCTCCACATAGGACTCCACACTCCCAAATCCTCCATCTCCACTCAGGACCCAGCAATGGAAACGAGAGAGAAGAAGAGGAACCAGCAGTGTCTCCAAGTCACCATCTTTGTAGTTAATGTCACCTGAACATTAACATTGACATTAACTACAAAGATGGTGACTTGGAGACACTGCTGGTTCCTCTTCTTCTCTCTCGTTTCCATTGCTGGGTCCTGCGTGGAGATGGAGGATTTGGGAGTGTGGAGTCCTATGTGAAGGTAGAGGATCGAAGCAAGCTCACCTAATCTTGGTGTCTCCAGTTCTTGGTTGTCCACCGGCTGTCATTCGGGGATGTTGGATTTCTATTGATGCCTTTTACATTTTTTCCTCTGGTAAGGAGATTGAAGTGTCACTGTGGTGAAGTGTGTTTCCTATTCACACTGAAGTCTTCATAGGGGGCTTATCTCCATTCCCCCTTCTTCTTCTTGTTCTTTGTATGGAATGCCTGTAATTGTTTTATAGCGCTGCATACAAACCTACATTTTAGTAGGGTAAGACAGACAGGGAGGAGGTGATGTATTACCTCCTCACCGCCTGTAAAATGCCCCCGAAGAGCGATCCACCACAAGTCATTTTTCAATGTTAGCTGCATATCTAAATGAAGCCTAAATCTGACCCCAATGAGCCCATTATGGCACCTAATACTATATAATAGTCATTTTACTATGATATTTAATATGAATATTCAAGGGAATGCCACATGCATTTTGTACAGTATACTTCAGATCTTCAAGTTGCTGTCTTCGCTCTTAATACCATCATCTTGCTTGTCAGCTTCTTCTGGTCAGGCTGGCATTGAATTCTCTGGCCAAAGAATTTACCAGGACTTTGAAGAATGCATTGAAACCTCATACTTGCCCTCTCCTCCCACCTCCACTCGCTCACCCATAGACATTACTGTCATTCCGGCATGGCCTCAGGCACAGCTGGACATGCACACACTACCCTGTTCATCCTCTAGTGGGGGCTCTTGGTATTCAAGCTTGCCCTGGTCTGGTGGCAGCGTGGTACCAGCCGCTGGCGTACAATGAACAGTTTGTTCTGACCCCTAGTATCCAGCACTTCCCGCTCTTTGATGTTTGGAACAAATACAAACTAATATTTATCCCGGGGAATATTTTCTCACAGGCGTGGTTCAGTCGCACGCAGTAGCTGTAGTCATTGCATTTACAATCATGTATTACTGTATTTTATAGGAAAAATTGTATATAATGATTCATAGTTCAATAGCTGACCTCTATACATGTATAAGGATTATTATATCCACATTTATGGAACATGGTGTCATTGCTGTTAAAATAAAACTAATCACTTACAGTATGTAAATTATGATGTAAAAAATGAAGGAAAATTATAGGATCACTGTGTAACTGGAGATATATATATATATATATATACACTATATTACCAAAAGTATTGGGATGCCTGCCTTTACACACACATGAACTTTAATGGCATCCCAGTCTTAGTCCATAGGGTTCAATACTGAGTTGGCCCACCCTTTGCAGCTAGAACAGCTTCAACTCTTCTGGGAAGGATGTCCACAAGGTTTAGGAGTGTGTCTATGGGAATGTTTGACCATTCTTCTAGAAGCACATTTGTGAGGTCAGGCACTGATGCTGGACAAGAAGGCCTGGCTCACAGTCTCCACTCTAATTCATCCCAAAGGTGTTCTGTCTGGTTGAGATCAGGACTCTGTGCAAGCCAGTCAAGTTCCTCCACCCCAATCTCACTCATCCATGTGTTTATGGACCTTGCTTTGTGCACTGGTGCGCAGTCATCTTGGAACAAGAAGGGGCCATCCCCAAACTGTTCCCACAAAGTTACAAAGTTGGGAGCATGAAATTGTCTAAAATGACTTGGTATGATGACACCTTAAGGGTTCCCTTCACTGGAACTAAGGGGCCAAGCCCAACCCCTGAAAAACAACCCGTCACCATAATCCTCCTTCACCAAATGATTTGGACCAGTGCACAAAGCAAGGTCCATAAAGACATGGGTGAGCTTGACTGGCCACACAGTTCTTGTGTGTTTAAAGGCAGGTGTCCCAATACTTTTGGTAATAGAGTATATGTGTATATGTATGTGTGTGCATATATATATATATATATATATATATATATATATATATATATAAAATCAATGTACTGTATACACTGTTGATAGCCTGCAGCACCAATCAAGCAGGAATTTTCCAACAGGGCAGTTGAACAGAAGTCAAATCAGTATAAATCTTAACTTCTGTTTAACCACAATACCCACACATTGATCGAAATTCAGCTGGTCTTGGGAGAACTGGCTGAATTTTGATCCATGTATTGGGCAGTTTAAAGTATACCTAAAGGCAAAACGTTTTTTTTAGTTTTGGAGAGAGTGGAGAGAGATTAGAACCCCTGTCAGTTTTTATTGTGCCCCTGTTAGATCCCCACCCCCCTCTATTTGTCTTGTTTACCAAATCATTACCATTTGGGGTTGTTGTCCCCAGAAAAGTAATAGAGGGGAAATCTTCCAATGGGGACACTAGTTCTGGTGGCCTAGGGGGTCATCCAGGGATTTCCTCTCACTGTTCCGGCTATGGACCAGGAAGTAATAAATCCCCCCAGTTTGGCACAGATGGCAGAAAATGAACCAAAATGCGGTTATATTCCCTTCCTTACTCTATCCAAAATGAAAAAGGTTTTCCCTATAGCTCTACGTTAAGTAAAAAGCATAGTCCTATTCTCAGTCCTGTTCCTGTTCCTGGCCTGCTGCTTAGCCAGTGAAGAATAGCAAAAGGGTGATAAGGTCACCCTATCCACAAAATTCCTTGTCAGAACATCAATCTGGCCACGCACACTACACAATCTGATTGTACGATGTTCCTTAGATCTACTATGTAGTGCATGGGCCTGTCTGATTGGATGCAAACTTAATGAATAATTTTGGTAGGTCCTCATATTACATAGTTTTGGGGAAATTGTACAGCGATTGTACAATTAGATTGTAAGGTGTATGACCAGTTTTACACTGTTTGTCCATCTCTTTGTGTGCCCACTCACAATCTGAATGCTGCTGTGCAGGGGATTACAGGGGACAGATATTGGGACAAATTCAATTACAGTCACTAATTTCAATAAACGGTTTTCTAATGGACTCGTAGACAACCACTATTGTTGATCTCTATGTCTGTATGACTGTCATTTTGATGTTTTGACTTTATTGATATTGAAATCACTGATCTAGCACAAGTATAGATAAAAAGGCTTCTATCCAGTGGCGGCCCGTCCATAGGGGGCACATGGGCACATGCGTGGCACCGGACGCATGGATTTCAATGGGGTTTTTTTTTTTTGAAGCACATGATTAGAGCCTGAGTCTTTAATTGGCTTCAAAAAAGGGTGGGTTGGGGGCACAGAGCACTGCGCCCCGAGCCCACCCACTTGGTGACAATAGCGAATTATCATTCGCTATTGTCTTCCTGATTCTCCTCTCCGGCCAGTCAGGAAGCAGTTCCTGAGACCCGATTGGCCAGGGAGTCTAAGGACTCCCGGCCAATTGGGTCTCAGTCAGGACCCACTTCCTGTTCGGCCTGGAGGAGAAGCAATGGCCCCGGAGTGAGGAGCTGCAGCCGGATCCATGTCTGTCTGATCTGCTTCCTTCCTAAGGTAAGGAGGCCTCTGATCGCCGCTGCATTCCCGTTCGTCTCCGGCGGGGAAGGGGAACACCAAAGTTTTTTCCAGCAAAAACTCCCCCGCTACCTCCTCTTGTCAGTGTGCCCACACTGCATACCCCTTCATTTCTGTGGGGGAGTTATAGTCCAGCACAATACAGCTCAGCCATAGGAATGCATGGGGCTGTATGCAATTAGCAGAATGGCTGGTGGAGATGAAAAGGAAAGGATGTGGAACACACACTACACAGTGATTGTGCTTTACTGCTCCTTGTTACAATGCAAGCCTATGAGTCCTGCCTGATATTCTGTCTCAGCAGTTGTTACTTAGGAAGGAGGAGTGATTATAATCATATTCAGAGCTCCCTCTAGTGGCTAAACTACAAATTTTAATAATTAAACAATAACAAAACTAGGGGGTTGATTTACTAAAGGTAATTAGACTGTGTACATTGCAAGTGCAGTTGTAAATAAGGGGAAACTTCAATTTGCAAAGAATACTTAATCACATGCAAGGAACGTTTAAAAAAAAAAAAATCATTTTTGTTTTCACATACGTGATTGGATGATGGAAGTCAGCTTAGCTTCCCCTCATTTACTAAGCTCTAGAGCAAATACCCTTGTAGAGGGCAACTGCACTTGCATAGTGCACTGTCTATTTACCTTTAATATTTGCCTTTAATAAATCAACCCCAATGAAAGAGCAAGCTTGTAGAAAATAACAATTTGTACCTGCTGTATAATAAACTAGAGCATATTACTGTAAAAAACTAATATTCATCTGCCAGCGGCGAAAAAAAAAAATGATAATTGTAATTTGAATTGGCACAAATGCATGTCTTTGTGCACAGCTCCCGAGTCATCCAGAGGAGGCTTGGGGGAATCGGAGCTTCCATTATATCCTACAAAGAGTAATTGCTCTTGTTCTGGTGCTATGTGCTGGAAGATATCATCATGCTCATAGCCAAGGCTGAATTTCTGTAGCCAGCAGAGTCTGTGGCCTAGGCCACCCATATATCAAGTTGCTGACCGTAACAAATTCCTATGTATAATAAAAGCTCCCAGACTGCTGCCATGTCTGCCAGTGCCATCCAGCTACGTCTTCATTGGTGCTGCACCTGAGCAGTCTGTGTGTTCATGTTGCTGGAATAGTGTATTTTGTACTTGCAGTTCACTCATTCAGGCTCCATACACTTTGGACTATCTCTCAGCAGAGTAGGGTGACAAGCTGTCTTTGAGTCATTGGTCCTATGTATACTGATGCAGAATGAGCAAACTGGCTAGACAACTGGGTAAAAAAAAAACATAATCCATTTACTATGTGATACATAAACCTCATAAAGGAAACAAAAAAGTAAATTTAACTTCTCTTAAAGCTGAGTTCCATCCAAAAGTGGAACTTCCGCTGATTTTTTCCTCCCCCCCTCCGGTGTCTTTGACAGGTATCCTGTTCCCACTTCCAGGAGTCTGGGATGCGGCCCACGACGTCACCGCTCAGCTCCCTCCTCCTCCCCCTGCCGCCGGGCCAGTAGGAGAGAGGAGCGGAGCCTCGCGCATGTGCAGTAGGGTTCCCGTAAGGCTACAATGCCGGGTTCCCTTATCCGCAATGGCGGCGGCATGCACCCGACAGCTGATGAATACATGTGCTGACATCGCTGGACTCCAGGACAGGTAAGTGTCCTAATATTAAAAGCTGCAGTATGTGTAGCTGCTGGCTTTTTATTTTTGCAGCAGTGGGCGGAACACAACGCTTTAATGAGCCAAATCTTCTTTTGTGTCTCACTTGCTCCCCCTACCAGATACTGCAGCTCACAGTGGGAGGTTTTCAGCAGTGCTGTCAATCCAGAATACAGTGGGCAGGACTGAGTGGGGTCAGATGCTGATTGACAAGCTACAGGCACTGATGGGCACTGATGGGTGGCACTGATGGCCACTGTTTGGCAGCACTTATGGGCACTGATAGATGACACTGATGAGGAGACACTGATGGGCACTGATTGGCAGCATGATGGGCACTGATTGCCCTCACTGATTGCCACTGATAGGCAGCACTGATGGGTACTGTTGGGGCTGTACTGATAATCAGAACACTGATAATCAGTGCCCTGATTATCAGTGCAGATGTCTCTTTCACACAAGCTGGTTACCGACTCTCCTCTCCTCACGCTGTCAGCATAAAGAAAGGAATGGCGATAGCCGGCTTGTGTTTACATCATGATCAGCTGTGATTGGACACAGCTAATCACGTGGCCGTTGTGGTTGGCCCTTTACCCTAATCTGTGATCAGCTGTGTCCCAAGGACACAGAAATTACAGAGTGTGCAGCCCGCCCGCCTCAGTGGGTGCGCGGCGGGTGCAATCACGAGAGGACGGCACATGACAACTGCGCTGTAGATTTCATTTGACTATAGCATGGTCGGGAAGTGGTTAAGTTGGCCATAGGATTGTAGTAGACTAGATTGTACAGAAGATTTTAGTCAACTAAAATAAAATATATCTAAAACTAAAAGCATTCATATGACTAATATATGACTAAAACTAAAATGGCATTTAAATAGTCAAAACACTATGACTAAAACTACATCGAAATTTGACATCAAAATTAACACTTGTCCAGTGGTTGTCAACTTATGAGCTAAAGAGGGCCTCAAATGTGGCCCTTGACATCACCAAAGGGCCACACATAATGTTCAATACATGTAAGGCTTGAGAGGACTGTCAGATACTACAGACCTTACTACAGACCTAGAGGAAATGAGGGTCAGAGAGTGTGGACATGCCATATTTTTGTGAATATACTGTAGAAGACATATTACACGAGGCTAGTAGAGATCAATGCTATTACCCTAATCAATGTTCCTACTACAAATTGCTGAGGGCCGCACATCAAATACCAAAGAGCCACATGCAACTCTCAGGCCGCAGGTTGGACCCCAGGGCTCTAGTCATACGAATGCTTCCCTTTCCAGATGCAGACAGGCCTGGTGGTTGGAAATCAACAATAGCGTTCAAAAACCATGCCAAAACATACTGATTTGGACCCTACCAAGCCTGCAACTGGGCTCTAAAAGAAGCAGAGACATAGGAAAGGGCCGTATTCACCAGAGTCCCCCTGGGTTTGGATTCAACTGCATCCTGTTCTCAAGCTTTCCCAGATACTGGAAAACATAACCAGAAGATGCAATATGACCACCAGTGGAGGCAGCCAGGTAACCAGTGAGGCAATGGGGAAAGCTTGTGGGATCACTAAGGAGAGATGCTCGGATGTGCCTGGCTGTGAGGTCTCAGGGGAGCAGAGTTTGGCAAGCAGAGCATACCTAGAGTAGTTGCCAAGCTGCAAAGGGCCCCGAGGAACAGAGTTTGCAAACAGAACGTAGCAAGAGCTGTATTGGTGGCCAGGAGCGACAGGAACATATACCAGAAATGACAGCTATTGCCTGCATGGAGCAGGGGATGGCAGAGGCACAAGAAGGCACAGGAACAGAAGAGATGCAAGCTTAAGAAACATATGGGTGCTTGGCAACACCTGGACAATTGTTGCGTGAAAGTCTGCCATGGGGTGTGCTGGCCTTTAGGAATGTGGCCAAGTGACACAGATGCAGTTGCCTGTATAACCCTGGGTAATACCCAGAAGTGTGTGCCACTGTGCCCCCTAGGAAACCCACTGATTGAACTGAGGATGGTAAATAGCCTTTACAGTAATCTATTGTCTATGTGGCAGTCATAGTAGTCTTCCATGGATGGATTTATTGCAATTCCACAACCACAGAAAAAAAAGGCCCCTGATTCCCTATCATGGCACAATGTGGATGACAGTCCCTGAGTACTTTCAGCCAGGTGGACCCCTAGAGCACCCTTCTTGACCTTGGTAGTTCTCTCGGAATGAATGGTTTGGCCCCTAAATCTACTGTAGTATATTTGTATCATGAAGAAAGTCTATAGTGAAATAATCACGCTTTACAGGAAAACCACATGGGCTTTTTCTGTAAGATGGGGTTATAAGTCTTTCTGGGAACCAAACATGTAAAGATCTGTAAAATGTCACATCTGGCGTCCATCTGCCCTTCTCTTCCATGGAACAACCCCTTCAGATCTTGCCAAGGACCAGTGACCAGTATCATGTAACACACTGCCATAAAGTGAGAGCCCCTCCGGGACAAGAAGATCAATCCCTGGTGAAGACATTTTAGGGAAATCCCAGCCACCAGTCTGCAAAATTTCTTATTTTATAAGTACTCACGTTCTGCTGTCTTCAATTTAATACATATACAGTGTCATCAGGACCTTTTCTCAGATGCCGGATTATAAATGGGATTTGCACATCTTTTTCCAATTACTTATTGATAGCAATTTCACGTGCTCCAGCAGCTTCCAGCAGAAAAAGGAGTTATTTCTCAGCAGATAAAGACAATGGAAAACATTGTTCAGCTTTAGTTTGGATAAACTGCATAAATTATATTGATGTAATCACCAATCCTGTATTTGACTTACACTGACCTAACATACAACACCCAATAGGTGAAATATGGTAAAGCAAGACACCCTTGTCATAAAGGGGAATATGAAGTATTTCTGATGGTTTTTTAGATATAAATGTCAATTAAAAAAACCTAATTGATGTAAACAAAGGTTTACAAAAAGTTGACAATTTATACAGCGCTGTGCCCCTTCGGACACCCCTTCGGGCGTGCTCCCGTGTCCTGCTGCTGCGTCCGTAGACATAGACAGCAGGACTCGGCTCCTCCCTCCAACTCCCGAGTCATTGGATTTGATTGACAGCAGCAGGAGCCAATGGCTACGCTGCTATCAATCTATCCAATCAGGACAAGAGACACCGTCCGGAGCTGGTGTGCTCGTTCCCGTCGTAGGAATTACGGGGCTCATAAGGGGGGCTCGGGGGCGCTGCTGCAGCAAAGGAGGTTTTTCACCTTAATGCATTAAGGTGAAAAATGGCGAGGGTTTACAACCCCTTTAATTGAACAAGCTGAAGTAAGAAGCTGGTGGGTTACTATGTGGAGCTGCACGAGAGTCTGTGTGCACCAGTTTTAGCAAATTCTCCACCCATGTTAGTGCCCCTGGTCAGGATTCAAACCAACGACCCTACTTCTGTATGACAGGAGGCTGGCTAAGCCACTGTGTATGTATAATTTGTAAATTTATATGTACCGTATTTATCGGCGTATAACACGCATCGGCGTATAACACGCACCCCAATTTAGGAGGGAATTTTAAGGAAAGAAAAACTTTTAGGAGGGAAGTTGAAGGGAAAAAAACTTACATTTAAATGCCCATCATTGCAGCCTTCTCAGTGCAGCCTTGCCAGTGCAGCCATGTCAGTGCAGCCTTCCCCAGTGCAGCCTTCCCCAGTGCAGCCATGTCAGTGCAGCCTTGTCAGTGGAGCCTTCCCCAGTGTCCATTGCAGCCTTGCCCCAGTGCAGCTTTGCCCCAGTCCAGCCTTGCCCCAGTCCAGCCTTGCCCCAGTGCAGCCTTGCAGCTCACTAAGCTTCAAAATCGCTGACCGCGATTTGAAAATGGTGCCGCCGGCGCCGAAATACACAGAGCTGAGGACTTCTCGGTGGCTCTCGTTCACTTTCGGCTCCACTCGGGATGGGCGTGACGGTGAGCGGAGCTATCCGAACCTAGCCGAGTACACTCGGCTAGGTTCGGGCGGCGCTTGAGTGAAGCCGAAAGTGGCCGAGAAGAGCCGAGGACCGGCACTGTGTATTTTGGCGCCGGCGGCGCCATTTTCAAATCGCGGTCGGCGATTTTTTAGATCTGACAGCAGGGGATCGCAGGGGATCGGCGTATAACACGCACCCGTGATTTTCCCCTGATTTTAAGGGGAACAAAGTGCGTGTTATACGCCGATAAATACGGTATATAGAGAGCAGCCATATTGGCCATAAGTGGCACTAGCATTAGATATATATTTTTATTGGTAATGCATGAAAGTTAAGTAATAAGTGTAATATTTACAGGTATTTATTACAATCACAGTACTCCCCTGACAATGCCTTCATTTGTTTTTCTCTTCAGAAGGATGGAACCATCTTTATTCAGGCATCATTCAGGGCCAGCATCTTCTTCCTACACATAAATCGTGGTGCTTGTGAGGTTCAGACAAAGATCAGACCCTGTTACTGTACCCTCTCACCTTGTAACTTGCTACAAAGTTATAATGTTGCAGTCTGATCACTGGGGGTTAGATTACTGATGGAGTCATCATCCTAGCCAAAGTCACTATACTGGAGTTTAAAGCGGTTCTTACCAAATTCACTAGAAAAATATATAAAAGTCAGCAGCTACAAATACTACAATACTAAAAGGACACTTACCTGTCCAGGGATCCAGCGCTGTCCTCACCTGGGCTAGTTCTTCACTAATCTTCAGGTCCCTGACGCTGTCATCTTTAGGCCCCTTTCACACTGGGGCGGTAGGGGGCGTCGGCGGTAAAACAGCGCTATTTTTAGCGATGTTTTACCGCGGTATTCGGCCACTAGCGGTGCGGTTTTAACCCCCCGCTGGCGGCCGAAAAAGGGTTAAATCCACTCGTATAGCGCGGCAATAGACGCGGTATTGCCGCGGTATAGCCGCGCTGTCCCATTGATTTCAATGGGCAGGAGCGGTGAAGGAGCGGTGAATACACCGCTCCTTCACCGCTCCAAAGATGCGGCTGACAGGAGATTTTTTCTTCTCCTGCCAGCGCACCTTTCACACTGAACAAACAGCGGAGGCTGTTTTGGGGCGGTTTGCAGGTGGTATTTTTAGCGCAATAACGCCTGCAAACCCCAGTGTGAAAGGGGCCTTAGTGTGGGAAGCTGGCTGTGACAAATTGTGGCTTCACAGCCGGCGTGTTACAGTGTATGTGCAAGCCACACTGCACTTTGTGAATGGTCCCACAGCCTTCTGGGACCTGTGACGTGTCCCAGAAAGCTACGGGTAAAGAGGATGGGGGGACGAACTTTCGCTCAGATCACCTAGGCGAACCGAATGGAAATGGAAGCGGATACCTGTCAAAACTATCTACACACTCCCCCCAAAAAATGATATGTCAAATGTGATAGAGGAGGGGGGGAGGAAGACTTAAAGCGGAACTTCCCCTATATCCCCTGAACTTGTATTAAAAAAGAAAAAAAAATCCCCCCAATTCTTAAATTATATTTCCAAAGTCTGATCCCTGCAAAGACTCTCTGAAAATAGAGACCCAACACCATGGTCACTGCTTGCAAACCCCTTCTTAAAGAGGAGGTCCAGCCTGGGTGAAACAAATTACATGTCAGCAGCTACAAATCCTGTAGCTGCTGACTTGTAATGTAAAGACACTTATCGAAGGGATCCAGCAATGTCCTCATCCGAACCTACTCTTTAATTGGCTTTGGGTCCAGGCGCCGGCATCACTAGTAAGGGAAACAAAAAGTGAAGCCTGTTTCCTACTGCGCATGCACGAGTCGCGCTGAGTCTTGTGACTGGACCCATAGTTTACTGGGATCTGTGATGTGTCTCAGGGGAAAGGAGGGGGGCCGTCAAAACTAGGTATCCGCTAACCCCCCAAAAAGTGGCAAATGTGGCAATGGAGGGGGGGGCCTTTTTGGTGGAGCTCCACTTTAAGTGTTAAATATATTTTTAAAGCTCACTAGTATATGTATCTGTACAGCAGACTCAGACTGGGAATAGGAAAGCCAGCACTAAAAGCAAGTAAAGTTCTGCTGTAGCTCCCATGAGTTGACAGAACCTGAATGAGCTGTACAAGGAGTCAATCAGATCTTATTCTGAAAAGGAACATGCTAAAAGGAGGAGAAAGCAGAGACACAGAGATGAGCTGATCCCTGTGCTGCTTCTCTTTTCGCTGTCCAGTCATGGGCTGGAGGTTGGTCCATGACAGCCTAGGCTCAGGGAAATTGTTTCTGTAATGTTGGCTGTCTTTCAACCCAGAAGACTGAGGACATCTAGTGGCGGAAAACAATTACTGCTGCAGGGGATTGCTCTGGATTGTAAGGCCTATTTCACATGGTCTTCAGCTTGTAAAAGAGCAGTGTGAACAGCAAGCTTTTATGAAATTTACAGCAAGCTTTGAGTGGCTTTCTCTAATGCCGTGTACACACGGTCGGACTTTTCAGCTACAAAAGTCCGACAGCCTGTCCGACAGACTTTCAACAAACTTTTGGCAGACTTTCAATGGACTTTCTAACGACTGGATTTGCCTACACACGATCACACCAAAGTCCGACGGATTTGTACGTGATGACGTACACTGGACTAAAATAAAGAAGTTGATAGCCAGTAGCCAATAGCTGCCCTAGCGTGGCTTTTTGTCCATTGGACGGCGGCATTACGACGTAAAGATTTGAAGCATGTTCCAAATCTAAAGTCCGTCAGATTTGTGAATGGAAAAGTCCGCTGAAGGTCCGATGAATCCCACACATGATCGGATTGTTCGCCGGATTTGGTCTGTCGGCGTCCGTCAGACCAGTCCGGTCAAAAAGTCCGACCGTGTGTACGCCCCATAAGTCTTTAAAATGACCTTCAGCTGCTGTTTGGAAATGTTATACACAGATCTTAATGGGAGTGCAGACTGTCACTTTCATCAAGCGGCTTGCAGGCTTTCAGCAAGCTTCAAGTAGTGCTGAAGCCTGCTAGCTGCTTGTTTAAAGTGACAATCAACACTCCCACTAGGTTCAGTTTTAGACATTTACGATCTGGAGCTAAATGGTGTTTTCAAAGCTTCAACAAAGCATGCTGAAAGCTCTGCAAATGCTTTAAAAAGCTTGCTGTTCACACTGCTCTTATACAATCTGAAGCCCGTGGGAAACAGGCCTGAATGAATATTTCAGCAAAGGTTGACTTTTTTATTATTTATTTATTTTTAGCTTTTAATGGTCCATTAATTGTTACCTGTTTGCCTGGAATTCTGCTCTGAAGTTTGCCTATGATTGGTTGGTCAGTTGTTTCATATTTGGGGGTAGCTAAGGCCTACTGTTTCTAGAGGTACAGTATCTCACAAAAGTGAGTACACCCCTCACATTTTTGTAAATATGTTATTCTATCTTTTCATGTGACAACACTGAAGAAATGACACTTGTCTACAATGTAAAGTAGTAAGTGTACAGCTTGTATAACAGTGTAAATTTGCTGTCCCCTCAAAATAACTCAACACACAGCCATTAATGTCTAAACCGCTGGCAATAAAAGTGAGTACACCCCTAAGTGAAAATGTCAAAATTGGGCCCAAAGTGTCAATATTTTATGTGGCCACCATTATTTTCCAGCACTGCCTTAACCCTCTTGGTCATGGAGTTCACCAGAGCTTCACAGGTTGCCACCGGAGTCCTCTTCCACTCCATGACAACATCACGGAGCTGGTGGATGTTAGAGACCTTGCGCTCCTCCACCTTCCATTTGAGGATGCCCTACAGATGCTCAATAGGTTTTAGGTCTGGAGACATGCTTGGCTAGTCCATCACCCTTAGCCTCAGGTTTTTAGCAAGGCAGTGTTCGTCTTGGAGGTGTGTTTGGGGTGGTTATCATGTTGGAATACTGCCCTGCGGCCCAGTCTCCAAATGGAAGGGGATCATGCTCTGCTTCAGTATGTCACAGTACATGTTGGCATTCATGGTTCCCTCAATGAACTGTAGCTCCCCAGTGCCAGCAGCACTCATACAGCCCCAGACCATGACACTCCCACCACCATGCTTGACTGTAGACAAGACACACTTGTCTTTGTACTCCTCACCTGGTTGCCGCCACACACGCTTAACACCATCTGAACCAAATATATAATTATCTTGGTCTCATCAGACCACAGGACACGGTTCCAGTAATCCATGTCCTTAGTCTGCTTGTCTTCAGCAAACTGTTTGCGGGCTTTCTTGTGCATTATCTTTAGAAGAGGCTTCCTTCTGGGATGACAGCCATGCAGAGCAATTTGATGCAGTGTGCAGCGTATGGTCTGAGCACTGACAGGCTGACCCCCCACCCCTTTAACATCTACAGCAATGCTGGCAGCACTCATACGTCTATTTCCCAAAGGGAACCTCTGGATATGACTCTGAGCACGTGCACTCAACTTCTTTGCTCAACCATGGCGAGGCCTGTTCAGAGGGGGGAACCTGTCCTGGTAAACCGCTGTATGGTCTTTGGTCACCCTGCTGCAGTTCAGTTTCAGTGTCTTGGCAATCTTCTTATAGCCTAGGCCATCTTTATGTAGAGCAATAAAAAAAATTTGGATCCTCAGAGAGCTCTTTGCCATGAGGTGCTATGTTGAACTTCCAGTGACCAGTATGAGAGAGTGAGAGCGATAACACCAAATTTAACACACCTGCTCCCCATTCACACCTGAGACCTTGTAACACTAACGAGTCACATGACACCGGGGGAGGGAAAATGGCTAATTGGGCCCAATTTGGACATTTTCAATTAGGGGGTGTACTTACTTTTGTTGCCAGTGGTTTAGACATTAATGGCTGTGTGTTGAGTTATTTTGAGGGGACAGAAAATTTACACTGTTATACAAGCTGTACATTCACTACTTTACATTGTAGCAAAGTGTCATTTCTTCAGTGTTGTCACATAAAAAGATATAATAAAATATTTACAAAAATGTGAGGGGTGTACTCACTTTTGTGAGATACTGTATACTTTAGTCACCCAGACAGTCCCAGCCCAAACAAAAGCAAGCAGGCAAGTCTTCTAACCTGATCACTTGCTTTGATGTGCAAAAACACTAATTCAGGGCTAGCATTTGCTGCCCCATAGACAATGGATCATTGACCAATCTGGCCATTATAGGCTGGCTTGGCAGACTGTCCTGTAATGTCTATGGCCACCTTAATAGCTAGAGATGAATGGCTAGATTTTCATGATTCAACCAAGATTCCTCCATAGTGGATAAGTGCAAAGTTTTGGCACTTCATGACAAAAAGTTTCACATTATTTTTAGATTGTGTTTCAGTTGGATTAGTGTCTTATTGCTGGAATGCATGACTTCCCATCCTCCCAAGGTCCTCCAGCACTTTCCCACAGGCCATCAGGAGGGGTTGTGTCATAAGATACAAAGCACTGTGTAAAAGCATTGCAGGTGAACAGCTGTCTTCTGAGCGCTGAACAGTTCATCTCAGTGCTTCTCAGATCATTCATCATTACTTAGACACACGGCTTCTCCAAGTCTGTATTGTCTTGTGGCTTCACCAGTTTCCTACTGCGCATGCAGGAAGCATAAAGCATTTTGTGATTGGGCCGTAGTCTTCTGGGACCTGTGAAGTATCCCAGAAGGCTGCGGGGGGAAGGAGGGGTGGGCCAAACTTCCCGCTCAGTTTGCCGCGGGGATCTGAGCCGTAAGTGGGAGTGGGTACCTGTCAAAACCAGATACCCAAAAGGTGCCAAATGTGGAAGTGGGGGGGGTTGGGGGATGGAAGCAGGCAGACAAATGGAAATTCCCCTTTTTTCACAAAAATAGAGCTTTTTTTGGTGGTATTTGATCAGCACTGGTTTTATTTTTTTTTATTATAGAAACAAAAAAAGACCGAATATTTTGAAAAGAAACAATATTTTTTACTTTCTGCTATAAAACATACCCAGTAAAAAACTATTTAAAGATCTAATTTCTTCATAAATTTTGGCTAAAGTGTATTCTGGTACATGTATTTGGTAAAAAAAAAAAAAATCACAATAAGTATATGTTGATTTGTGCGAAAGTGATAACATCTACAAACTATTGTGTACATATACTGGAATGTTTATTTATTTATTTTTTTATACTAGTAATAGCGGTGATCAGCAACTTATAATGGAAACTGCGGTAGTGTGGCAGGCAATCTGACACTAACTGACACTGGGGGGGGGGGGCTGACTAACTGCCACTGACATCACCAGTAACACTAGGCTCAGTGATTAGATAATGACTCTGGCTGGGAAGGGGAAGGGCGATCAAGTGGTTAAATGTGTGCCTTACAATGTGCAATGTGTGTATTACTGTATGTGATGCTTTTACTAACACAACTCTTTGTTTCTTATGTCTGCTCTGCAGTATAAAGTGTTGATTATTTTACAAAGCTTAGTGAAACCTTATATATCCATGTTATAATTTATGTGTTAGATTACATTCATGAAAGTGTCATGTTTATTCCTGTGAGGCTATATAATCATTTAATGCATAGCTTTTGTACATTGTAGGGGAAGGTTGCCCTACATTTTGTCCAGAATTTATACCTTGCTATATTTGTGACACCTATTTGTTTTCAGACGTCTGTTCTGCTTAGTAATAACCAGATCCCATTATTATCCCATTAAATCAAGAGATATCATTTATTCTTTAGGTTGCTCTGGCAGTTGTTATAGATTCCAGAATTGTATATACAGTATGTATATGTGTACTGATGTGATCCGAGCCCAGGGAACAAACTGACAGGGGATGAGAATAGAATGAGCAGAGGGATGAGCTCATCTGTGTTCTGCTGCTCCCTTACTGTCCAATCATAGGCCGTAATTGCTTAAATAAGACCTATCATTACACATTTTTATTGCTTTTTAACTATCTAGGGATTCACATCAGATGTAGTGAGACTTCATTGGGTGGCAAAATGCCTTGTCTCCTGTGTGCTCAGTTCACATCACTGCACTGCAATGCATTGGCATTGCCAATTGAACTTTATGAAATGTCTGTGTGACATTTCAATAAAGTTTGTTTAAAAAAAGAGAACAGTGCAATGCACTAGGGTCGGCGTATCAGTACTGCAGTTATTAAGTGGGACCGCACAGCATACCAGCCACTGCATTGTAAAGCAGCAGATGGTGTGAATTAGGCCTCAGATCTGCGGCTCTGTGTAATGTATCTGCTGCTGATTGTACACGCACAGGGCAGATCCTGTACACAGATCCAAAACCCATAGGCCCCATTCACATCTAGAGGTTAGCGATCGTGGGCAGAATTGCTGCGATTCTGCCCACGATTCCAAATCACACTGCAATCCTGGCAAACTGCAGCACGCGCATTCAGGTGCCAATAATTTTTAATGACACCTGAACCCGGTGTGGTTTTGCCATGAATGCCATGCAATAAATCACGCTGCAATGCCGGCAAACTGCGTTGTGTGAAGGTGAACAGTTTGGGCGACAAGTTTGTGCAATGTGCTTTGCTGCGATTTATCAAGGCAAAATCCATGCCTTGTTTAGGCGCTATGCTGGCTGTATCTCCCTCCACAGGAACACCCATAATTTGGGCTTCAAAACAGGGTGGAGCTACAGCCTGCATATAGAGGTGTGTTTAGGGGACAACGAGGCCACCAGCCAGAATAGATCCATGTGCACTTGGTTTTCTGGGGAGTTAAATACATTTAAAAAAATTAGGATGTTTCTTCTTTAGATGCAGTAGAGAAAACTTAAAATATAATTAAAAAGGCGAAACTTTTTTTTCAGTTTTGGATGGAGTGGAGAGGGCTTAGAACACCTTTTAATTCGTATTGTTGTCTGTGCCCCAGTTAAGGAGAGCCCCCATCTCTATTTGTCCTGTTTACCATTATCAGTGAAAGTAAAAAAAAAAATCCCAAATTTTGGGTTGTCCCCAGAAAAGTAATAGAGGGGAAATCTTCCAATGGGGACACTAGTTCTGGTGACCCGGCGGTCCCCAAGGAATTGCCTTAATTTACAGGGATTTTCTCTCACTTCCTGTTTGGCTATGGGAAAGGAAGTAAAGGGAAATATCCACAATGGGACACAGATGGTGGGAAAAAAAAATCTGACGGGGATTATAACCCACCTTTGCTCTAAAATGATAAAAAAAGTTTTGTCTATAGTTCAACTTTAAAGTAGAACTAAACACATTTAATGGTTCCCAAAAAGAGTTTCATTGAAGGCATGTCGAACTGTCAAACCATCAAATGGCTGGTGCCATAACTGATCACTAAGGATGAGCTCAGGCGTGTTCGCAAGTCCACGTGCCCGCCAGGAAGATGACACTCCGCAGCGCTAATCACAGGCAGTGAGCCATTTCCTGATCTGTACAGCCGCGGATCGGGAAATGGCGCACTGCCTGCGATTAGCGCTGCAAAGTATCAGCTTCCTGACGGGTGCGGGCACGTCACATCAAAAAAATGGCGGAACACAAATAAACACATCAAAAAAGCACAGGAATGCACATGTCCCTATTTAAGATGAAGAAAAAGAGGGGAGAAGACGCACTGGAACGCTTCAAAAATGTACATGCACAAACGCATTCGGAACACATCCAGGCTGCGTTTCTGTGGTGTGAACTGGCCTTAACCACTAAGGTAGCCATACTTGACATACAGGACTATATGAATCTCAGGAGTATATTGCCAGAGGTACTTTGGGAGGTTAAGAAAAAACTCCCAAGTAGATATTTTAGCTGTGTATTTAGACGTTTGCCTAGAGTTTAGCTGTAAGGCAGAACAGTCATTCCCTACATCTTTGACTACAGCACTAAGTCCAGTCATACCTTGCCAGCCAGAACATGAACATGCACTGAGCAGACGCCTCTGGAGTTATCTCAAAAGAACAGCTGCAATTTCCAAAGAAATCCAAACTTTAGATCATTATTTTTCTCCATCAGTCAGCTTGATCAGTTGGCTGGAGGTTTTTGGGAGATGCAGAGTCCCAAAACCAAGTTTCCCTCTGGATCATTATAGGCAGGAACAGGGAGCTCATAGACCTGAGGAGGGCAGTCTACCAATCCATCTGAGGACCAACAGGTCAGAAAACCCCATTTGATTGTTGTATGAAGTGTGTGCTGTGATTGTCTTCCTTCCACCTCCTATCTTCAGGAGCTCTTCTACAACCCTAATGTTTATAACCAAGCCTTGGCCAAGACATTGGGAGGTGGTCAGATTGTGCACATTCAACCTCATTGTGATGTCCATGGTCAGCGTTGGCCATACCTCCCAACTTTTTGAGATGGGAATGAGGGACACCTATCAGCAGAAGTATGTAGACATAGGACACATGCCTTGCCACGCTCCCTTGAAGGAGAATTTAAAAAAAACAAGATTGGTTAAACCCACAAGTGCTTTTTTTACCACTACTATTCCTTTATATTGGCTTTTGGAATTTACAAATGCAGCAATTTAGAAAATCAGATGAAAGGTTTAGCACTGGGGAACACTTTTTGATAGATAAAAAGTGAATTTTATATACATCTATATAGATTAGACCAAAATGAGGGACAAATGAGGAGGAATGAGGGACAGAGGGACATTGCTCCAAATCAGGGGCAGTCCCTCAAAATCAGGGACAGTTGGGAGCTATGGCGTTGGCCATTATCACATATTGGGTACAATCCTGTAAGAAGATGAATTCTGATTTGTTGGTCAGGAATATATTTCCATACCTGTATATCTGTTATGGATATAAGATGGAGGAATGATCTGATCACTGTACAGTCTTTTGGATTCCTCCATAGAACTCTCATTGCTCCAGCAATAATTGGCATTGAGCAGTCATCAAATTCAAATTCTGTCAGTTGACTTTTCCAAAGAGGATGGTTGACCAGAGCCGTCTGTATGAGCTGTAAATATGCCATGGACCTTAGAGGACAGTCTCTTGATCCAAGTATTTTTGGTTGGATCAGGACATAAGCTAATGTCACTTGAATCCTGCTGTGCTTTGTGTGTTTCTTCCAGATCTGTGCAGTAATCCAGTGTGAATCTACCTCTGTGCAGAGCTTCCTGTAATAAAGACCGGTCACTGCTGCTCCCTCTCATTGTGCAGAGTGACTGGTCTCCGCCCCCTCCTATAGTTTACTGAAAGCAGCCTGTAGTGGGTGGGGCTGCTTGGCCCCTCCCACAGCTCTGTTCTCTGCGCAGGATATGTACAGCACAGTGATGATGTCACGGATACTTTTACAAGGTAATAACTGGGTTTGCAAATGCATATCTTTTGTGGCTAATGAGAAATATAATTAAATGAAAGTTTTTCTACCCACTGTACTGTATGGGTGTTATCTCCACCCACAGTACCAGTACTGTCCCCCTTGTATAGACTGGGGAGACGAGCGCTGGAGTGTGTGATCAGCTAAGGAGGGTTACATTTCACGGCCACTGCACTACGGGCTATTACATTGACACCAATGATAGGGGAGAGGGGATTTATTGTGGTCAATGACACTAATGATGGGAGCTAATATTGTCATTGCCACTGATGGGGGTTGTAATTCTGGTCACTGACACCAATGATGGGGGTCATTATTGCAGTCGATGACGCCAATGATGGATGGGGGTCATTATTGCGGTGGATGACACCAATGATGGGGGTCATTATTGCAGTGGATGACACCAATGATGGGGGTCATTATTGCGGTGGATGACACCAATGATGGGGGTCATTATTGCGGTGGATGACACCAATGATGGGGGTCATTATTGCGGTGGATGACACCAATGATGGGGGTCATTATTGCAGTCGATGACGCCACTGATGGGGGTCATTATTGCGGTCGATGACGCCACTGATGGGGGTCATTATTGCGGTCGATGACACCAATGATGGGGGTCATTATTGCGGTCGATGACGCCACTGATGGGGGTCATTATTGCGGTCGATGACACCAATGATGGGGGTCATTATTGCGGTCGATGACACCAATGATGGGGGTCATTATTGCGTTCGATGACGCCACTGATGGGGGTCATTATTGCGGTGGATGACACCAATGATGGGGGTCATTATTGCGGTGGATGACACCAATGATGGGGGTCATTATTGCGGTCGATGACACCAATGATGGGGGTCATTATTGCGGTGGATGACGCCAATGATGGGGGTCATTATTGCGGTGGATGACACCAATGATGGGGGTCATTATTGCGGTGGATGACGCCAATGATGGGGGTCATTATTGCGGTCGATGACGCCAATGATGGGGGTCATTATTGTGGACGATGACACCACTGATGGGGGTCATTATTGCGGTGGATGACACCAATGATGGGGGTCATTATTGCGGTGGATGACACCAATAATGGGGGTCATTATTGCAGTCGATGACGCCAATAATGGGGGTCATTATTGCGGTCGATGACACCAATGATGGGGGTCATTATTGCAGTCGATGACGCCAATGATGGGGGTCATTATTGCGGTCGATGACACCAATGATGGGGGTCATTATTGCAGTCGATGACACCAATGATGGGGGTCATTATTGCAGTCGATGACACCAATGATGGGGGTCATTATTGCAGTCGATGACGCCAATGATGGGGGTCATTATTGCAGTCGATGACGCCAATGATGGGGGTCATTATTGCATTTGATGACGCCGATGATGGGGGTCATTATTGCAGTCAATGACGCCAATGATGGGGGTCATTATTGCGGTCGATGACACCAATGATGGGGGTCATTATTGCGGTCGATGACACCAATGATGGGGGTCATTATTGCGTTCGATGACGCCACTGATGGGGGTCATTATTGCGGTGGATGACACCAATGATGGGGGTCATTATTGCGGTGGATGACACCAATGATGGGGGTCATTATTGCGGTCGATGACACCAATGATGGGGGTCATTATTGCGGTGGATGACGCCAATGATGGGGGTCATTATTGCGGTGGATGACACCAATGATGGGGGTCATTATTGCGGTGGATGACGCCAATGATGGGGGTCATTATTGCGGTCGATGACGCCAATGATGGGGGTCATTATTGTGGACGATGACACCACTGATGGGGGTCATTATTGCGGTGGATGACACCAATGATGGGGGTCATTATTGCGGTGGATGACACCAATAATGGGGGTCATTATTGCAGTCGATGACGCCAATAATGGGGGTCATTATTGCGGTCGATGACACCAATGATGGGGGTCATTATTGCAGTCGATGACGCCAATGATGGGGGTCATTATTGCGGTCGATGACACCAATGATGGGGGTCATTATTGCAGTCGATGACACCAATGATGGGGGTCATTATTGCAGTCGATGACACCAATGATGGGGGTCATTATTGCAGTCGATGACGCCAATGATGGGGGTCATTATTGCAGTCGATGACGCCAATGATGGGGGTCATTATTGCATTTGATGACGCCGATGATGGGGGTCATTATTGCAGTCAATGACGCCAATGATGGGGGTCATTATTGCGGTCAATGACACCAATGATGGGGGTCATTATTGCGGTCGATGACACCAATGATAGGGGTCATTATTGCGGTCGATGACACCAATGATGGGGGTCATTATTGCGGTCGATGACACCAATGATGGGGGTCATTATTTCGGTCGATGACACCAATGATGGGGGTCATTATTGCGGTCGATGATGCCACTCATGGGGGTCATTATTGCGGACAATGACACCACTGATGGGGGTCATTATTGCGGTGGATGACACCAATGATGGGGGTCATTATTGCAGTCGATGAGGCCAATGATGGATGGGGGTCATTATTGCGGTGGATGACACCAATGATGGGGGTCATTATTGCGGTGGATGACACCAATGATGGGGGTCATTATTGCGGTTGATGACGCCAATGATGGGGTTCATTATTGCGGTCAATGACGCCAATGATGGGGGTCATTATTGCGGTCGATGACACCAATGATGGGGGTAATTATTTCGGTGGATGACGCCAATGATGGGGGTCATTATTGCGGTCGATGACACCAATGATGGGGGTCATTATTGCGGTGGATGACGCCACTGATGGGGGTCATTATTGCGGTCGATGACACCAATGATGGGGGTCATTATTGCGGTCGATGACACCAATGATGGGGGTCATTATTGCGGTCGATGACGCCACTCATGGGGGTCATTATTGCGAACAATGACACCACTGATGGGGGTCATTATTGCGGTGGATGACACCAATGATGGGGGGTCATTATTGCAGTGGATGACGCCAATGATGGATGGGGGTCATTATTGCAGTCGATGACGCCACTCATGGGGGTCATTATTGCGAACAATGACACCACTGATGGGGGTCATTATTGCGGTGGATGACACCAATGAAGGGGGTCATTATTGGGGTGGATGACACCAATGATGGGGGTCATTATTGCGGTTGATGACGCCAATGATGGGGGTAATTATTGCGGTGGATGACACCAATGATGGGGGTCATTATTGGGGTGGATGACACCAATGATGGGGGTCATTATTGCGGTTGATGACGCCAATGATGGGGTTCATTATTGCGGTCAATGACGTCAATGATGGGGGTCATTATTGCGGTCGATGACACCGATGGGGGTAATTATTTCGGTGGATGACGCCAATGATGGGGGTCATTATTGCGGTCGATGACACCAATGATGGGGGTCATTATTGCGGTGGATGACGCCACTGATGGGGGTCATTATTGCGGTCGATGACACCAATGATGGGGGTCATTATTGCGGTCGATGACACCAATGATGGGGGTCATTATTGCGGTCGATGACGCCACTCATGGGGGTCATTATTGCGAACAATGACACCACTGATGGGGGTCATTATTGCGGTGGATGACACCAATGATGGGGGGTCATTATTGCAGTGGATGACGCCAATGATGGATGGGGGTCATTATTGCAGTCGATGACGCCACTCATGGGGGTCATTATTGCGAACAATGACACCACTGATGGGGGTCATTATTGCGGTGGATGACACCAATGAAGGGGGTCATTATTGAGGTGGATGACACCAATGATGGGGGTCATTATTGCGGTCGATGACACCAATGATGGGGGTAATTATTGCGGTGGATGACACCAATGATGGGGGTCATTATTGTGGTGGATGACACCAATGATGGGGGTCATTATTGCGGTGGATGACGCCACTGATAGGGGTCATTATTGCGGTCGATGACACCAATGATGGGGGTCATTATTGCGGTCGATGACACCAATGATGGGGGTCATTATTGCAGTCGATGACGCCAATGATGGGGGTCATTATTGCGTTTGATGACACCAATGATGGGGGTCATTATTGCGGTGGATGACACCAATGATGGGGGTCATTATTGCGGTGGATGACGCCACTGATAGGGGTCATTATTGCGGTCGATGACACCAATGATGGGGGTCATTATTGCGGTCGATGACACCAATGATGGGGGTCATTATTGCAGTCGATGACGCCAATGATGGGGGTCATTATTGCGGTCGATGACACCAATGATGGGGGTCATTATTGCGGTCGATGACGCCAATGATGGATGGGGGTCATTATTGCGGTGGATGACACGAATGATGGGGGTCATTATTGCGGTGGATGACACCAATGATGGGGGTCATTATTGCGGTCGATGACACCAATGATGGGGGTCATTATTGCGGTGGATGACGCCACTGATGGGGGTCATTATTGCGGTCGATGACACCAATGATGGGGGTCATTATTGCGGTGGATGACGCCACTGATGGGGGTCATTATTGCGGTCGATGACACCAATGATGGGGGTCATTATTGCGGTGGATGACACCAATGATGGGGGTCATTATTGCGGTCGACGACACCAATGATGGGGGTCATTATTGCGGTCAATGACACCAATGATGGGGGTCATTATTGCGGTCAATGACACCAATGATGGGGGTCATTATTGCGGTCAATGACACCAATGATGGGGGTCATTATTGCGGTCGATGACACCAATGATGGGGGTCATTATTGCGGTCGATGACACCAATGATTTTTCCAACTTTCTCCTTAGTGCACATTACAAAAAATGCAGCAGGACTGACCCATTGATTTTGAATGGAATGTCTGGCGTACGCCATTCAGTCCTGAGAATTAGTAGAAAACATATTCCTATATACGGTATATATATAATGTATATGTGTATACTTGTATATATATATATATATAATTCCATGGTGTGTGATGGTGGATCAGTCCTCTGCATGATGCAATGATCTAGTGTCACTAAATGATGTCATTGTCCCCATCAGGACTACAGGGACAGTCTCCTCCCTCCTCACACATCGTACGGTATCGGACATCGCCCGCTATTCCCCCCCGATCAGCCCCGAGCCCATCACAGCTTCTGCGCCCCTCGCCCGCAGAGACCACGCCCCCTCCGTGTACCATGTGACAGGGGGGTGTGGCCGCTCCGCTCTCCTCCGGCTCTCAGGCTCGGCTCGTAGTTAGTGTGCCTGGTGCGGGTGATCGGGAGGAGCAGCCCCGGGGATCGGTGTGGTCGGGAGGTAGGTGCGGGGCGGAGGAGTCTGGGGGGGAGGAGAAGGAGGAGATGTCGCTGTTTGTACAGCTGCCGTTCTTTGATAAATATTGTGTGTTGTGCTGTGATCAGACCATATGGATGGAGGGGGGTGGGGAGCACAGACATCACCCGACCCCGATCTGTTCATCGGGGGGTCACCCAGCATCGTACGGCCTGGAGGAGGGGAGATCAGCACTGCAGGGCCCATCATTAACCCGCACTGTGCCGGGCCTGTCACCTCTATGGAGATCTCCTCCTCCTGATAATATAGGAGATACTGATCATCACCTGAAATATGACACTGACAGAGCTCCCTGACACTGGGCCCCATTCACATCAATGTATAATGACAGCACATCACTTGTCCAGCATGCTGTCCCCTTCATTGATGATGGGCCCCCAAACAGGCCAAGTCAGGGGCCCACACAAGGACACACCGCACTGAAACCACGACCACCCATCGGGCCGGCCAATAAAATCAACCGATCGTCCTGAGCACAACATGAAGAATACACCCAATGTCACATCACACCCATATGAATGGGGCCCTCCATGATTACATTACAAGGTGTCCACCTGGGCCCCAAAACTACTTGTATGGTCCTCAGACCCGGGTAGTCTTCTGTCATCTCTATCGTTGTCATGTAACCCCAACATCACACCCTCCCCTGCGAGGCCATCTCCGAACCCCTGCGAGGCCATCTCCGTCCCCTGCGAGGCCATCTCCGTCCCCTCATATCTGGTCTTCTGTGTCTCCTATATGTGGCCCCTTGGATATGTCAGGAGCTTCCGCTGAAGCCTCCTATATCTAATACCTTTACAGACACTGCTCTGAGGCCCAGGGGCCATATGTGGCGCTTTGGCTCTTACTGTATGGCCCTTGGGGCCCCTAGACAACATTCTGTGTTTTGATGCTTAAGCCAGTAAAAATGTATTCATTAGACTGGCTTGTAGTGGTTAAATAGTTTGTTTTTATTTCACAATATCAGATTTTTTATTTATTTTTTGGGGGGCTCTTTATCCCTTTTTTTTTTTTTTCTATTTTTATTCATCTATTTTATATTGGTTCTTGCTGAGAGTGATATCAAATGTAGTATAAAGTAATGTGCAAGGTGGTGTAGGGAGCACAGATGTAGATTCATTGATTTGTAGAGGGACTGTAATAACAGATCTCTGGCAGTATTGTGTAACATATCACATGTACAATCTCTGACCCTCCTCCTGTATCGTGTGTACAATCTCTGACCCTCCTCCTGTATCGTGTGTACAATCTCTGACCCTCCTCCTGTATCGTGTGTACAATCTCTGACCCTCCTCCTGTATCGTGTGTACAATCTCTGACCCTCCTCCTGTATCGTGTCTGCAGTCTCTGACCCTCCTCCTGTATCGTGTCTGCAGTCTCTGACCCTCCTCCTGTATCGTGTCTGCAGTCTCTGACCCTCCTCCTGTATCGTGTCTGCAGTCTCTGACCCTCCTCCTGTATCGTGTCTGCAGTCTCTGACCCTCCTCCTGTATCGTGTCTGCAGTCTCTGACCCTCCTCCTCCTCCTGTATCATGTCTGCAGTCTCTGACCCTCCTCCTCCTCCTGTATCATGTCTGCAGTCTCTGACCCTCCTCCTCCTCCTGTATCATGTCTGCAGTCTCTGACCCTCCTCCTCCTCCTGTATCATGTCTGCAGTCTCTGACCCTCCTCCTCCTCCTGTATCATGTCTGCAGTCTCTGACCCTCCTCCTCCTCCTGTATCATGTCTGCAGTCTCTGACCCTCCTCCTCCTCCTGTATCATGTCTGCAGTCTCTGACCCTCCTCCTCCTCCTGTATCATGTCTGCAGTCTCTGACCCTCCTCCTCCTCCTGTATCATGTCTGCAGTCTCTGACCCTCCTCCTCCTCCTGTATCATGTCTGCAGTCTCTGACCCTCCTCCTCCTCCTGTATCATGTCTGCAGTCTCTGACCCTCCTCCTCCTCCTGTATCATGTCTGCAGTCTCTGACCCTCCTCCTCCTCCTGTATCATGTCTGCAGTCTCTGACCCTCCTCCTCCTCCTGTATCATGTCTGCAGTCTCTGACCCTCCTCCTCCTCCTGTATCATGTCTGCAGTCTCTGACCCTCCTCCTCCTCCTGTATCATGTCTGCAGTCTCTGACCCTCCTCCTCCTCCTGTATCATGTCTGCAGTCTCTGACCCTCCTCCTCCTGTATCATGTCTGCAGTCTCTGACCCCCCTCCTCCTGTATCATGTCTGCAGTCTCTGACCCCCCTCCTCCTGTATCATGTCTGCAGTCTCTGACCCTCCTCCTCCTGTATCATGTCTGCAGTCTCTGACCCTCCTCCTCCTGTATCATGTCTGCAGTCTCTGACCCTCCTCCTCCTGTATCATGTCTGCAGTCTCTGACCCTCCTCCTCCTGTATCATGTCTGCAGTCTCTGACCCTCCTCCTCCTGTATCATGTCTGCAGTCTCTGACCCTCCTCCTCCTGTATCATGTCTGCAGTCTCTGACCCTCCTCCTCCTGTATCACGTCTGCAGTCTCTGACCATCACCTGTATCCTGAAGGCTCTGATAGTTAATGGGCTCTTCATCCCTTTCTTCTATTTTTATTCATCTATTTTACATTGGTTCTTGCTGAGAGTGATATCAAATGTAGTATAATGCAAGGTGGTGTATGGAGCACAGATGTAGATGCATTGATTTGTGCAGGGGCTGTTATAACAGAGATCTCTTGCAGTTTTGTGTAACATATCACATGTACAATCTCTGACCCTCCTCCTGTATCGTGTCTGCAGTCTCTGACCCTCCTCCTGTATCGTGTCTGCAGTCTCTGACCATCCCTTGCGTCGTTTCTGCAGTCTCTGACCATATTCTGAAGGCTCTGATAATTAATGGAGTATTAATTACCTGAGTATTCTGATTGGCCCTTTGACCCTTTGATATCAGGGGCCACACATTTAAGGCCCCTTTGGTCTAGTAAGGTTACAACCAGTGCTCTAGAGGCTCCTGCAGCCGCATCCTCCCAGTGATACACATGCAGGGCCTATTGCAGGATTCTGTGCCATCAGAACTATTGGGTTCTTCTAGGTTTTGGGCTCAGCCATCGGCCGGTTAAAATGTTTTATGCTGATTGTGGCACATTTTTCACTCTAGAAGAAAACGCTGCAACTTCCTTCTAAACCTGTTTTCTCTCAGGTGTTGACAGCACGATGGCCTTATCTTCCCTGTCGCTGGTTTTGGGTTGCCAAATACTATTTGTAACCTTGAAGGCAGGAAAATGTACCTGCAGACTATCTGTCCTCGCAGTGCCGCCTCGGTAGCTTGCTTTAAATTCCAAAGGCAGCCCAAGATCCCCGATGAGATCTAAAATAGTGGAATTTTCAGAAAGCCCATGATTTTCAGTGACAACCATCCCAGAAGATGTGTCTGAGCACATCGATGGGTCATGTCAGGAGGGCGGCATCCCTAAAGGAAAAATGCCGGTGATGGCTTATTGTATGAGAAAGACATGTGCCTCTAACCTAATCCTATTGATGATCAATGGCCTTTTCTGCATTGCCTCTCTGGGTACCTTCAGAGAAAGCAGCAATAGATCCCACTACATACGTGGAATATTATGTGATAAAATGAGGTTTCTATATAATAAATAAAAGGGCCGCCTATCTACTATGGAAGAGGGCAATCTTCAGTTCTAGATTAATGAATGTCACACTGAAACCCCCCTATAGGGTTGACCATGGATGAATGAAATGAACCTGGTGGTGAGCTCGTTAATGAAGCCATGAGCATGCAATGTCTTGGCCTGTTTTTTCAGTAAATGGCGGTGACGCTGTCAGTGGCCTCGTACCTCCAAGCATCCTGCAGGCCAATTATCTATGGCAGTACAGACACATGCATGCTTTATGTTCCGGCTTTATTGTATCTGTGTCATGGTTATGGGTGAGGGTGTATTCGGCACATGAGATCTGTCATAGTTTCCTGTTCTGTAAATGAAGACACAGAAAGCTCACCTTCCAACCCCCCCCCCCAACCACCCTCCTGTTTAGTCTCTGCAATCTAGCAAAGACATGCACATCCTTCCCAGCCTATAGATTCCAGCAGGCCGGGCTGTCTTCTTCTGGATCAGGGAAAGGTTAACAGTCAGCGCGGTGTTTATAAAAGAGCCTGCTATGTATATATTGAATTTCTGTGCATCGGAGACTGGCAGAATAATACGCGCCCTTTATTTTCAGTGATCCCAATTCTTTCTTTAATAGGTGCCCTTGTATTTCCTATATTTTTTAAAATGCTGCCATGTGTCCTTCTTCCCCCCTTTTTTAATTTTTTTGTGGCCAGAGACCTTTTGTTTATTGGCCAGAAAGAAGCAGCGTTATTGATTGACAATATCTTCAAGGGTACCCCAAAGGAGATAGAAAAATCTCTTCTACATGTGGAACATGGAGCTTACAATAAGGTGCCATACACCCATAGAGAAATCCCTTCTATATATGGAGCATGGACCTTACAATAAGGGGCCATAGAGAAATCCCTTCTTCATATAGAACATGGACCTTACAATAAGGTGCCATACACCCATAGAGAAATCCCTTTTTCATATGGCTCATGGACCTTACAATAAGGTGCCGTACACCCTACATATGGAACATGGACCTTACAATAAGGTGCCGTACACCCTACATATGGAACATGGACCTTACAATAAGGTGCCGTACACCCTACATATGGAACATGGACCTTACAATAAGGTGCCGTACACCCTACATATGGAACATGGACCTTACAATAAGGTGCCATACATCCTACATATAGAACATGGACCTTACAATAAGGTGCCATAGAGAAATACCTTCTTCATATAGAACATGGACCTTACAATAAGGTGCCATACACCCTACATATGGAACATGGACCTTACAATAAGGTGCCATACATCCTACATATAGAACATGGACCTTACAATAAGGTGCCATAGAGAAATCCCTTCTTCATATAGAACATGGACCTTACAATAAGGTGCCATACACCCTACATATGGAACATGGACCTTACAATAAGGTGCCGTACACCCTACATATAGGACATGGACCTTACAATAAGGTGCCATACACTTATAGATTTCTTTTGTTTTATTACTTATTAAAAATGAAAAAGGGGGATTTAACGTTCACCCTCCCCACCCCCTGGTCTTGGCTGTACCTACCTCCGTGAGTGATGAGCTGTCAATGCCCACATAGCCAGTGTAGTGGTCTGGGCATTTAAAATCCCTCTTCTTCCCCTTTTTTTCTGTAGGGCTTCCGAGACAGATCAGAGCGATTCTGATTGGTCAAAGCGTGTGTCAAGTGCTGACCAAATACAAAAAGCTCTGATCTGTCCCGGAAGCCCTACAGAAAGAAGGGGAAGAGCAGGGATTTTAAACCCCTAGAATCCTATACTGGTTGCGTGGGCACTGACAGCCCATCACCCTCGGAGGTAAGTACAGTGGGGACGGGGAGGGTGGGCAGGGTGTTCACCTTTTCTCATTTTTTCTGAGAAGGTGAACTTACCTTTTCAGCCTGTGGGCTGACTAACTAAAGCTGGTCATATATGGATTGAAATGTTTGGTTCAGCTGGGACTGGTCAAGATTTGATCCATTTAAGGGCAGGCTAATTGTACTCAAGTCAAACCATCGATCGTCTTGGGTGCAACTGTCGGAATATTTTACATGCGATTACTGTTGGCGGATATAGCCACCAGCTGTAATTGGGTTCTGCACTGACTATGTTGATGGGGGAATCAAGCAATTTTCTTTCCTTCCACCCTTGGTGGAGGGAATGAAAATAGAATCATCTATGGACTGCCTAAGGCCCCTTTCACACGGGTCCGCCTGTCTGTATTTCAGGCGGACCTGATCAGACCTTGCAGTCTCCCCTATGGAGCGGGGGATGTCAGCGGACATTAAATTGGGTAAAGGAGGTCAAGCGTTGTGATCGGCCTGCAAAAGAAATCAAACAGATTTCACTATCTTTGCTAAACCGTGCGAATGGACAAATACCCCACTGTGCCTAAAGTATACTGACAGCCAGCGCCATCGGCTGTCAGAATACCCAAACAGTGTCTGCATCTGATTGGATGCAGGCACTGTTTGGCCATCAGTTTTCTTCCCAGCTGCTTTGATTTTACAGTTGAAGGATGTTGGGAGGAGAGGGGCCACCCTCTGATTGATTTTCCACCTTTGTATTAGGAACTAGGGCTGGGGAAAAATCGATTTAAATCTTGAATCGAGTTGAGAGGTCAAATCGATTCAAAATGTAAGGAAATTCATTTTTTTTAGATTTTTTTTTTTTTTTTTTTTTTTTTTTTTTCACCGGGCCGGTCCTGAGGAGCTGCGGGCAGGAGTTTTTAGGCGAGGCTGCGGCTTCGGCCTAGTCCGTGAGGCCAGATGCCGCGGACTAGGCCAAAGCCACGGCCTCGCCTAAAAACTCCTGCCTGCAGCTCCTCAGGACCAGCGCGGTGTCCAAAAAAAAAAAACTTGATTCGAATCGTGAATCAAGTTTTTTTTTTTTTAAAGAAAATCACAGATTTTTTTTATTTATTTATTTTTTTGAAAATCTCCCAGCCCTATTAGGAACCAACTGAAATGTACCCAATGTATGGCCAACTTTAGTAATATACGTACTATAAAACTGCACAGTGCAAATGTCAAATCCATTTAGGCTGCATTCACACTGTAGCATTTCTTGAACATATGCAGAAATGCACATAAAATGTGTGTTGGGCTCGCAGTGTCATTCATTGTGATTGGCACCCCAAACGCGCAAAAGAGATGCACTTTTTTTGTGTTTAAAAATCGCGACAAACATGGCACAACTGACAAAACTCAAAGATGCATGATTTCACCATTGTTATTTTAGGGTGCAACATGGTAACATTCCCTGCCCCCAACTCCTAAATTGACCCCAGGCTTACCTTAACCGTGGGGTACTTGTCTTCCATTCACAGGGATTTCTCAGTGGAAAGTCTACAAGTTCCTAGCAGGCCCCACCCATTACAGGCTGCCTGCAGAGAACTACAGGAGGGGGCGGAGACAAGACCAGTCACTCTGCACAAAGAGAGAGAGCAGCAGGGACTGGTCTTTATTACAGGAAGCTTCAGACTGGATTTCTGCACAGATCTGGAAGGGATTCATAGAGCACATCAGGATTTAGCGAGAAAACGCCTGCCTCTTGTAATTGAACAATATTTGGTTATCCTGAAGAGTACCTGCTCCTTTGATTGGCTCACTTCTTTTCCAGACATCTGCACAGAGCTGGTGGTAAAATTGCAGGCAACCTCAGCTCTGTTTTAGGCCCGGTTCACACGTATACAGTTTGCTTTTGATCCCTTTCTGCAGTGCATTTAGCGTTTTTGTTTTTTTTTCACACTTTTTTGTGTTTTACATTTTGTTATGCTTTTTGGTTTGTTTGGTTTTTTTTTGGCCAAGTTGTTGGGCAGATTAAAAAACACAAATTGTGGTAAAATCGAAGCACAAAACGCACTACATGCTTTTCTGCAGCTTCTCCAATAAAGTCTATTGAACCAAAACGCACGGTTTAAAAAAAAGAAAAGAAAGTCCCTGACCCTTTCCAAAAATACAGCGGCTGAAAAAAGCATAAATGTGAACATTTCCCATAGGAAACCATGTAAATGAACTGTAGTGCAATTCTGCAAAAAACACTAAACAACACATCGGTGTGAACCTAGCCGTAATGTTTGCTGCAGTTAGCCTTCCATCTTTGGTTAAATACTCGCTTATGGTATTGAACATCAGTAGGGATGGCCATATGCAGTGTTCTCTCTTACCCTTTTTATTTTTATTATTTTTTTTTAACTGCTATATTTTTTTTTTTTCTTTTTCTTTTTACATTGACCTTTCCAGACTCCTGCCCCCTCAGCCGTTTTTTTTTTTTTTTTTCTTTTTTTTTTTCTTTTTTTTTTTCTTTTTCTTTTTCTTTTTTTTATGATATTAGTGCATTGGTTGCTCCACATCTACAGACCAGAAACAGGGAAGTATCTGCAATAATGTTTTCTAAGCTCCTTCCCATTTGTATAGTTGGTTTGGGGAGCATTCCCATTTTATTTCCACAAGTAAAGTTTCCATCTAAGAGCATTCTGGTTGTTTGGGCTAAAACTGAGCATGAACAGTCTTTACTGCTTATAGTAATCTGATTCTCCCTTCCTTTTTGTAGAAGATGGTCCGGCAACATGATTTCAGATGCTATCATATGAGAGGTCCCTAAAGACGTGCCATCTGCCGTTAGAGCCATCTTAGCATTCTTTACCAGTCACATGATGATAATTAGATTTGCCCAGCACCTGGAGCCCCCCTAGAGATTTGTAATTTTCGGATAATGACTTGTACCCCTATATATGCTGAAAAGCATAGCCTGGCTTATCATGGACCATCTGATGCTCTTGGAATACATCTCCCTGACGGGAGTTTAACCATTCCTGAGCCTTAAAGTGAACCTGTCATGGTGCAATATGGAAGGTGCCATTGCTGACTGGCAAGTAACTGAGCATGGGCAAACATCCATTTATAGATTCTTTATTGGGTTCATTAACATCTGCAGCATCTCCTACTTGCCCGGCCACTGGTGGTGGTACTTTTTTATTGTTAGAACTTTATTCCCATGTCACAATTGACATTTCATTAAAGCGTATCTTCACTCTTCACAAGAAAGTTCTGCTATTCCCCCTCCCCACCCTTGCTTCTAACACTTTTGATGTTTTTTTTTTTTCTTCTTCTTTGACTTGGAGCATGTACTTTTTTTTTTTTTTTGATAGCTACCTGCTTCCATTCCCTCAATCCCCACATAGGCAAAAGTGACGTCCACCTGGGTCTGCCCACGCAGGTCGGAAACCATGGATGTGACACTAGCCGCATACTCCATAATTTATTTTGTTTAATACATTTGAAACACAGTGCTGCTAATTGTGGTTGGCACCCAAGTCCCAGTTATTGGAGGAGCATCTCAGACGGAACCGGCATATATCAAAGTTCAGCAGCGATGTCTATCTTGGCAGGTTGACTTTGATTTCTTTAGGCCCCTTTAGCATGGACACTGTCAAGTGGCAAAAACAGGCAGTTGAGGCTCATTTGTCAAACCCAAGCAATGGCCACCGGAGATATTACATATAGTTACAGAGTTACATAGTCTGGTTGAAAAAAGTCCATCTAGTTCAACCAATAGAAAGGGGGGAAAAAAGAATTCTACAATCCTATACCCACAGTTGATCCAGAGAAAATAAAATAAAACCCAGCAAAGCGTTACCAGTGCAAAAAGAAAAAAGGCACATTGTGTTCATTAGGCAATACTACTTGCCTCCATGCCCCATAGAGATAAATGGGGCCACGCTGCTAGGGTCCTGGGACCTGGTTGTGCTGTAAAGAGGGATTTCAGTGTGTGATCTGTATGGGTGATATAGTATTGCCTATTGATCGTCTGCCAACCGCGAGTCAGCAGCTAGGTCCATGCAAAAGAGGCCTTAGAAATACTCAATTCTGTAATCTTAACCAGACCTGCATTACTTCTGAGTGATGATGGGCAGCTCAGATAGGGAATACTTCTTCTCTTCTGTCAGTTGCAAAAGGCAACTTCTTGTGTGATGTCGTCATTAGCCAGGGTCCTGACAGTGTTCTGGAGGAATGCAAAATGAAGCAAAGTGGTACATAGATTTTTTTTTTTCTCCATGCTGGGGGGCTGTGCCCACACTGCATGGATTTACTGCTCGTTTTTGCCTAGGGCAATGGTCTCCAAACTGCGCCCCTTTGCTTGCCTTTATCCGGTCCTTGAGGCACCATTGCTCCTGCTGACAATAACTGGGGCATTGCTTAATCTCACTTGGCACAGACAGGAACAGGCCATCGTGGGGGAGCGTCGTTTGCTGCTGGAGCCGAGGATTGCGTGAGTGTACAGCTTTCTGGAAGCCCCTTGACAAAACAAGCAGTTAATCCATGCAGTGCAGGCACAGCCCCACTGCATGGGAAAACTTTTTTTTTTTGCCAGGAGTTGCACTTTTAACGTTTCAACAAATTGCTTTACAAAACTTAAAGCGGAGTTCCACCCAAAAGCGGAACGTCCGCTTATCTGCTTCCTACACCCCCCCTCCAGTGCCACATTTCATGGGGGAGGGGGGAACGGGTACTTGTTTTTGACAGGTACCCTTCCCCACTTCTAGGAGACTGAGCTGCGGCGCCGTCCCTCGGAAGTGCAGGCCCCCTGGTCCTGCCCCCGCCGCCGGGCCAATTGGAAACTGCAGCGCGCTTTGCACAAGCGCAGTAGGGAGTACAGGAGTAGGGTTTCCTTTACCAGGAATGGTGGCGGCAGCACCCAGGAGCCGATCCAGAGATTGGCTGGGGTGCCAACATTTCGGGCTTCCTGGACAGGTAAGTGTCCATACATTAAAAGTCAGCAGCTACAGTATTTGTAGCTGTTGACTTTTAATTTTTTTTCTCCCCAGACTGGAACTCTTTTAAATTTCTGCATTGTTTGTGCAATTTCCAAAAAAGTAATTTTGATAAATGGTAACCCATGCAAACACGCCATGGACAAATGCAGAGCTGGGAATGTAACCGAATAATCCCTTCAGCAAAAAAAAAAAAAAAAAAAAAAAAGTTAGCTTTTGAACTTGATCGCTCCATGTTCTTTTCAGGACTTTTGCTCACCAAGCGTATCTGGAATTATTTTTTTTCCCCTTCTTCCTTCATGTCTGGTATGTGCTAGTGTATACACATACAAATAGCACCAATACCTCGCAACACATGTTTGCATTTAAATCTATAAAGTTTCACAGGCCTGTATGAGGAAGTGATAAACCTTCCCTAGTGTGTGTCCCCTTCTCCTCCCACCCGCTCTCCCCCCTCCGGGGACCTTTTTATTCTTTTTCTCTAGGGCTAGCCTCTCCTTCCCTTCCTCCCCAGCACAGCCCCACATCCTCTCCTGGACCAGCTGGCAGAGGATAGAGAAAGGTCACTATTGTTGGTATTAACAGGGTGCTACTCGGGGCCTAGCACTTAGGTGGCTGCAACAGGAAGAATAAGTGTAATTAAGCACTCTTATAAAGGGCAGTCTGCCCACCCCGTGTCAGTGCTCTTTGTATTACCATTTTCTCTACTAGTTTAGAAAATTATTGAAAAACTCTGCTTATGGGGTTATAATATAATTGTATATATACAATCTTTGCCATTTTAGCATTCTTCCGTATTCATTTCTGAATTGCATTTTATTTGGACGTCTTTGAATGCTAATGATGTATGGCTCAAGAAAAAAAAAAATTATCTCTAGATCCACTTTCTAAAGGACATTTCAGTGATTAGGAAATCTCTTTATCCTGCATTTGATCTGCATTGCCTGCAGGCCATACATGTTGCGTCTACTCTGTTTAACATAACAGTACATCTAGGATTTATCATTTTTTTTCAATGTTATCAGATGATGCCTGGCCAGTCACAATCTTCATGCTTCTGACTTCATCTCCATATTTCTTTTTGCATGCTTTAGGTATGTGGTCACAAAAGTATTTTGTATTTTATGAATAGATGTTTAAATGTGCAAGTCAACTCAGCCCAATTGTTTCGGGCAGTGAAGAAATTAAAAACATGTCTGAACCCATAACCAAAAAAAAAATTGTGTACAGTGAGAGAAAAAATTATTGATCCCCTGCTGATTTTATACTTTTTCCCACTGACAAAGAAATGATCAGTCTATAAATTTCGTGGTAGGTTTACTTTAACAGTGAGAGACGAAATAACTACAAAGAATCCAGAAAAACACATTTCCAAAAAGTTATAAATTGATTTGCATTTTAATGAGTGAAATAAATATTTGACCACTTCACAAAACACGACTTAGTACTTGGTGGCAAAACACTTGTTGGCAATCAGAGGTCAGATGTTTCTTGTAGTTGGCCACCAGGTTTGCACACATCTCAGGAGGGATTTTGTCCCACTCCTCTTTGCAGATCCTCTCCAAGTCATTAAGGTTTCGAGGCTGATGTTTCGTAATTCAAACCTTCAGCTCCCCCCACATATTTTCTATAGGATTAGGGTCTGGAGACTGGCTAGGCCACTCCAGGACCTTACTGTGCTTCTTCTTGAGCCACTCCTTTGTTGCCTTGGCCGTGTGTTTTGGGTCATTGTCATGCTGGAATACCCATCCATGACCCGATTTCAATGCCCTGGCTGAGGGAAGGAGGTTCTCACCCAAGATTTGACAGTACATGTCCATCGTCCCTTAAATGCTGTGAAGTTCTCCTATCCCCTTAGCAGAAAATCACCCCCAAAGCATAATATTTCCACCTCCATGTTTGATGGTGTTCTTTGGGTGATAGGCAGCATTGCCGCTCCTCCTCCAAACACGGCGAGTTGAGTTGATGCCAAAGAGCTCAATTTTGGTCTCATCTGACCACAACACTTTCACCCAGTTCTCCTCTGAATCATTCAGATGTTCATTAGCAAACTTCAGACAGGCCTGTACATGTGCTTTCTTGAGCAGGAGGACCTTGCGGGCGCTGCAGGATTTCAGTCCTTCACAGCGTAGTGTATTACCAATTGTTTTCTTGGTGACTATGGCCCCGGCTGCCTTGAGATCATTGACAAGATTCTCCCGTGTAGTTCTGGGCTGATTCCTCACCGTTCTCATGATCATTGAAACTCCACAAGGTGAGGTCTTGCATGGAGCCCCAGACAGAGTGAGATTGACACTTATTTTGTGTTTCTTCCATTTGCGAATAATCACACCAACTGTTGTCACCCTCTCACCAAGCTGCTTGGCGATGGTCTTGTAGCCCATTCCAGCCTTGTGTAGGTCTACAATCTGGTCCCTGAGATCCTTGGACAGCTCTTTTGGTCTTGGCCATGGTAGAGAGATTGGAATCTGATTGCTTCTGTGGACAGGTGTCTTTTATACAGGTAACAAGCTGAGATTAGGAGCACTCCCTTTTAAGAGAGTGCTCCTAATCTCAGCTCGTTCCCTGTTTAGAAGGCACCTGGGAGCCAGAAATCTTAGGGGAATCAAATCCTTATTTCACTCATTAAAATGCAAATCAATTTATAACTTTTTTGAAATGCGTTTTTCTGCATATTTTTTTTTTGTTATTCTGTCTCACTGTTAAAATAAACCTACCATTAAAATTATAGACTGATCATTTCTTTGTCAGTGGGCAAATGTACAAAATCAGCAGGGGATCAAATACTTTTTTTCCCTCACTGTATTGCAGCTTTACCAGTCCTTAGCCTGAAAATGAAAACCAATGCAACCATCACATCTAAGTACATACCGTATTTAGAAAGTACAGAAAATACCAGTTGATCTTGTCAGAAATGGTGCATGCTTGTCACGTCCTGTGCATTAAAAGCTCAAAGAACTTCATCTTTATAAACTATTAAGCCGGCCATGCATGGATCAAAACTCAGCTGGTTCAGCAGGGACAACCAGGATTCGATCCATGTGTGGGCAGGCTCGTTTTACCCAAGTCGACCCATCAAACGACTTGGGTACAACCAGCCTGTAGGATTTTGTACATTTGATTACTGTCGGTGGCTATTGCTTCTAGCAGTAATCATTGTGTTCTGTCAAACTAGCCAATTAATCGAGATCTCCAATCGCGTCACTTCCGGTTACTGTAAACCATCAGTAATTGGAGATTTCGATGACTTGCTGTTTTGCTTGCTGTTTACACAACACTGGCAACTATATACGCTCCGGTACACGATATTATAAACAGACGCTCCGATACTAACCAATAAAATGGCTGCCTCCGAGGCGGCGACAACTTTTTCCTCAGCTGCTGTTGTGTCAAAACAGCACAGTCTTTGTGTACCGGAGTGTACACGCTTGCTGGTGTTGTCAATACAGCAACTCGTCGAAATCTCCAATTACTGATGGTTTACAGTAATCGTAAGTGACATGATTGGAGATCTTGATGAATTGGCTATTTTGACAGAACACCAGCCGGAAAGGTTTCCTGCACACTCTGGCGGCAGAACACCATAGCGCTGCGGGAGCCATTCCCCCATTAACACTAACTGTGTGATGGGAGAATCAAGCAATTTTCTTTTCATCCACCTGTGGTGGAATGTAGGAAAGAATCAAATCATCAATGGGTCCGCCTTAGTCCCGTCAATCCACCATGTAATGGGATGAATAAAGACAGATGTATTTGATGGTCCAGTCTGTGTGACAACTATGACTGCCCCCTGAGATAGGGTGGAGAAATGAGCGTAGACATGAAGGGGCAGGAATTGTTATTTGCATGGATACCCAGTGAATATAAAAGGACTGTTCACTGAGGTCTGTGACTTTTTGTATGTAACAATGTTGTCAAAAAAACTCAGACTTTATTTCTAAAGCCATTTGGTTTAGTGGTGCACCGAAATGAAATTTTTTTTTGTGCTGAAAACTGAATCCAAAAATTAGTTAAAAAAAAAATTATATATATTTATATTCATATTCTGCTTGCTTCATTTTTGGTCAGTTGAAAAATTGCACCAAAAACGCACCTCCCCGTTGAAATGTATTGAAAACGCATTAATAATGCACTCCTGTTGCGTTTTTTATGTGGTTCTTGAGTCCCGAAAAACACACTTAAGCATGGCAAAATTGCGTACGTTTTTTCGGTGCAGCAAACCACAGATAACCCTATTTTCGGCTGATAATTTTCAGCAGCCAAAATTTCGGTGCATCACAATTTTATTTTTTTTATAGTGTGGGATGTGATAAACCCCTGTTAAATGTTTTTGTCCTGGCTGGGGAGACCCTCTCTATCTTGGTGACTATTATCATTGGACAGACGGTGATGGGGAAAAAAAAACTATAGGTCTACTGTAACAGGAATTGTGGAAAATCTTCTACCTATCTGAGATTATTTCCTGTTCTTGGGGAGAGAAGGACATTTTTCCTAATGGGACACAGACAGCAAAAATTCTTAGATTTGGGGCAAAGTCACAGGCTCTCTTGAAAGAACAAAACCCATTCACCCACCGACACTTTTCCTCTCCCCCACTGCTGTTCCTCTGCTGGAAAGTCCAAACACCAAGTCAGCCTCGTGGCAGAGCAATTAGTGACTTCTTCACCTCCCTAATGTGACGGTATTTTGGCCTGACCGTTGACCACTAAGGCCTGAACACTACATTCTGGGAAGATGACATATGGGGCAAACAAACAGCAGCAGGGTGGTGAAGATAATGTCGGCTATAGACGGTTCGAATTCTGCTGATTTGAACCATGTACGGGGACAGGCTGATTGTGCCCAAGTCGATCCATTGATCCATTGATCAACTTGGGTACAACCGGCATGTCAGATTTTTATGATGCGGTGGCTATATCAGCTACCAATAATCACTGTCTTCTGGGTTGACTTTCCTCACCCCCCCCCCCCTTCCTGCCAGGAGAACACAATAGCTCCATGGAAATCAAGCAATTTTCTTTCCCGCAACCCATGGTTGGAAGAAAGAAAATCGTATAATCTATGGCCAGCTTAAGCACTGGTGGGTGAAGGTTGTTTTTTTTCATACTCACCTTTGCTCACCTGATGCCTTGTTGCTGTCTTTAAGGGTCCCTACAGTAAAGTGAACCTGATACTTGGAGGACACTTGGAGCAACAAAGCAGCAGAAGAGCGAAGGTTAGTATTAGTGGTAGTATCAGCTTTGCCCATTCAGGATAAAAGAACAGGATCTCTTAAAACAAAATCCTCTTGAAAGATCTTGTTCTCTTGAAGGAACAACCTCCACTGCTGATGCTCACCACAAAGAGTACCGGGCAAGAGTATGAACCTTGCCCCTTCATTGTAGAGTGACAGGATCTCCTGGGAAATCGGCTTCCACCCACTGATGCTCTCCTTTGCTCTCCTGCCACTTTGTTCTGTCTGTAGGGTCCCCACAAGTAAGGTGAACCTGGTACTTGGAAGCCAATAGAGCAACAAAGTTGCAAAGGTGCCTATTCAGGGCAAAGTGATAGATTTACTCAAAACAACGTCTTGAAAGAAAACCTTCACTGCTGATCCCATGAAGGCCCCCCACAAGCTTTGTTGCTGTCTCTAGGGGTTCTCACAATAAAGTGAACCTGTTTAACTTTGCCCGGTATGGTCAGAGCACCGGCACATAGATTGGTCTTCATGATTGTAGAGTAGCATCAGTGCCTCCCGAATACCATTAGTAGTCCACTGGTTGTACTTTTTTTCCTGGAGTTTTCCTTTAACATACTTCTTGCTAGCTGCGCACAGTAAGGTGTTGTGTAAATGTTTTTGTTTTAATAAATATGCGCAATGGTTTATCTGCTTCTCCACATGGCGAGAGAAATGACAGTGGGATGAGGAGACAGGAGTTTGGCAGGAAGTGAATGTCGCTGCAGCGTCTCTGCCCTTCACACTGTGACAGTATTGTAAGCGAGCCGTTATACAGTGCGATTAGGAAAGTGTCCAGAAATAAGAGGCGCTCAATCTGCCTAATTGTATGCTGACGGTCAGTCTTGGATGAGCTGCAGCTCCAATGCTTTATGGGGTGGGAAAAGCTTGAAAGCCAAATCCTATCTTGCACATAAAAAAGATCCTTTTGAAACGACACTTTGAGGTCACGTATGAAAGCAAACACTACGTGGATAGTTTGTTCCAGCTGAGGATTAATAAATACAAAGTCATGTCCACCATGGCCAGCTTTGGTCCCATGATACACATCAAGAAAGAAAACGGCACATATCATCCTGACCTCTTTTCTTATTTATGGTCATGGGAAATGACAAAAGCTATTAACGTCCAGTGATCTCTTATACTAGGACACCTTCAGAAACCTCCGTTTGCATCTGGAGTTATTTTAAAGTGGTTGTAAAGCTCAGACATGAAATATGAACAAAGCATATCCCTCTACAGCAGGGATATGCAATTAGCGGACCTCCAGCTGTTGCAAAACTACAAGTCCCATCATGCCTCTGGGTGTCATGCTTGTGGCTGTCAGAGTCTTGCTATGCCTCATGGGACATGTAGTTCTGCAACAGCTGGAGGTCCGCTAATTGCATATCCCTGCTCTACAGTATGTACTTGTCTTAATCCAGAGCACTAAGTTTCATTTCTGCCTGCTGCTTCGTTCCTCCATCCACATGAATCGCTTCTGACAAGTTTTCTTGACGCCAAGAGAAAAACTGTGACGGGAGGGAGTTCTAGCTGATTGACAGCCTCAGCACTGTTCCTGTGTGGAGGGGGGTGTGTCTCTTCCTTCCAATCAGCTCCCAGAGCTCTCCTCACTGAGCTCTGCAGAGTGTAATTTCAGTTCTCCGCCCACTGCTTTGTGCTGTAAAACATCCTTCCTTTTTTCTTTCTGTGTTTTTAATAGGGATGTACAGGACATATGCCTGCAGATAATCAGGTACAACACATGTAGGAGGATTTGTTTCATCTGACACTTCACTGGGTAGATTATGTGAAGGTTTACAACCACTTAATAAACCCAGTTTTGAAGCATTAAACCCCAAAGCAAACCGTTAATATATTGCAGCTTACCAATTCTTAGATGTGATGTCTGCAATAGTTTTTTTTTTTTAGATTTTCTTTTATTTTTCACCTGGTGATCTGGCCAGTAGGTTTTTCAACAGAACAAGCTGTTCTGCCAATGTAGCAGTTAGAGGGTTGAAACAAACTATATAACACGACAGAGGTGCTTACAATAATCAGTTTTTATTTATGTTTTTTTTTTTCCTGTTTCTTATCAGAACCTATGAAATACTAACTGTCAGTGTGAATGTCCAACGTTCTTCTGACGTCCGCAGATGGTTTCAGAAATCATCTGGATTTGTTTCCTGTTAATTCACAGTAGATCCTTGTGGGAAAATTGATCAGGATTCCTCAGCTTCTCCTTGCTCTCCATATCCTGTCTGCTTTTTGTGCTTTTTTCTTGCCTTTGAATCACCAAAATTCCAAGCATCACACCTAGTATGGAAGAACTGTCATTGTCATCATCCACCCAATCCATACTGCTATCACAGGCAACGGCTGACACAATGAACAATGCTGCTTTTATAGACCAACGTTCCAATAAGTACACTAGTACGAGGGAAGTGACAGAATAGGGTCACCTGCATAATTTAACATTACATCACTTCTGTAAATAATCCATAAATAATCCAAGTCAACTGTTTAAATTTAAAGCATTCACATGGTCAAAAAAAAAAGTTTTATTTGTTGAGTCAATAATGGCGCTATTGTGTGCTCTGAATGCCAATTTTCAGAAAATCGTACATATGATGGAATGAAATTCTAGCCGTGTGTATGGCCGGCTTTATTAAAGAGAAGCAATTCTATATTTTGGAGGGTTAATGGCAATACACATTGACGTGATAGAATATATACGGTATTTACTATCTGGGGCTCAAGAAGACCTTCCCCCCTTTTTTTTTTTTTTTTTTCTTCTACATTTTGCACAAAAATTTTATATATATATTTTTATGTGTGTATATATATGTGTATATATATATATATATATATATATATATATATATATATATATATATATATATATATATATATAATATTGTGTGTGCCGCACACACGTGAAGCCGGCCATGTATGGATCAAAATTTGGACAGTTCAGCAGGAACCGGCAGAATTTTAATCTATCCATGGGCAGGGTGGTTATACTGAAATTGGTTTATTAATCAACTTCAGTACAGCCAGCCTGTCAGATTTGTTTTTTTTTTTTTTTTTCGTATTCTGATGCTCTGGGAAATGTGGGAGGGATTCCCACATCAACTCTGATTGATTGTGTTGATGGGGAAAGTTAAGCAATTTTCTTTCCTTCAACCCGTGGTGAAAGCCTAAGGAAAGAAAATTGCATAATGTATGGCCTACCTAATGTCAGCCATAGATGGATAGAATCTCAGCCAATTCAGCAGGGACCGGCCAAGATTTGATCCATGTATGGGCAGAATGATTGCACCCAAGTCGATCCATCGCTTGACTTGGGTGCAGCCAGCATGTCGGATTTTTAGCATGCAACTAGTGCCAGCGGCTGTAGCCGCTAGCAGTAATAACTGCGTTTTTCTGGCATGAACGACTTTTCTTGCGCTAAAGGTGCCAATAATGGCCGACTTTAAATTTGTGATATTGGTTAAATTAAAAGTCGAATATAATACAATTGTATATAAAAAAAAATATGTATTTTTTAACAACTGTCCTTTTCGTTTTTTGGCCAAGTGCATCCTGAATTTTCAGTTTCGGTTTTGGCACCAACCTTTCCATTCCTCTAGTATAAACGCCTATTCTTCTCTAGCTGTAAAAAGGATATACTGTATATACTAGGGTTGTCCCGATACTAGTATTGGTATCGGCACCGATACCGAGCATTTGCCCAAGTACTTGTACTCGGGCAAATGCTCCCGATGCTTCCCCCGATACCTGGAAGTCAGCTGTGATCGGCGCGTGGGGGAGTTACAAGATTCTCCCCCCGCCGGCTTTCAGCTGCTTAGTGACATACAGCGGTGATCGGTCACCACTGACTGTCACTGCATCCTCCTCCATGCCCCCTCCTTTCCTCTATCCCCCTCCGCTGTCCCCCTCCGTTCCTCTCTCCTTCCCTGTGTCTCTCCGCTGTCCCCCTCCGTTCCTCTCTTCTGTCCCCCTCCGCTGTCCCCCTCCGTTCCTCTCTCCTTTTCTGTCCCCCTCCGCTGTCCCCCTCCGTTCCTCTCTCTTTCCCTGTGTCTCTCCGCTGTCCCCCTCCGTTCCTCTCTCCTTCCCTGTGCCTCTCTTCTGTCCCCCTCCGCTGTCCCCCTCCGTTCCTCTCTCCTTTTCTGTCCCCCTCCGCTGTCCCCCTCCGTTCCTCTCTCTTTCCCTGTGCCTCTCCGCTGTCCCCCTCCGTTCCTCTCTCCTTCCCTGTGTCTCTCCGCTGTCCCCCTCCGTTCCTCTCTCCTTCCCTGTGCCTCTCCGCTGTCCCCTCCGTTCCCCTCTCCTTTTCTGTCCCCCTCCGCTGTCCCCTCCGTTCCTCTCTCCTTCCCTGTGCCTCTCCGCTGTCCCCTCCGTTCCTCTCTCCTTCCCTGTGCCTCTCCACTGTCCCCTCCGTTCCTCTCTCCTTTTCTGTCCCCCTCCGCTGTCCCCCTCCGTTCCTCTCTCCTTCCCTGTGCCTCTCCGCTGTCCCCTCCGTTCCTCTCTCCTTCTCTGTCCCCTCCGTTCTGCTGTCTCTCTCCGCTGTGTGAATGGACAGAATCAGCTGACTCTGTCCATTCACATAACTGAAACATTGTAATCTCCTGTGATTACGATGTGTCAGTTTATGAATGGAGAGGAGCCGCTGTCTTCTCTCCATTCATTCTCAGTGCAGCTGAGGCTGCAGAGAAAGGGACTGGGGAATCTCTATCCTCGGTCTCTTTCTCTGTCTCAAGGGGGAGATATCAGAGGTCTGTTAAGACCCCTGATATCTCACCAAAGCCCCCCAACAGGGCTGATTAAAAAAAAAAAAAAAAAAAAAAAAAAAAAACATATAAAGAATAAAAAAAAATTATTGTAAAAAATAAAAATTGTAAAAAAAAAAAAAAACACACATACACCGCCCCCCCCCCCAAAAAAGAAAACACTGTTAAAAAAACAAAAAAAACACTGTCACGTGACATTAAAAAAAAAAGTATCGGTAATCAGTAGCGGCGAGTACTTGAAAAAAAGTATCGGTACTTGTACTCGGTCCTAAAAAAGCGGTATCGGGACAACCCTAGTATATACTCAAGTATAAGTCGACCCGAATATAAGCCGAGGCACCTAACTTTACCACAAAAAACTAGGAAAACATATTGACTTGAGTATAAGCCTAGGGTGAGAAATGCGCAGCTACTGTAAGTGGAAAAGAGGGTCAATAATGCCCATTTGCAGCCTCATTGTGCCCATTTGCAGCCTCATTGTGCCCATTTGCAGCCTCACTGTGCCCATTTGCAGCCATAGGTCCCCCGAACTTCAAACTCTGTAGTTAAGTTCCTAGATGTCCCCTAGCTGCAGCCAAAATTTGGGGTCTCTGGACCCAAAGGGTCCCGAAATGACATTGCTGCAGATGGACACAGTTGACCGAATTTGGGGCCCCTTACTGCTAGGAACCCCAGATTTGGTCTGCAAACCCAGTGGAGCCAGCACTACAACATATCCAAAGTTGGGGTTCCTAGCACCAAGCCCCGAGATACGGGGCCCCAAAATCGGTTCGGAAAATGTCATTCTTTGCACCAGAAAAGTGCATAACTCGAGTATAAGCCGAGGGGGGCATTTTCAGCACAAAAAAATGTGCTGAAAAACTCGGCTTATACTCGAGTATATATAGTAAAATATACTATGGAGGTATATAATATATCCATAGCCAGAACTTTTTTTTAGTTCTGGATAAAGTGGGGAAGGAGTGGAACTTCTGTCTGGTTTTGCTGCCTTTGGAGGTCCACTGGAGGGACTCCTTCACATTCTGTCTTGTAAGAAAAAAAAAAAAGAGGTAGTCCCCAGAACAACTGAACAGGAAGTGAGGGGAACTCTGTAGAACAGTAACACTCAGAATTAAAAATGCTTCTAGGGGAATGCTAGAACCATCATTCAGCTTTCTTTTGGTTTTTCCGTGTCATAGATTCTTGTCTGGTAAAATGTTGTTCCCTGGAAGTATGAGGAAATCTCTCTAACAGAGCCCTGGATAACTGTAAAGCTTGGCTGGGATTCTAACCTTTTTCACCATTCTACCCAAAACTAAAGAAAACAAAAATTTGGTTGGTCGGGTGTGAATACAATTTAAAGGCAGAAGATCAGATCTATATGAATTGGTTGTTTTTGGTTATACGTTCTCTTTTTATTGTGGTTCTCCTCTTATACAGTAGTATGCATTGTACTTGAATGGGTCAGTGTGATGAGCCCTGATACAGACCATCCACTCCTCCTCTTCTGTGACGGATACCATGTGCTGGCTCCCCACTATCTCCCCTTCTTTAGAGGCTTAGTATAAACAGGAAGCTTTTAACATCTCCTCTGTTTGTCAGGGTGACAAGATCGGCAGAGAATAAAGAGATGCAAATGCGCTCTACATACATACAGCCCATTGAACCAGTAATGGCACCACAGATGTTTTGACTTTATATAAATATATATAGAAGGTTTTTTTTTCTCAATGGTTTGTGGGCAGAAATGTGGTCATGTAAAGTGTTGGAACATTTGTAATTTTGGACTGAAAGTTGAAGACCTCCCACATCTCTCACATTTTGATGGAGGGGGGGTAGGCCATAGGCCAGCTCAAATTTTCTCCATCCCAACATGTTACTGAAGCAGCTGTGGTTGGTGGAGAAAAGTATCTCCATGCCAAAGTTTGTTTTTAGTGTAAAGTGAGAAACCACTTTTAAGGGACTTTTACTTTATTACAATGCCCCCAAACTGCCATTCCCATACAAACAAACATAGAACAGTGACAACAACCAAAATAGACCAAGTGGAGTCTAAGTAGGACTGACTCAATGAACCGCTCTTCTACGCTTCCTACTTTTAAGATCGGACTCCTTTTTGGCACGTTAGCACTATTATGTTCATTATT